>NC_041383.1:384208450-384285950 GCF_002162155.2 Triticum dicoccoides | reverse complement strand
AGTTTCGAGTTTCTGGTATGTTTTCTTTTGAGAATCAAACCTCTAATGGGTTTTTGCTACCAGGAGAAGGGAATGGCCATGTTGATGGGGTCTATCTAAATAGAGAGGAACCTACAGGGCTGATTACTCGATCACTCCATTGTGATGACAATCACACCCATATTCTTTATTATTTCTAAATATAGATAATTGCCATCTCCCGGCATAAGAAGGAGTGACCCTAACGACAGCCCCTATAATAGTAGACAACACGTTTTAAATCAGACTGGACTGAACGAAGAAAGATCTTTCCACACAAGAGTGGAAGGGATCCTTTAGAAATAGTTCTTAGCTCCAATCAAGCTTTCTCTGCTGTCTAGGATCGTTAGTGCTATAGTGGAGACACTTTTCTCAAATAAGAATGGTGGTCACATTCCCTTTCTAGTGGTAGTCATTGAGGATCTCAAAAACAGGGATCGCAAAAACGTGTCAATAATGACAACGCTAGGCGAAAAGGCTAAAGAAGAAAAACCTGTAGATTTGAATGCCACTTCCTTTGCTAAGATAGCTAGATTTGGATGTCCATTCCATAAGGTATAGCTGCATCTGACACTGAGTAGAAGTTACTAGCAGGATAGACAGGAAGCTCTGAAGGATGTACAATGCTTGGAGGGACAGAAGTTTCAAGAGAAATGGTCTCTTTTGATGGGCATTTGTAGATGATGGTTGATACTGCAAACAATGCCTTCTTGACAGCTCTAGCATCACCAGTTATCTATTAAGCATAAAGATACATTAAAGATAACAATTAGCGGAATATAAGAAACAAAGAATAGATATTGAATAAAGAAAAAAAAGAGCAGAGCCTCATAACCGTCCTAATAGAGATAATACCACATTCGTCTTGTTCTTTACACCAATCCAACTCGTGATTTTTAGGATGGATCTCACACGGAATCAAGGGAGGTGCGGGATACGACCCATATCACATTCCTGTGCCATAGCTTGCAAAATCAAATAAATCTATCGAAGCTAGGGTGCCAGGCCTATAAGAATCAGAAGAACAATCCACACTAATGTAACCGTAAAGAAATGGCGGCTCTAACATAGATTTTTCTCAATATGTCATGTTGTTGAAAAATCCTGTGGTAGCATGGGATGATCATCACTTTAGTTTTAGTTATTGATTTACGCATCACACATTAACTAATATTTATGGGGATGGAGACTTCACTAAAGCATGCACATAAATAGATGAATGAGCGATTACAAGGCAAGGAGATACAGATCTGGGAGTTGACTCAGAACTTGTACATAGGCCAGCTCACTAATGCTTAATAACCAATAAATAGTCAATCAAGAGATATGCACCAGCAAACAACATTATACTGAAATAGTGTATTAGGAGGCAAATGGCACAGAAGAGTTTAGACGATAGATTCTCTACAACAGGTAGGGATCGGGGGTTATGCGCTCTTTTCTATAAACAAAGTAGGCTTGTGATTGTCCGCATCATCACTCAATCATGCAATTCAAAGAAATGGTTTACTTATGTTCTTCTAAAGGATGGAATTGCTAGATTGTTAGTAATATCAATTGAGGAAGAAGCTAGTCCCACTTAAATTCGAAAAGTAGACCTCTATTGTGACAAAAGATTCCTCGCCCACAGCATCTCACTTATTGATTGTGACATAGCTCTCTATCTCTGCTCATAAGAAGATAGCATTTCATTCACTCGCTCTAGAAACCATAGGAGCTACTATTCCCAAGTTTCTTAAGAATGGGCACTCACTGGATTCAGGCTTCCACCGTTCTAGCTTCTCTTCGTAGTTCACTAGAATCGAGCATGTTTATCCAGATCAGGAGGCTTTACATAAGTTGCTACGATTGCCAAGTCGAAAAAGAACTGGGCATGAAAGTGAAAGTGGAAAGAGAAGGGAGCGTGATTTGTTTTAAGAATTGGATGCCCTTGTTAAGGGAATCTAGTATAAAAGGAGAAATTGGGCCTATTTATAACTTTTGGTACCTAACCACCTGAACTGGGAATGAATCCACTTCACTTCACTTTGATGTATCAGAGCCGGTTATTTGAAGGTTCTAAGCCATGTATCAGAGCCGGTTATTTGAGTATCGATGCTGTTGGAGTCTAGCTTCCGACCAATCCACTTCACTTCGGAGGACATAACGGCTTAAGAAGAAATTGAGATCAGGCCCGTGGAAAGCACACACACGCCCAGGGAATGAATCCACTTTTGCATTCTCAATACTAGGGGGGGCTTCTCCGGTCGATTGCTTTAACTGTTATTCCCCAGATTGGCGAAATGACCTTTCGTCTTGCTTCCGTAAAATAATAAAATGTGCTTTCGCCAGAAGAAGAAAAAAGAAGATAGCTCAGTAAATGGCATTCAAGTAAAGTCGAGAAAGAGGCCTTGCTTTCGCATAGGAAGGAAAGAATTGACTCGGGTAAGTAAGCCCTATTGGGGGATTAAGGGCTTGAGTACGATTAGAGCGCCTTTTTTCTGCTGCGCAGGCTGACCATTTTAAATAGGGGGAAACAAGAGACTGTAGAAGATGAATATGGCTAGTCTACTGCTACTGTTTGATTGGCAATCCTTAGACTATAGGGATGAAGCAAAGGAGCATAACCTACCTGCAACTATGCTTTAAAGCAAAGAAAATCTATCGAAATTCTCATTCCAGTCTCAGGGGATATCTGAAGCTACCGATCCGGGATCTCACTCAAATCCAAACCTAGCACTTTTGTATTTATTGCTTCTCCTTTTAAAAGGTCCGTAGCCGAGTAGAAGAGAAGAAAAGAGATTTCCTTATCTGCATGCCAGCTTTCATTCCTACTTTTGATGAAAGAAAGGTCAGTTGCTGCCGACAAGTCGACTAAACTTTCACAACTGTCACCTATCTTTAAGCACCTTGTCGGTGTCAAAACCGGCGGATCTCGGGTAGGGGGTCCCGAACTGTGCGTCTAGGCGGATGGTAACAGGAGACAAGGGACACGATGTTTTACCCAGGTTCGGGCCCTCTTGATGGAGGTAAAACCCTACGTCCTGCTTGATTGATATTGATATTGTGGATGTTTACAAGAGTGGATCTACCACGAGATCAAGGAGGCTAAACCCTAGAAGCTAGCCTATGATATGATTGTAATGGTTGTTGTTGTGTCTTACGGACTAGAGGCATCCGGTTTATATAGACACCGGAGAGGGCTAGGGTTACATAGAGTCGGTTACAATGGTAGGAGATCTACGTATCCGTATCGCCAAGCTTGCCTTCCACACCAAGGAAAGTCCCATCCGGACACGAGACGAAGTCTTCAATCTTATATCTTCATAGTCTTGGAGTCCGGTCGATGATGATAGTCCGGCCGATGATAGTTCGGCTGATGATGGTAGTCCGGCTATCCGGACACCCCCTAATCCAGGACTCCCTTAGTAGCCCCTGAACCAGGCTTCAATGACGATAAGTCCGGCGCGTATATTGCTTGGCATTGCAAGGCGGGTTCCTCCTCCGAATGATAGAAGATTATGAACACCAGGATAGTGTCCGACTCTGCAAAATAAATTCCACATTCCACCGTAGAGAGAATAATATATACACAAGTTCAATCTGCTGACTTTTTTTGCGGCATGATGTCACGCCACTACCAAGCCATTACTTGAATCGTTTTTTACTCTACCACCTCAGCGCATTTAGCGAAGCGGTTTCCTTGGCACGTCTTGTCGAAGCAGAGATCGTGTTCCCCCTTAATCCGGGATTCTCATCAATACGGACGTGGGTAACCCAACCGCGCCCGTCGCCACGCCCCCTCTATCGAAGGCGAGTCCCAGACGGTCATCGAGACGGCTCTTGGTATTCTCCCTCTTTATAACGGGACCAAGGCTCGTTTCTTTTCTTCAATCCTCCATCGAATCCTCTCCCCGCTCCAAGTTCCAGCACCTAGAGCTCCAGATTCGAGCGCTTCGGACTTTCAACGATGTCCGGTTCCGACCTCCAGGGCCGGTGGATGCCCTCCTCCGTCACGGAGGAGGACGTGCTAAAGCTGCGGGAGGCCAAGTACCTGGCTTATGAGATTTCGCACAGGTTGCCTGCCGAAGGGCAGGCCATCCCCACCCCCGAGCCTGGCGAGTATGTCGTTTTTGTATCCCACCTCCGTCGGGGTTTAGGCTTCCCGATGGATCCTTTTGTGAGAGGGCTCATGTTTTACTATGGGTTGGAATTCCACGATTTGGCTCCGGAGTCCATCCTCCATATTTACACATTTATTGTCGTCTGCGAAGCCTTCCTCCGCATCACCCCTCACTTCGGCCTGTGGCTGAAGACCTTCAATGTGGCGCCGAAGATGATCGGGGGGCGTCAAGCGGAGTGCGGCGGGGCGGCCATAAGTAGGAGGGCCGATGCCCCGTGGCCCGCTGGCTCCTTCCAAGAGGAGCTCGGCCCGTGGCAGCAAGAGTGGTTCTATATTACCGTTCCGAGGGGCCGCAGACAAAAGCCGCCGCCCTTATTCCGCCCGGGACCTCCACGACGGTTGATGTCGTGTATCAACCAAGGGCTAAACTGGGGGCCGTCAAAGGACGTGCCCCTTCTGCAGGGCCGGATTCGAGATCTCCAAATGAGGGAGGTTGATATGGTGGTGGTAATGCAGGTTATGCTGATTAGGCATCTCCCACCCTGCAAACGCCGCCCTCTCCGGCTGTGGGAGTTCAATCCGGAGGGCCCACGGATTCTTCAACACTTCATGGGTATGACACCCCTGGAGATGTACAAATTATTCTTCGGATCGCAAGAGGCGCGTCCGGAATTGACCGAGGATGCTGGCCTAAGCTGCAATCGCCTGGATACTCAAGTAAGTAGTTCCAAGTCCGGACATACCGTTTGTTTGCCTTTTGATGATTCGCCTTATGACCAACTTCCTTCTAAACAGGAGTGGATAGCGGAAGCAAAATTGATATGGTGTCCGGCCCCCCTCCCCGAGACCGCGCCGGATTCCGTGCTGGTCCGGATGCTTGAGGTTGCGCCTCCAGAGGAAGGCAAAGGGGAAAGCAGGAAAGCTACTGCCTCGCCTAAGGAGGCTCTTGAAAGAGGGGGGATCGAGAATCCCTCCCTCCAAGGGGAGAAGAGGACTGCCTCCGAGGACCCGGGGGCAAAAGCCCCTAAACGGGGGAAGAAATCTTCGCCAGAGGGTCCTGCATCCGGGGAGGCCCCGGTCGCACAATCTCCCTTAAAGAATCAGCCCTCCAACGAGCCGTAAGTAGAAAGAAAGGAGTTTTATCATAAGGGACATCCCTATTTGTGCTTCTGAGGATAACTAAAGTTTTTACCTTGTAGTTCGGATCTCCGTCCTTCGCAAATGATCTCGTCTTCGGGGGACCTTCGTCCGGTGATGATGGAGAGCGTGACGCCTCCGTCCGGGGCGCCGTCGGATAGGGTGGACGAGCCTGAAGTGTCGTCACGGAGGGAGCCCCTAGTTTGGCAAAGCCGGATAGTTCGGCGCCAACTGGTGTACGGCTGAAGGATCTGCTTGAGAAGGCGTCTATCTCAGAAGATCACCATGCATTGATGAGCATGGTGATTGAAAGGATTTCGTCCGCCGAAGGCGTGTTGCATAATGCCGTCAGGAGTTTGCTGGCGGGGTTTGAGGTACGTAAAAATGACACACCTTTTAACAGTTTTGCATATAGAATGCGCCATGTATAGATAGTAGCCCCTGAGACTCGGTAGGTTGTCGAAATCGACAACGTGCCGAGGATCAAAATCGCAGGTTTAAATTCCGGCCGTGCCGATGCAGGTGGCGGGTCGTCCGGGGGCCAGCCGGACTGATGGAGTTGCTGAACTAAAGCGGCAACTCGCTGTTGCGGATGCGGACATCACGCTGGTCAACAGGCGACTTGATGAGTCGCAAGGTAAGTGTTTCTGTGCGGTCACTTGGTAAGGGAGCCGAAGCCAGCTCCTTACAACATGTGTGTGAAATGCAGATAGTGCCGCTGCTGTGGAGAGCCTTCGGGCCGAACTTGCTCAAGCCAAGGAGCAGGCCAGAAGGAGTAATGCGGCGGCCTCGAGGGCGGCCGAGGAGTTAGCGGCCGAAAGGGTCGCACACTGCCGGAGCAGGAAAGAGATGGCCAAAATGGCCGTGAAGTTAAAAGATGCTACCGACCGCAATGAGATATTGTAGCTCGCAAGCCTTTTCTGCTGCGCCGAAGGTTTACGGATCCAAAGTATGCTCAGCTGGGCCAACTGTGGGGTCCAGAGGACCCTTATATGGACTTAGCAGCGAGTGCGGCGGATGCCGTTGTGCATTTTCGAAGCCAGAAGGATCACAAGATGGAAGAGCTGTTTTGGTCTCAATTCCATAGTCTGGAGTGTTCACTTCCGCTGACCGACCATTTGGCCGAGTGGGCTGAGCTAAATAGGTTATCCGGGCTTGCTATGACGGATATAGTGACCCATGTCTGGCCGGATAGGCCCGAGCCGAAGAGTTACTTTGGCTTATTGCAGCAATTTCTTAGGGCGGTGCCGCATATCAAGGCGATGAAGCGGTCGGCCTGCATAGAGGGTGCGCGGATGGCACTCGCCCGTGTGAAGACACATTGGACAGAGATGGATGCCACCGCTGTTGCGACCCCGGGTTCGGACGATAACCGGTTACCCACCGAGCACTATTTTGGCGAAGTGCTGCGTGGTGCTCATGTAATAGGGTCGCAGTGCTCAAAAAATGTTACGTTCGAATGAACGTTTTTATGATGTAAAACAATATTTATGATGTAAGCGCCTTTTATACTTGTGCGTTCAAGTAATAGAATATCTCCTATGCGGCTGTTCATGTATACGTGTGTATAACCTGAAAGATGGCAGTCGTCGGCTTCAGCCCCCACGCACAAGGTGCGGGGGTGTTCGCAAAAAATAGCGCGTTTTCACACTTAATCCGACGTCTCGGTCCTGTAAAGGAGGTGGTAGCGTAGCAAACGAGGCAACCGGACTATAATGCTTTATCACTTTCACTTAGCCATGGAGTTCGAGGGTGGGGCTACGACATAGCCCCTGGGGGCACCGCGCTCTCCGAATTTGGGGCGCGTATGTGCCTGACCGGGAAACGGCCCTTCGTCAAAGCGGAGGAATTCTAAACATTCCCATGGTCAATCGAGTGGTTGACCAGTCTCTCGCTGTATCATGACAGTCAGTTTTCGGCTTTCTCTACTGAGGTGCTCGCCCAGCCGAACTGGGGCACAATCGCAGTAGTTCTCCTGGTGCCGCGTTAGCCGGTGATACGGAACGTAAGGCAGCAAAACACAGGAGCCGGGCAAACCCAACATTTGACCAAAGACATGATTCGGAGCTGATGCATATAAGGCCTAACTCGAGACGCCGAACACTCCCGAAGGTGTTCGGTCTTTACAATAGCGGGCAAAACAATGCCCTAAGCCCCTTGTGTCCAGGTACGGGCAAGTTCTTCTGGCGCGGCCGATGCCAAAACGCCAGTCTCCACTGAGAAACCAGGGGATTATAGCAACAAGAGACGGTAAGAAAGGTTTACGTAGGGTCTTAGTCTGAAAAGAGTCCTTGCAACGGGTCCCTACTGCACGTCTGCGCCTGTGTCTCCGTTGTGCCGTATCCTGGACGGGTGTGCACGCTGTTCATCTGTAAAAAGAGAGGAACTTAGTTTGAAAAGAAATCGTGCGAGAAAGTGCATAAAAAATTGAAATATAGATTAATAAAGTTGAGCCTATGCTAGCTCATTATGGCCTATATGTACAAACCCTTGTGAAGGGGTGTGAGGCTAGGTAGCCCCTAGCTTATTTATTCCGGACTCGTCCAGCCGTGTCCGGGGTCTCAGGCGACCTTTTAATGAAATGATGCCACGTGGACCGGGCATTTTAAGCGTAAGAGACGCGTAATGTGGTATTGCATTGAAGCGGACAAAAGCTTCCCATCCCAGTGATGCTTGATAGCTACTTTTAAATGGGGCGACATGAAAGGTTAGCTTTTCTCATCGGAAGTTGTCAGGTGACCCGAACACAACTTCTAGTAATAATGAACCTGTGCACCTGGCGTAAGGGCCTGGCGCCACTCCTTTGAAGGAAGTGCGGCTATGCCGAATTGTAGCAGGGTCTATCCCAACTTGCGGATTGTGTCCGGATATAGCAGGTTTGAGTCAATGCCGCCGTCCATCAAAACCTGCGTGAATTGCAGTCCGTCTATTATGGGATCCAATATCAGGGCAGTCTATCCTGCGTTCCGGATACTTCTGGACTAATCCAGATGGTCGAAAGTGATTGGTTTTGACATCCAATCTCGGTGTTCTGCTGGGGTGGACCGTGTGACACTTGTCTTAGCGAGTGCCGTGTTGGTTTTCCATACTATCACATGAAGCGAGTTTACTGTTTTGACTTCTTGTGGGAAAGTATTTTGACTTCCGGTGCTCTGCTGGTGGGGTTCGTCATCGTCCTCGCTTGGCGCATCGAGCCCCTTGTGTCCAGCTTTGAGTCTGCCGGACTGTTTAAAACCCAACAATTTCGGTTGGTATGGTTTGCAGGCCTTCCGGAGGTACTATGGATTTGACATATCCGATCTAAAATTTTGTTTAAATTTGATAGCTCGTCACTGTTGTCCTTAAGAGGAAGTGTTTTATTGTTTGGCCGCGAGCATTTGAATCCGGCGTTGACCGCCGTGCCCTTTGGGCTTTTTTCTTTATTCCGGCGCTGATCTTTCCTACGCCGTGATTTTCCGTTTCCATCTCTGATCTCGGATGTACTCGGGTCGCTGGTGCTGCATCTTGCTAGCCAGTTGTCTTCTCCTGCGCGAAAGCGCGTCATGAGGCTTGTTAGCGCGGCCATTGTTCTTGGCTTCTCTTGGCCGAGGTGTCTGGCGAGCCATTCGTCTCGGACGTTGTGTTTAAAAGCTGCTAAGGCTTCCGCGTCCGGACAGTCGACTATTTGGTTCTTTTTGGTAAGGAACCTGTTCCAGAATTTGCGCGCTGACTCTCCGGGCTGTTGGGTTATGTGACTCAGATCGTCTGCATCCGGAGGGCGGACATAAGTCCCTTGAAAATTTGCTCTAAACGTGTCCTCAAGCTCTTCCCAACTTCCAACAGTGTTTTCTGGGAGGCTTTTGAGCCAATGCCAAGCTGGCCCTTTGAGCTTGAGGGGTAGGTATTTTATGGCGTGGAGATCATCTCCTCTAGCCATGTGTATGTGTAGTATGTAATCTTCTATCCAGACTCCGGGGTCTGTTGTGCCGTCGTATGCCTCTATGTTTATGGGTTTGAACCCTGCTGGAAATTCATGATCCAGCACCTCATCGGTAAAACATAGCAGGTGTGCGGCGCCCCTGTATTTGGGTGTGCCGCTGTCTTCGAACACTTGTCGTGTTGTGTTACTTCCTGGGGCCCTCTTTTTTGGCCCGTAGATGGACCTAGTTGGGCCGTCCGTTTTCCCAGGATCATAAGTCGGCTTGTGTGCGGCGCCGCTTGTCGCTTTTGGCCTTTCATCTGGCCGTCTATCCCGCCAGGCGGCCTCTTTATTTTTTGACTATGAGGGCTCTATGGCTTCCTCGTCAAATTCTGGCAGCAACTTGCGCTTCGGGTAGCTCTTTGTTTGATGGCCATTGCCATATTTGTCTGCGGTCTTGAGTACTTTGCTCCACTTCATTCTGAGTATGTCTTCCGCTATTTTGAGCTTCCGTTTTTCCTTCTTCAAACTTCTTGCAGTGGCGACGAGTCTTTTGTGAAGGTTCTTATGCTCCGGTGCTGTGTCCGGACTGTTGATTGCTCCGTGAAGGGGTTGATTATCCGGTTCGTCCTATTCGGATGGTTGCTTGGTTGTATGTTCGTCGTCCGCTGGTTTGCCCTGCTCTATCGCTGGGTTGTTAGGAATGCTGCTTTGATCGAGGCGGGACTTAGGGCGGCGTCTACGTCGCCGTTTTGGTTGTTTATCGGCGGGATTATCCTCTGCCGCGTCCCGTTGTTCCTTGTTATCGCTTCCCTTTGGGGTGTCCACCATATGTATGTCATGTGACGAGGTGGCCTTCCAGTGCCCTGTAGGCGCTGGTTCTTGATTGTCTCCGGCATCGTCGTCCATACCGTTGATGTCTTCGGAGTCGTAGTTTAGCACGTCGGTTAGATCGTCGATGGTGGCTACGAAGTGGGTGGTGGGTGGGCTCTGAATTTCTTCATTGTCCGCGTCCCGACCATCCTGGCCGTAGTTCGGCCAGGGCTCTCCGGATAGTGAGAGATGCTTCAGCGAATTTAAGATATCGCCGAAGGGTGAGTGCTGAAAGGTGTCCGCAGCGGTGAATTCCATGATCGGCGCCCAATCGGATTCGACTGGCAGGGGCGCAGGAGGTTTGGAGTGCGGCAGGGGGTCCGGCACCCCGGAGTCATGGGCTTTATGCGGGACAAGGTAAGTGTTCGGCTCCATCGCCGTGGAAGTTGCAGCTCCCGAGGCAGTGTCAAGCCATCCGTCCTCGATCCGTGCGATCGGCTCCGGACTATGGGTCGGAGCGGATTCATGTGCACCCTCAAAGGTGCTGTCCGGCGGCAGAGTTAGGTCGTTCCCGTCGTGGCAGCGCGGCACGCTTGGCTTTGGCTCAGATCCATCGAAGATCAAGTCCCCGCGGATGTCGGCCGTGAAGTTTAGGCTTCCAAACCTGACCTGGCGGCCAGGGGCATAGCTTTCGATCTGCTCCAGATGGCGAAGTGAGTTGGCCCGCAGTGCGAAGCCGCCGAATACGAAGATCTGTCCGGGGAGAAAAGTCTCGCCCAGGACTGTGTCGTTGTCGATTGAGGAGGCCATCAAGCCTATAGGTGACGACACAGAGGAACTCTCAATGAAAGCACCAATGTCAGTGTCAAAACCGGCGGATCTCGGGTAGGGGGTCCCGAACTGTGCGTCTAGGCGGATGGTAACAGGAGACAAGGGACACGATGTTTTACCCAGGTTCGGGCCCTCTTGATGGAGGTAAAACCCTACGTCCTACTTGATTGATATTGATATTGTGGATGTTTACAATAGTGGATCTACCACGAGATCAAGTAGGCTAAACCCTAGAAGCTAGCCTATGGTATGATTGTAATGGTTGTTGTTGTGTCCTACGGACTAGACCCATCTGGTTTATATAGACACCGGAGAGGGCTAGGGTTACATAGAGTCGGTTACAATGGTAGGAGATCTACGTATCCGTATCGCCAAGCTTGCCTTACACGCCAAGGAAAGTCCCATCCGGACACGGGACGAAGTCTTCAATCTTGTATCTTCATAGTCTTGGAGTCCGGTCGATGATGATAGTCCGGCCGATGATAGTTTGGCTGATGATGGTAGTCCGGCTATCCGGACACCCCCTAATCCAGGACTCCCTCACACCTTCTAGGCCGCTTCCCAACCTAATGCATTCAAGTCTGCCTTCGGTACTGGTACTTCGGAATCAAGGGCCCAACAAGCGACATCAGGAGTCTTTGGCCGAAGAACTCGCGGATAAGAAGGTTATTCCATAACTATATAAAATCCATAGTCACGCTCAGCATGCGAAAGCTTGTAAAAATGACATCCCCTGCGAAAACCAATAGGATTTGTTGGGCCATCGAACACTAGTTTCTGGTTTCTCAAGACCTTGAGGCAAGGGCAGTTACGCAACATTTTCTCAATATTGAATGTGCATTTTTCCCGCACCTTGCCTAAGCACCCTGGGCGACCGGACTCGACAAGGGTAAGATCCCAAATCTGTTCCTTTCCTGTTGTAAAGTCTGCACCCTTAGAGGTGGCATCCCTTTACGCATGAGCCTTGTTAGTGCATGTCTCAGTCCCTTGAGACATGCTCAGTCCTATGTTAGGAAACCAAACAGTGTAATTAGCTTCCCCCTCTATTCCCGGCCATCGTATGGACGAGGGCTCCTCTCCCTCTGCTCTACTGCCCGGAAAGGTATATATATACTTAAATTAGGAATTGAAAATGCTTGGGCTTGCCTTATCCTAAACAAAAGAAAGAAAAGCCCTACCCGCCTTCATTGGTTCAGTAAGGGGCATTTACCTATCAGTCCTAGTCCTAAGGCGCAATCGGAGCACTAAGCCCAATTACAGCTTGACTCCGTAAATTAGACCTCATTCTCCTAGTCCTATTCCTGATTGTTATTTCGGATTCTGTGCCTGGGTGGTATCTTCTTACTATTGATTCAACCTCTTCGGGCAAACGTTGTCACTTCCTTTATTTGGAAAAAGGGGTCTAGAACTACAGTCATCTGATACCTTCTTCCCTTGGTCTGGGTAGGTAGGTTATGTAGGCTACAACTGTTCATAGGTTGTTCAATCGCAAAAGGCCAAATAATCGATTACTAGTATGCCGAATATTGCCAGGAGGCCCTTCCCCCTATGTTTGACTCATCCTAGATGGGTTCACACCTGTTGATTCCGATCAAAGGAAAATCTTTTTCACGGCATCCGTCCCATCACACCAATCTACGCCAAGATAAAGAATGCTGGGTTGCGAGGAACAAACCCTATGATTCAAGGTCTTGCCTAGAATTGCCCTAAGAAAAATGCACCCCATTAATTAATCCCTCTTTAGAGTAGTATAAGTACATCCTCGACTCTAGCATGAGTAGAGTCGAGTTCTCGTACTAACCTAAGAGCAGATATGCTGAAATATTTCCACGTTCAAGCAGCTAATCAGTAAACGACTTCTCCGTAACAGTTTGAAGATTGGCTCGCAACGCAAGTAGCGGCAAGAAAGGAGAGCAAGACTTCCTTTTCTAAAAGAAGAAAGAACTAGACTTCTATAAGAAGATTTTTATAATCGTAGATCGTGGAATATTCATCTATCTTATTAGGTAACTACTTTAGCTGCTCACGAAACTGAACCATCGTGAATAGAACTAAAAACAGTGTATGTCATTGAGGATTCCTCCGTTGAAGTGAGAAAATATATTTGTAGCTCTAAATTTTGTAAGGAGCAATAAATAAAGAATATATATCTACAAGACTAAATATCTACCCTAAGTATAACATAAATATATACTTTGATCATTACAAAACTATAGAGAAATGGAATTGTCGGTGTACTAGATTAGGGGTACCCTAGTATCCCGAACTTGTGCACGGGCAGTTGCAGCGCCGCGCGGCAAGGCTTGCCGGACGACCGCCAGAGTCCTTCGTGGGTTCCTTTGGAGCCATTCAAGAACAAAGCATTCAAGATGAAGAGACAAGGCCCCGGAAAGAGGATCTTGCCGGGAAGAGACAAGGCCCCAGCAAGAGGAGCTTGCCGGGAAGGCCAACCACGGCACTTCAAGAAACTTCCCGCGATGCACCGCACGTCCCGGCAAGGTTCGGTGAGCGACAAGCTTCTGGACTCGACAAGACGACGACCCCGACAAGGTACTCGCCGGGGGCCCGCTGCCACTCTGTACCCACGCTCCAGCGCACCCACCCGCGTGTCGCCATGAGGCTTCCTCAGGGGCGCGTGGCGGGAGCCTGTGCAGCCAGGGGTACGCGGTGGCAAGCGGAGATGAAGAGAAGGCCATCGTGGCAAACGATGGCGCTCCTAACGGTCACTTTTTGCACTGTTTAGGAAACTCAGACGGGCATTCAATGACCTTGTCCCCTGCCGTCAGAGTTAGGTAGGGTGCACTGTGTCCACAGTAGCGGTAGCTGCACCTACCGCATCCTTTTCCATTTTACCCTTCTAGTCTACGTTGCCACCTGTCGGTGACCCCTTGAAAGTATAAAAGGAGGCCCAAGCGCAACGTAGAGGGGGGTTCGGCTCATTTAAAACATCAGGAACACTCTCACGCTCGGTCGGGCAGCGTCCATCGCTCCTGAGCAAGAATTCAATACACACAAACAAGCAGCAGTAGGGTTTTACGCATCCGTGCGGCCCGAAGCTGGGTAAAACTGCTCGCGTGTACTGTCTCGATCCGCTCTTTGCGCGGCCTCCGCCCCCCTCCGAACCGAAAGGGGCCCGGTCCCCATAGGTGTTGGTGGATCAGTTTCCCCGACAGGAATGAAAGAAATGTATCTAAGAAGAAAGGAAGCCATGCTCCATCCTGTTTCTAAAAAGAACATCACCTCCATTTTTGGTTAGATACCGCTCCGTTAGGTACTAATGCTTCTACCTATCACCCGGAGGGTGAGTTAGAGAGCTGTGTTTTTTTCCAACGTTAATAGCATTCCGCGAGAAAAGTCATCTACTGATGTTGTCAGCGGAGTCCCTCGTCCATCCATGTATGAATAGCGGTATCCCCCATTTTGGACAGTGATGAGGTAGTCGGCGCAATTTGCATGTGTATTTGCGTTCGGCTTTGCTACTTTCCTTCTAGAAAAGAATGTCCGCGGAAGGGAATAGTCTACGTGGCCCGGGGTAGTCTTTCAATTCCTTTATCGGGTGGGAGAGTTTAGAACCAGTTAAGCCAATAGCTACTACTTTAGTCACACTAGCTACATCAGTTGATCATGGATTTAGCATACCACCTCAGAATAGTCTACGTGGCCCCTTGTTTTTACTACAATTTGATATAGTGAATCCAGTAATGCAGACAACCCTTTTTAAAGCGCTTTTAAAGCCTCTGACTCTCAAAAAGAGCTTGAGGTTTTGCCTCAACTCATTCCATGAATGTTGTTTCATTCCCCATGCGGCTGAATCCAACTCAGTCTTTATCCTGCCTTGGAGTTCTCTCTCATAACTGAAGCCAGGAGGTATTCGATTTATCGAATTTCGAGCTAGCTGCCCTTTTCTTGCTCCTTGCCATTAGCGCAGCCCTTTTCTTTTTCTTAGCTAGCGTAGTTTTTCACCTTCAAAAGAAGGCGCCAGCGCTTTTGTAGTGACCCCTCCGGGGTCCTGGGTTGCTTTGGCGCGCCCCACTCCGTCAGTCCTGTGTTGTACTTGACTTGACTCTCCCCTGCTTGCTGCTTGCTGATCGCAGTGTTCAAAAATGACACAAAGCTGGATATGAGTAGATGTTGTTGGTCGAAAACGTCTTTCATTCACAATGAAACAGAATGGTCTCGCTCGATGCGACATTTTAGAATGTGTATTTTCATATTAAGAGTTCTTAAAAATTTTGAGTGCTTGAAATGTTGATTGTGGACTATTGTATTGGACTAGCTACAATTATCATAGCTATAAAATAGTTGTTTGGACTCAGTAATGCACCTGCTACCTTCCAATCTTTAATGAATCATGTTTTTGCTCCGGAAATACCTTTTGGTATTCTTTGATGATATTCTGATATATAGCAAGACCAAACAAGGTCATCTCAAGCATCTAAAGTTAGTCCTGGACATTCTAAGGTCATAAAAACTATATGCTAAGACTAGCAAATGCAGTTTTCCTGTCCCTCAAGTGGAGTATTTAGGGCATGTTATCTAAGGATAGGGTCTATCTACAGACCCCCACAAAATAGTTGCCATCAAAGAATGGCCAGCACCTAAGACTATCACTCAGTTGAGGAGTTTTCTTGGTATGGCTGCAGAAAAAGAAGTTTTTTCAAGAATTATGGGAAAAATTCTAGGCCACTTCATGACTGTCTAAAAAAAGAATCATTCCAGTGGTCAGATGCTCAAATTGAGGCCTTCACAACATTGAAGAATTGTCTGGTCACTGCTCCTGTTATGGCTTTGCCTGATTTGACCCTACCATTTACTTTTTAAACAGATGCATCAGGTCAAGGTATTGGTTCTGTCCTCATGCAACAAGGCAGACCAATTGCTTATTTCAGTAAAACCCTTGGACCCAGAAATGCAGCTATGTCAACTTATGATAAGGAGAAGCTTTAGCTATTTGTGAATCCTTGAAGAGATGGCGCCACTACTTTCTTGGTTCCCAATTCATTTATTGATCAAAACTGATCAACAGAGCCTTAAATACATCACAGAACAAAACGTCTCTGAGGGCATCCAGCACAAGCTTTTGTGAAAATTGCTTGAATTCAATTACAAGATTGAATACAAAAAAAGAAAACAAGGTTGCAGATGCTTTGAGCAGAAGAGATTCTCTTATGATGGCAGTCACTGCAGTTACTCCTGCTTGGGCTTCAACTGTAGAAACCAGCTACACTAATGATGATTGTCGGTGTCAAAACCGGTGGATCTCGGGTAGGGGGTCCTGAACTGTGCGTCTAGGCGGATGGTAACAGGAGACGAGGGACACGATGTTTTTACCCATGTTCGGGCCCTCTCGATGGAGGTAAAACCCTACTCCTGCTTGATTAATATTGATGATATGGGTAGTACAAGAGTAGATCTACCACGAGATCGGAGTGGCTAAACCCTAGAAGCTAGCCTATGGTATGATTGTTGTTCGTCCTACGGACTAAAACTCTCCGGTTTATATAGACACCGGAGAGGGCTAGGGTTACACAGAGTCGGTTACAATGGGAGGATATCTTCATATCGTATCGCCAAGCTTGCCTTCCACGCCAAGGAAAGTCCCATCCGGACACGGGACGGAGTCTTCAATCTTGTATCTTCATAGTCCGGGAGTCCGTCCATCCGGACCAGCCATCCGGACACCCCCTAATCTAGGACTCCCTCAGTAGCCCCCGAACCAGGATTCAATGAGGACGAGTCCGGCGCGCAAGTTGTCTTCGGCATTGCAAGGCGGGTTGTCCTGCAAATCCTCTGTATCCGTCGAATAGTGTACGGCTTCTAGTGTGTGCTGTCCTCCTTGGCTTCTGTGCCCCATAATGACCATCTTCCACGCGTCAAACGAATGCAAAAAGCCAGGGGGTTTTCTTTTCACTTACCCCCCGGTTGCATTAATGAGCCGCCCATAAAAGAGACGGGGATTTAGATCCAATTTGCACCATCTTCCCTCCGCGAGTCTTCATTAGAGCGCCTCTGACAGAGATCCATTCCATCATGGCCAGTCGGTGCCGCTCCTCCTCTCGCCCTTCCAGCCCTCGGCCCGGAGATTGGGGGCAGTGCTCCGTCCCGCATAGCAAGTTAGTAGTGCTTCAGTCCAAGGGGCTTCTCCCCCCAGCATATATGGTCCCAGTTCGAGCCGGGATTGCTGCTTATAGCTGCGGAGAGCAGGCGGAGGGTGTTCCCAATCCCTCTCAAGGAGAGCGGGTATGCCTATTCCCTTATTTGATGAGAGGATTAGGATTTCCAATCCATACGTTTCTCCGAGGGTTGCTGGAGTTCTACGGCCTCCAGCTACATAACCTCACGCCCACCTCCATTTTGCACATCGTGGGCTTCGTGGCCCTCTGCGAGCTGTTCTTGGGTGTTGAAGTCCATTTCACGCTGTGGAAGAGGTTGTTTTGCCTTGTGGCCCGTTCTTAGGAGGGGTCTATTTATCAGGTGGGCGGAGCCGAACTATGGCGCATTGCCAGGACCGGATATCTATCCGACAAAAGAGGGCGTCCGAAGACTGGCCCTCGGAGTGGTTTTATATAGATGACGTCCCCCTGCCGGACCCTGTACGGATCGGCCTCCCCGAGTTCAATAACACCCCGTTGAAGAAGCGCCTGAGTTGGCGCCCACGGAACCCTCAGAGGGAAGCTGACAGGGACGTCCTGTACCTGATGAGCCGGATAAGGTTGTTGGCTCATTCCGTATTGACCATGATTAAGGTCATGGCCATATGCATTACGCGAGGGGTGCAACCGCTTCAATATAGAGGCCACCCCATGTGGGATTTCAACGGAGAGGATGACGCTACCCGGTGCGGTCGCAAGGGGCCAGATTCGGCTGCCACTTTAACGAGAATCTTATCCGCTTTGTACAAGGGGGAAGAGGAAGAATTCCTCCGTATCAACCCGGAAGGCGGATTCTCCATGTACAATCCTCCTAGTTGGGTGAGTGGACACTTTCACTTGCCTATCCGTTTTTGAAATTCCTGTAGTTGAGTACTTAGTCTAGTAATGTTTAAACGCAGGAGTTGCGCCAGGCTGTGAAGGAAATAAACAGCCCTACTCCACAACCCGAGGACCCGGAACGGCCCCTCGATCCGGACTCCCAAGAAGATCCGGACTTATGCGTGGAGTTGATTGATGGATTATTTCATCAATTGAGCAAGGATAACTCCTTAGTGGCCATTACGGCCGACTATCCCGGACTACTTCCAGCCTCCAAGGTAACTAAGACCGAAGTCCCAGTATTCTCATGTTTTATCTTGCATGCCGTGTACTAATAGCATTTCGCAGGGTAAATCCTTGAGGCGGAAGGCCGAGCCCACGGTGGGCAGCCAACAAGGGCCGCCGAAGCTAGGCGGGCCAAAAAGAAGTGCGGACCGGATCGAGATTCCGGCGCAACGGTATGGCGTGCGGATTTAACGCCTAGGGTTTATGCCCTTGAGTCTTACTAATGCTGATGATTTTCTTAGAAAGAAGATAACCCGCCGGACTATGTCCGCCGGTCAAGGTTCGAGGCCGGGTCCGGAAGCAGAGGCGGACACGGGACGCGCCTCGGGCGCTCCTCCGACAGAGGGCGCCGACGGGCTATCTGCCACCAATTCAGAGGTGGAGAGTGCCCTGAACCACAGGCGTCGCCGGACTGTTCTTCGTGACGCGTGTTTTTCCCCAGAGGCATTGGATGCCTTTAATATAGGAGATGCGTATCTCCGTGCTGCTCAAAATGGTCTAGCCAGAGCCATGGAGCAGTATGTGAAAGACATACAGGTGAGTAAAATTCAAGGTTATATATGTCAGTAGCCCCCGAGACTTGAAACAGTGAAGATAATTGTTTGAAGGATCATGTGCTATGCAGTGTCTTACAAAGAAGAACACGCAATTGTCCCAGGAGCTCGAAGAGTGCAAGGCTCAGCTCGAGGCCGCATTGGCCACTTCAGAGAATGTCAAGGGGACGCCCGCAGGTAATATATGCTTCGAAAGGTACTTCCGTTTTAAAATGCGGCAGGCGTGCAACCCTGACGATAATAATGCAGATGAGGCCGGAGTAAATCCGGACCAACAACAACTCCTACACCAACTAAAGGCTGGCGAGAGTGTGCTGACGAGGGTGAGGCAAGAGAAGAACAAGCTTCAAGACGCCAATACCCAGCTAGGCGAGGAACTGAAAGATGTTCGTATTCAGCTGTCTTCTACCGTGAAGGAGAATTGGCGACTTCGAGCGGCATTTTTAGTAAGTGCTTGAACGAATCTTCAAAAAAATAATTCGGCGAGGAAGTCGATTGACAGAGCTATGTCTGTAGGTCTGCTGACGGGTCGTCCAGCGGAGGAAATGCCCGGTTCATCGGGAGACCTTCTTCCCGAGCTGTTGCAACTACACGAACGAGTTCAGCAGGCAATGCAAAGCGTCATCCAGGCTATGTGGCCATCCCTCTCCGTGCCCGAAGGCCTTGAGGAGCTTACCAAGAAGCTGGAGGGAGTGCGGCAGCGCTTCCGGTTGTGGAAGATATCGGCTTGCCGTTAAGGTGCCAGGGAGGCCTGGGCCATGGTGAAGACTCGGTACACGAAGGCTGACCCAAACCACATGGCCGAGGTCGGCCCTATAGGTCCGGACGGAAAGGAGATCCCGGTCAGCTTAGCATATGGCCAGGTGGAGCTGGCTACAAAGTATTCCCAACAGGACTGTAAATTAGACCGCCTGTTGGATGGTATTGAAGAAGAATATGCCGAGTCGGATTGACTCTGTAAAAATGACATAAAAATGCCTTCTAGCCGGATTGTAGATCGTTTGTCATTGCGGACCTTTTCGCTTCGACCTCTGGACCCTATAGTCCGGAGTGTGTCCGAATACCCTCTCGGTTATGTAAGAACCGGGGCATGCATGGAGACAAGGCGTAGGGGTCATAAGTGCTTTAGCAGACAAGTGCCCAACTAGTTATGTTATATTACATGGTTAGTAAGAAACATCTTCCAGAGAGAATAGTTCCGTTAGGGGTTCCTTTCCCTGGGAGGCATGCCCTAAAGTGCATATCCGAACTACCGGAAAGAGCAGAAAAGCATCTGGGGGCAAATGAATAAATACGAAAGATCATCTTTTAGTTCACCGACTGAATATTCCCTTAAGAACGCTAACTTTCGGCTTCACCCAGTCTGAGGTACACATCCGGCTGACCCGGTAGTAACAATCGCAGAGGTTCTCCCTTTACCACCTAGCCGAACGAACGGGAACGTAGGGGTAAGTACAGGAGCCAGGCAACCCAACTTGGCCAAAACTTAAGTCATATCGATGCATATAATGGTGTATAAAAAGGTTCATGTGGAAGCATCACACATGTTTTGGGCATGAGGCCCGTTTTATATAAACTTCTTGGTAGAGAAGCCCCCAGGTATTATGAGCGCATGTAGCGCGTCGGGTATGTGCGAATATTGCACAGGCAAGCCCCTAAGGGCTTGTGAGAAAAAAAGGTAGGGAGAAGGAACAAAATCCCGGACTGCCAAAAATAAAAATAAAAATAAAAAATAAAACAAAGGTACGAGGGAAGGAAACGAACACGGAGTCCGGCGCTAGGCGTAGAACCTTCGTAGGCGTGCTGCGTTCCATGGGTTCGGCTCGAGTCGGTTATCCGATGCGTTTCGCAGACGGTACGCTCCGCCGGTCAGTACTTGGTCGATGATGAAGGGGCCCTCCCATTTGGGCTTTAATTTATCCTTTTTCTTGTTTGGCAGGCGTAGAACTAGTTCGCCAACGTTATAGGTTTTGGCCCGTACTTCTCTGCTTTGGTATCTTCGAGCCTGCTATTGATAGAATGTGGAACGAGCTTTTGCCATGTCGCGCTCCTCTTCCAATGCGTCCAAGCTGTCCTGCCGATCGAGCTCGGCTTCTCTTTCTTCGTACATGCGCACTCGAGGTGAGTCATGGATTAAGTCGCATGGCAGTACTGCCTCTGCACTGTATACCATAATAAATGGTGTGAATCCGATAGTGCAATTCGGCATGGTCCGCAGCCCCCAGAGTACGGAGTCAAGCTCCTCTACCCAGTGCGTGTTAGATTCCTTGAGGGATCGCACTAGTCTGGGTTTGATGCCGCTCATAATGAGACCATTGGCCCGTTCGACTTGACCGTTAGTTTGAGGGTGATAGACTGAAGCATAGTCGAGCTTGATGCCCATGTTTTTGCACCAAAGTTTGACTTCATCGGCCGTGAAGTTTGTGCTGTTGTCGGTTATGATTCTGTGGGGGACGCTGTAACGGTGTACGACCCCGGATATGAAGTCTATCACTAGTCCGGATTCGGCCGTATTTACAGGCTTGGCTTCTATCCATTTGGTGAATTTGTCCAACATGACCAGTAGATATTTTTGCTTGTGGGTTCCTCCTTTAAAGGGTCCGACCATGTCAAGCCCCCAGACCGCGAAAGGCCAGGTAATGGGTATAGTTTGTAGGGCGGTAGGTGGCATGTGGCTTTGGTTGGCGAATAACTGGCAACCAACACATCGTTGCACTAAGTCCTGAGCGTCTGCCCGGGCCGTTGGCCAATAAAATCCGGTATGGAAGGCCTTGCTTACAAGGGCCCGGGTTGCGGCGTGGTGCCCGCCAAGTCCGGCATGAATTTCAGCCAAAAGGTCTCGCCCTTCCTCTTCGGAGATACACCTTTGAAGGACTCCGGTTGTGCTTTTCTTGTAAAGCTCTCCCTCGTGGACTTTGTAGGCTTTAGATTGCCGCACTATGCAGCGGGCTTCGTTTTGGTCCTCGAGAAGTTCCTGCCTAGTTAGGTAGGCTAGGAATGGTTTTGTCCAAGGGGCAATGACTGCCATTATTGCGTGGGCTGACGGCGTTGTTTCGTTGGCGGAGCCCCCAACTGTGTCAGAATGTTCGGTGAGGGGTGGTGTAGTTGTGTCCGGGCTATTGTTTCCGGATTCTCCTTCCCATGATACAGATGGCTTAAACAGCCTTTCTAGGAAGATGTTGGGAGGGACGGCCTCGCGCTTGGCGCCAATGCGTGCCAGCACGTCTGCTGCTTGGTTATTTTCCCGGGCTATGTGATGAAATTCGAGCCCCTCAAACCGAGCTGACATCTTTAAGATGGCATTCCGGTAAGCTGCCATTTTCGGATCCTTGGCGTCGAAGTCTCCATTTATTTGGGATATTGCGAGATTTGAATCCCCACAGACCTCTAGGCGTTGAATGCCCATGGAGACTGCCATCCGGAGGCCATGTAAAAGGGCCTCGTATTCGGCTGCATTGTTGGAATCCGTGTACATTATCTGAAGTACGTATTGGACTGTGTCTCCGGTTGGGGACGTCGGAATGATGCCAGCCCCCAGGCCAGCCAACATTTTGGAGCCGTCGAAGTGCATGATCCAGTTGGAGTATGCGCCGTACTCTTTAGGGAGTTCGGCTTCAGTCCATTCAGCGATAAAGTCGTCCAAAACCTGCGACTTAATAGCTCGCCTTGGCTTGTAGGTTATGTCAAACGGGAGGAGCTCGATGGCCCATTTGGCAATCCCGCCTATTGCGTCGTGGTTGTTTATAATATCATTAAGGGGTACTTCGGATGCCACTATTATGGAGCACTCTTGAAAGTAGTGTCGCAGCTTCCGGGATGCCATGAACACCGCGTATGCTATCTTTTGATAATGCGGGTACCATGACTTGCATGGAGTTAGTACAGTGGACACGTAGTACACTGGTTTTTTGGAGGGGGAACTTGTGTCCTTCCGCTTCTCGTTCGACGACAAGCATCGCGCTTACAACTTGATGGGTTGCCGCGATGTATAATAGCATTGGTTCGCCCGTTTTGGGCGCGGCCAGGACCGGATTTGTTGCCCGTATGGCTTTTATTTCTTCGAGTACGGCCGTGGCGGCATCCGTCCACTCGAAGTGGTCGGTGCGCCGCAGGAGGCGATAGAGGGTTAATGCCTTTTCTCCTAAGCGGGAGATAAAGCGGCTTAGATCCGCCACGCATCCTGTCAGTTTTTGTATTTGTTTGAGGTCCTTTGGGGTATCCAATTGTGACAGAGCTCGGATCTTGGCTGGGTTTGCTTCAATTCCTCTACCGGATACGATGAAGCCCAAGAGCTTTCTGGCTGGTATGCCGAAAACACATTTTTCCGGGTTGAGCTTAATGTCATATGTTTGGAGATTGTCGAACGTGAGCCTCAAGTCGTCTACTAGAGTATCGACGTGTTTTGTTTTGACGACCACGTCATCTACGTATGCTTCAACTGTTTTGCCGATCTGGTTGGCCAAACATGTCTGAATCATGCGCTGATATGTTGCGCCGGTGTTTTTGAGCCCGAAGGGCATCGTGTTGAAGCAGAATGGGCCGTATGGGGTGATGAATGCCGTTGCGGCTTGGTCTGACTCTGCCATCTTGATTTGATGGTAGCCAGAGTATGCATCGAGGAAACACAATGAGTCGTGTCCTGCGGTGGCGTCGATGATTTGATCAATTCGGGGGAGTGGGAAAGGGTCCTTTGGACAGGCCTTGTTTAGGTCTTTGAAATCAACACATAGGCGCCAAGATATGTCCTTCTTTGGTACCATCACCAGGTTTGCTAGCCAGTCTGAATGTTTTATGTCTCTGATGAATTCGGCTTCCAGCAGTTTTGCTAGCTCCTCTCCCATGGCTTGTCTCTTGGGTTCGGAAAAAACGCCGTAGGGTCTGCTTGACGGGTTTAAACCCTTTTAGGATGTTCAGGCTGTGCTCGGCCAGCCTGCGTGGGATTCCTGGCATATCCAAGGGGTGCCAGGCGAAAATGTCCCAATTTTCTCGCAGGAAGTCTCTGAGTGCGGCGTCTACATCGGGTTTTAATTGTGCCCCGATGGAGGCCGTTTTTGTAGGGTCCGTTGGATGGACTTGGAATTTGACTATTTCGTCCGCTGGTTTAAAAGAGGTGGACTTGGATCTCTTGTCTAGTATCACATCGTCCCTGTCCACCGTAGAGCGCAACGCCGTTAATTCCTCGGCCGCTAGGGCCTCAGATAATGCCTCCAGGGCCAGTGCGGCTGTCTTGTTTTCAGCGCGGAGCGGTATGTCCGGATCACTTGCAAGAGTGATGATTCCGTTAGGTCCGGGCATTTTGAGCTTCATGTACCCGTAATGGGGTATGGCTTGGAAAATTCTAAATGCTTCTCGCCCTAGTAGAGCGTGGTATCCGCTGCTGAACGGGGACACTTGAAACGTGACCTCCTCGGATCTGTAATTATCCGGTGTGCCGAACACCACATCCAGTGTGATTTTTCCTGAACAGCACGCTTCCCGGCTTGGGATTATTCCCCTAAAAGTTGTCTTGCTTCTCTCAATGCGGATCCAGTCAATTTCCATTTTTCGCAGGGTTTCCTCGTAGATGAGGTTGAGTCCGCTGCCGCCATCCATGAGTACCTTTGTAAGTCGGAAGTCGTCCACTATCAGACTGAGGACCAATGCGGCTGGTGCCCGGGCTGTCCGGAATTTAGGTTCGTCACTGGCATTAAAGGTGATAGCTGTGTCACTCCATGGGTTTATTGTTGCTACTTGGTAGACTTCGGCAAGGTTGCGGAGCGTTCATTTCCTTGCATTGTTTGATGTGAAGGTCTCAAAGACTGTCGACACAGTACTGGGGAGGTATTCTTCGGGTGCTGGGGTTAAAAGCTCCTCGCCACTTCTGGCCACCTGCCGTAGTATCCAACATGCTCTGAGGCTGTGCATTGGTGTGGCTTTCCCTGAATTATGAATTTTACAGGGTCCATTGAGCCATCCTTCTAGTACAGTCCCATACCCTGTAGAGGGTTTTTGTTTTTTGATGTTTGGCTCAGATGCCTAGCGATAATGCGCCCTTTTGTTTCGGACTCGTGTTATATTCGGGGGCGGATTGTCCCAGAATTTATCTTCGGTTTTCCGAACGCTTTCAGTCGCACAGTACTTTCGTACTATGGATGTCAAGTCGGTGAATCGTGTAATTTCGCGGCGACTTATGGCGTTGAGGATTCCGATGTCCGTGCAGTTGTTATAGAAGAGTGAAATTGCTTCTTTCTCACGGCAGTCCTTTATCCTGTTCATAACCAGGAGGAATCTGGCCCAGTAGTGGTGTACTGTTTCTCCGGACTCTTGCCGGATTAGGGATAAATCCAGTATAGTTGGGTGGGCGGGTGGAATTAAATCCAGAAACCTGCCCGATGTAAGATTCAGGGGCCGAGCGGTTTCTGAATTCGGAAGCTTGCTTTCTTGGATATTATTCAATGAATCGGGCCTGCTGCCTGACTTTAGGTTCAGGGTTTGGGCGACATCCTCCACTCCGCGGGTATCCGGCTTGGAGGGATCGGGAATCCGGACGCATCTAGTCCTTAGGGCGGGCGAAGACTCGCCTCATTGTTCTTCCACCACTTCGACGTGATGGGTGATCTGGGGAGATTCAATGTCTCTCTGATCGGGTTTAAGCCCAATCTGGTCGTAATCAGTAGCGACTCCCAGGGCCGTGATGCGATCCAAGAGCTCGTTCAGGGAGAAGAGCTCCATCGGATCTAACTGCTCGGCAAGCTCCAAGCTGATGTGAAGATTGCTTTCGATGGCCCGAGAGGTCATCGTCGGCGCAACGGCCGGACAGGCGGTCATCAAAAACCTGCCTAGCCGGAGAGTTTGGCCGACAGCCAAAGCTCCTTTAGCAACGATGCCGTCTTTAAAGACGGGATGCGCATCCTTCCTGATGGTGACGACACAGCGGAACTCTCAATGAAAGCACCAATGTCGGTGTCAAAACCGGCGGATCTCGGGTAGGGGGTCCCGAACTATGCGTCTAGGCGGATGGTAACAGGAGACGAGGGACACGATGTTTTTACCTAGGTTCGGGCCCTCTCGATGGAGGTAAAACCCTACTCCTGCTTGATTAATATTGATGATATGGGTAGTACAAGAGTAGATCTACCACGAGATCGGAGTGGCTAAACCCTAGAAGCTAGCCTATGGTATGATTGTTGTTCGTCCTACGGACTAAAACTCTCCGGTTTATATAGACACCGGAGAGGGCTAGGGTTACACAGAGTCAGTTACAATGGGAGCAGATCTTCATATCGTATCGCCAAGCTTGCCTTCCATGCCAAGGAAAGTCCCATACGGACACGGGACGGAGTCTTCAATCTTGTATCTTCATAGTCCGGGAGTCCGGCCAAAGGCCTTAGTCCGGCCATCCGGACACCCCCTAATCCAGGACTCCCTCAATGATCACTGCAAATCTCTGCTTGAGAAGCTCACTGTATTAGCCAATGCAGCACCCCCTTATACTCTTCATTCTGGCATTTTGAAATATAAAGGAAGAATATATGTGGGATCAGATGCTGTTCTTAAACACCAAATCATTGATTCACTTCACAACTCTCCCATAGGAGGCCATTCAGGCATTGTGTCTACTTATCAAAGGGTAAAAAAGCTATTTGATTGGCGCCAAGCCAGGAGATTGAAACTTTTCTACATGAGTGTGCAGTTTGCCAAAGAGTCAAGGGAGAGCATTGCCACTACCCTGGTCTCCTAGATCCACTGACATTACCTACTTCTGCTTGGACTGACATCTCCTTGGATTTCTTTGAGGGTCTTCCCAAATCATTGGGCAAAGAATTCATATTGTTGGTGGTGGACAGGTTCACTAAATATTCTCATTTCATTCCCCTTGCTCACCCTTATACAGTACAATCAGTCTCTCATGCTTTCATGGATAATGTTTTTAAGTGGAATGGATTGCCAAAGTCAATAGTCTCTGATAGAAACTGGATATTCACAAGTAACATGTGGCAGGCCTTCTTCAAAGCACTACAAGTGAAATTGAGGTTTAGCTCTGCCTATCACCCACAATCAGATGGCCAGACAGAACGTGTGAATCAGTGTGTGGAAAATTACTTGCATTGCATGGTTTTTCAGCAGCAAGGAAGTGGGCTAGTTTGGATCAAGCAAATGCCACTTGGGAGGATGCCGACTTCATCAAAGGTCTCTTTCCGGAGTTCTATACAGCTCCTATTCGTGGTTGGTACCCTAATTCCAACACTTGAAAATGCTTTGGGGGAGGTATTGTCATATCTGAAGATTACTGTATCTAACTCTCGATTGAATTTAGAGTGCTGCCTTTACTTCATCTACCGTGAACGGGGCCAAGAGGCTTGCGTTCATTTCTTCAGTTACTCGCCTGTTTACTTTCCCCAGTAGCCCAGGGTCGGGAGCTAGGACTTCTGAGGTGAACAGTCCCTCAAAGTAACCCTGTATCAGAGATGCTAACTGGTCATTACCTTCGATCCTGTTGCGGTTTGAGTCATTCAGAAACTTTATTATGTTCTTCTTTTTTCTCCGTTGCAAAATGATGTGATGAAAGAAGCTTGTATTTCGGTCTCCATGGCGGAGCCAATTAGCCCTTCCTCTTTGCAGCCATTAATCCGAGTGCAAACTCTCTTAATTCAGTGTTGGAAGCAGTCTCTCCTATCCACTCCAAACAGGGAGGGGAGCCCCAAGTATTTGTCAGTGAGTGATTCGGTGACAATATTCAGCAGGTTGCATACCTCTTGTTTGTCCCCCTATCTGTCTAAGGGTCCTTGGTAAAACTCTCTTCATTGAAGGCAGCACGTGGGTATCCATCTTATCTACGGTCTGCGAGTCATCCACATGTAACACCCACGATGCGGCTATATCTCCCACGTGTCGAAGCACGACTTAGAGGCATAACCGCATGGTGGTTTTGTCGCAAGAAGGGTCATCTTCACACAATCCCATGTAATGAGCAAGAATGGGATAAAGAGAGTTGGCTTACAATCACCACTTCACACAATACATAATTAAGATCATACATCATTCAAAATACACTCATAGACCAGCTACGGTCAAATTCAAATGAAAAGAAGACAACTCCAAATGCTAGATCCCCGATCGTCCCGACTGGACAACTCCAAATGCCTGTTTACTTTCCCAAGGGTCGGGAGCTAGGACTTCTGAGGTGAACAGTCCCTCAAAGTAACCCTGTATCAGAGATGCTAACTGGTCATTACCTTCGATCCTGTTGCGGTTTGAGTCATTCAGAAACTTTATTATGTTCTTATTTTTTCTCCGTTGCAAAATGATGTGATGAAAGAAGCTTGTATTTCGGTCTCCATGGCGGAGCCAATTAGCCCTTCCTCTTTGCAGCCATTAATCCGAGTGCAAACTCTCTTAATTCAGTGTTGGAAGCAGTCTCTCCTATCCACTCCAAACAGGGAGGGGAGCCCCAAGTATTTGTCAGTGAGTGATTCGGTGACAATATTCAGCAGGTTGCATACCTCTTGTCTGTCCCCCTATCTGTCTAAGGGTCCTTGGTAAAACTCTCTTCATTGAAGGCAGCACGTGGGTATCCATCTTATCTACGGTCTGCGAGTCATCCACATGTAACACCCACGATGCGGCTATATCTCCCACGTGTCGAAGCACGACTTAGAGGCATAACCGCATGGTGGTTTTGTCGCAAGAAGGGTCATCTTCACACAATCCCATGTAATGAGCAAGAATGGGATAAAGAGAGTTGGCTTACAATCACCACTTCACACAATACATAATTAAGATCATACATCATTCAAAATACACTCATAGACCAGCTACGGTCAAATTCAAATGAAAAGAAGACAACTCCAAATGCTAGATCCCCGATCGTCCCGACTGGGCACCTCTACTGATCATCTGGAAACGATACATAGTAACGACCAAGGGCCTCATCAATCTCCCACTTCAGCTCAGTTGCGCCATCGACGCTGGTATCCTCGGCACCTGCATCTGTTTTGGTAGAATCTGTGAGCCACGGGGACTCAGCAATCTCACACCCGCGAGATCAAGACTATTTAAGCTCATAGGTAGGACAAGGGGGTAATATGGTGGAGCTGCGGCAACCACTAAGCATATATGGTGGCTAACATACGCAAGTGAGAGAGAGAAGAGAAGCAACGCAACGGTCGAGAAGCTAGAATCGATCAAGAAGTGATCCTGAAACTACTTACGTCAAGATAACTTAAACCGTGTTCACTTCCCGGACTCCACCGAGAAGAGACCATCACGGCTACACACACAGTTGATGTAATTTTAATGAAGTCAAGTGTCAAGTTATCTATAACCGGACATTAACAAATTCCCATCTGCCTCATAACCGCGGGCACGGCTTTCGGAAGATAATATACCCTGCAGGGGTGTCCCAACTTAGCCCATCACAAGCTCTCACGGTCAACGAAGGATATACCTTCTCCCGGGTAGACCCGATCAGTCTCGGAATCCCGGTTCGCAAGACATTTCGACAATGGTAAAACAAGACCAGCAAAGCCGCCTGATGTTCCGACAAATCCCGATAGGAGCTGCACATATCTCGTTCTCAGGGCACACCAGATAGGTTAGCCTACGAGTAAAACCAGACCTCGAGTTGCCCCGTGGTGGCCCCGCAGTCTTCCCGTTTCGGACCAACACTCGAAGGAGCACTGGCCCGGGGGGGTTAAAATAAAGATGACCCTTGGGCTCGGGAAAACCCAAGGGAAAAAGGCTTAGGTGGAAAATGGTAAAACCAAGGTTGGGCCTTGCTGGAGGAGTTTTATTCAAAGCGAACTGTCAAGGGGGTCCCATAAATCACCCAACCGTGTAAGGAACGCAAAATCAAGGAACATAACACCGGTATGATGGAAACTAGGGCGGCAAGAGTGGAACAAGTCACCAGGCATAAGGCCGAGCCTTCCACCCTTTACCAAGTATATAAGGTGCATTAATTAAACAGGAGATAATGGGATATCCCAAAATATCCATGTTCCGACCAGGAACAAACTTCATCTTCACCTGCAACTAGCAACGCTATAAGCGGGGCTGAGCAAAAGCGGTGACATGGCCAAACAACGGTTTGCTAGGACAGGATGGTTAGAGGTTTGACATTGCAATAGGGAGGCATGATAAACAGTTGCAGGTAGAACTAACATAGCGATAGAGCGAGTACTAGCAAGCAAAGATAGAAGTGATATCGAAGGTATGGTCATCTTGCCTGCAAGGTTCTCAGAGTTGTCGAAGGCTTGATCCTTGTTAGCATACTTAACAGGTTCCTCGTGCACGTACTCGTCTCCCGGGTCTACCCAAAGCAAGAACACAAGCAAAGGAACCACAATAAATCACGGTGCAATGCACAAGCAACATGATGCAATACATGTCATGATATGCGAGATGTGATATGCAATGCTTATGCGTGCTTCGGGAGGAAAAATGATGAGCAAGGCATCAACTTGGCAAACCAAGTATGCCGCTGGAAAGATGAGATGATTTCGGTTGAAATCGGTATGAAGATCACCGGAAACGGATGCACGGTTTGCAAATGGCAATCAAAACAAGAATGGCGCAAAGCTGCGATTAACAGCACGATGCTACTTAGCATGCAACAAGAAACTATGCTACAGCACCCCAACATACCAACAAAGCATATGGCAGTGATCTACAGGAGATGCTTAACAAAAGAGGAACACTGAGCTATGGCTAAATCACATCATAACAGGTTCAAACAAGCATGGCAAAAGAGCTAAAAATATCAGGTTGGACATGGCATAAACAGCATCACGAAGCAATGTTCAGAGCAAGTTATCAACAAGTTACAAGACCTTATAATATCAAAACAAGACATGGCATGAATCTACTCGAAGCATAGATCAAAAGTCCCTTACTGACCATAAGCCAAAAAGGACCAGAAGATATGATGGCACCCATGTGAACATAGCAAGTTTCGTTAACAGATTCAGCAAAGAGAGCATGGCATTGACAGAATTACGAAGGCACCTTCGCGAGCTCTATGCACTCACTACAGAGCATTTCATGATAAACTAAGCATACATACATCAAGAAGACATGGCATAGAAGCTATACATGGCAAGAACAACATCATAGCATACACGGATCAACTACAACAACCTTGGCAAAATTGAATAACAGGTAAACAATCTGCCAGGAAACATTTTGAAGCAAAAGTAGAGCACGAAAATGACATGTTAGACTACTCCATAATTTCAACCAGGGGCATGAATGGATAGATCATAACCATATGTTCAAAACACCCTTACTGAAGTATCCCAAATTATGCATGGATCTCTCTGTAGCAACATGTTTACATGGCATCAAAATAACAGCAGAACAGGGACTAAAATCAGCAATATCATGAAGCCTAGTTTGCATGCTTGTGCTAGTCACCACATTGATCACAAAAATACATGGTAAGCACCTCTGTAAAGAAGACATGGCATAGTTCAACTCACATGTAGGACTCAAGTACATAAGATGCACACATCAATCATGGCAAAAATGACAAAAGTGCATTTTCTGATAAGAATCTGAAACTAACATTATGAAGCACTCTTCCAACAGCATTTCGGGCATCAAGATGAGCCCAAATGAAAATGATGCAATGCGATGGAATGATGTACTCGTCGAGGCGAACAATTCGGTATGCTACACGCCAAAAACGGAGCCACAGGTGCAAAGTTGTGGGGTGTTGAACATGCAACAAAATTACTGACAGATAATAACTCTAGGGGATTTTCGGGGGGAGAAGTCAACGAGGGTGGATCTAGATCCGGTCGTGCGGATCGAGGACGGCCGGCGCGAGTTCGTCGGAGGGCGCGGGCGTCGCCTGAGTTGACGGAGGGGAGGAAGGCCGGAGAGGACGGGCCGGCCGGAGCTTGGCCGCGGCGGCGCGGTCGGAGACGGGGTCGGGCAGCGGCGCGGTTGGAGGCGACGCAGTCGGAGGCGGGACCGGGCGGCGCCGGCGGCAGGCGGAGGACGACGGCGGCCTGGGCGCGCGGCGGCGGCGAGGCGGTTGGGCCCGCGAGGGCCATGAGCGGGCCGGCGCCGCGGGGCGGCGGCGCAGGCCACGTGGCGGGATCCGGTTCATCCGGGGCGCGGCGGTGGACGCGTCCGGCTCCGTCCGGACGTGTCCGGCAGCACGGAGAGGAGCGGGGCTAGGGTTAGGGTAGGAAATGATCCGGGATTTCGGGGGAGGGGGTGTTTTTATAGGTAGAAGGAGCTAGGAGTGTCCAAATGAGGTGTAGTTTTCGCCCACACGATCGTGATCCGACGACGGAGAGCATGGAAGTGACTTAGATGGGTTATTGGGCTGTTTTGGAGGGGTGTTGGGCTGCAACTCAAAAGAGGCCTTTGCGGTTGTGCGGTTAACCTTCGGAGTACCAAACGAGCTCCAAATGACCCGAAACTTGACAGGTGGTCTACCGGTGCTATACCAGGGCCACTTGGCAAGGCTCGGTCCATTCCGAGAACGTTTAACACCCGCACATGAAAAGAGACAAGAGGGGTGTGCTGGTGCATGTGGGAGTGTCGGATTGTGAAACGGACAATGGGGAAAATGCTCGGATGCATGAGACGAACACGTATGCAGATGAGATGCACATGATGACATGATATGATATGCATGACATGAATAAAATGCAAAACAAAAGGCAAAACCCAGACACGGAGGGAATATCATATCACATAGCCAAAAATGGCAAGAGTTGGAGATACAAAGATGGAAAGTTACATCCGGGGTGTTACACCACATGACCAAAACAAAGGGTACGAAAGCAGTGAAACCGATATATCTGTTGAAGGCGATCCCACCGGTCCTATTTATTAAGTTGCAATGGCGAGTATCTTTGGACCCCAAAGAGTTGTATAAGTTGGAAAATGGAGATTTGCCTGTGGCATTGGCCGTTGGGCAGCTAGCTATTGCATTTGAAGGCTCCACAGAAAGAACCCGCAGGTACTATTACGACAGGTGGCTTCGAATCCAGTTTGTTAGTCGTTTGCATCTCGGTTAACAAAAATAAGCTTGAATCCCTCCATTCATAGATCAATCAGCTAAAGTTGTTAAAACAATGCCCCGGTAAAAAGGTAGCAGAAGGTCGTTCTTTCTTACACTAAGTTGCACTCAGGTGCTGCTGTTTTAGAGCTAGGCAATATTCTCTGTGTAAACCAGTATCGTATTTGTTCGATATGGACCATTCTATAAGTATAGTCATTTCAGTCTTCCTCAAAGGATCTCCGATCTATTGTGCAACCTTCCCTTTGAAACCCACACCACACGAATACTTCTACCCCTTATCACAGCTCCAATGCCCACAGGCATCTGTCTCTAGCACAAATCTTTTACTGAAATCAGGGAGAACCAACACAGGGGCCTCAATTAAAGCTTGCTTGAGAACATCAAAGGATTGCTTTGGCTTGTCCACACAAATGGTACTCCTTTCTTTAACAAGTTCGTGAGAGGTCTCCTAATTATGTATATACAGGATGAGTCACATCTTGACCGGAGCCATGCGGAGCACAAAAAGTGAAGAGAAAGGATTTGTTCACCACTTTAAGCCAAAAGATAGAAATGAAAGTTGTTCCCATAGAATGAGATTAGATCCCGCAAGAGAGCTATTTATCCCGAAGCTTACAAGAAGCAAAGTTGAAACGGGAGCTTTCCCACCACGACATCCAACTCTTCTCTTCTGTAAGCAAAGGGGCTTTCAACGAGATAGGGAGCTGTACAATTTCACCCGTGGGTGGGGCTGGCTACGCTTGCTAGATTGGATCAAATATACGTGTCCTACGCTAGGCGGAATCGTTGTTTCACTCCTCCAAGTGTTCCTTGCCAATGGGTAAAGCCTTTATCTATCACTTCGGTCGGAGACATATTAATTACCTTTTTTATCCTTGGACCCTTGAAAGCTCGCTTCCCTTCCAGAACTGAGGGAAACCGGTGCCTGAGAGATCCGTTATCTGCAGTCTCTGAGCTTGATTGCACATCTTTTCCTGCTCATACATGTGTTTTTGCACGCTTGAGACCTCCTCTTTCGCTTGGCTATCCGAGGAAAGATGTCTTACGAGGTGGGTTGGACAACGTACGTAGTGAGCCTGCCGCTATCAGTGTGAAGATGAGCATCTATCTTTCTTTTCAGGATTTAGTGTGTGTGTGCTTGTTCTTAAGGGAACGTGCAAATCACCCAATCATATCAGGATGGATCCAATGGGTGTGATTTTTGTCTGTATTGGTCACTTACCCACGCTATAAGAAGAAGGGTGTCATGGAAGAGTTTGGGGTCCAAAGCCACACCTTCTTTCCCCCATAAGAACAGAGGTCAGGAGCTGCCGGCAGGGCGCTGCATTCAATCTGACTGATGGCTCAAGATAAGTACGAGACATACTTGAGATAGATAATTATGTATTTCGCTATTTCGAATACCTAAATAGCTGCTACCAAGAATAAGTACGGAGATATTGGATCTCCCTGGCGTAGTCCCTGAGAAGGTTTGGATTCCTCAAGACGCTCCCCATTGAAAAGAACCGAGAAGGTAACTGAAGTCACTAACCTCATCACCATAGAAATCCCACCTTTGCTGAAAAAAAGTGGACTGGATAGTCGTCCGGGCCAGGGGCCTTTCAGGGTACATCTTAAAAAGGTCACACTTCAGAACCAGTAAAGGGCGCAGTCAATTGCTCATTCATTGCCTGAGATACTTTCCGAGGAACTGTCGACAGAACGAACATCCTCCATTCTTTCAGTACCTTCAGCAGTATAGAGATGTTTAAAGAACTCATTCGTCATCCCACTCATCTCCTCTGAAGGGACAACGAAGGATTGTCTGAAGTAGGACCTATTCGTAGCTCATTTCAAATGGGCCAAAGAAACTAGGGCCACAGAGACCCCCCCCCCCTGTGTCATGAAAAGAGAAACTTTCGGTAGTCACAAAACCCTATTTTAAGAAATAAGTCATTAGATCCCATATCAGCTATAGCAGTGAAGTTCTCATAAGCTTTCATCATGTCGAGCTTTAGTGCACACACCTGATCATCTCGTGTCTCTTATGCCCCTCCTTCTTTTGGGAGGAAATCAAATGAGTAAAGGTTTCTATCGACTCCCCTCAAGGAACCACTCACTACTCAACTTGAAACCACGGACCTACCTCCTGCTTTTTACTTTTTTCTTTGTCCCAATTCATATCGAGCATGTCTTTCTCCATCTATAGATAGAGAGAATATAGGATAGGGGCGCTCAAAGCAAATAGGATTCTGTATCTAATACTAATAGGTACTAACCGCATTCAAGATTGACTTGACCTCTTATTTTGGATAGGAGAAATGCTTACGCCCCAGGGGTTTAAAGGGCCCACTCCGTTTTGTTGACTCATCAGGCTCACCACCTTTTGGAGCTCATCCAACAGTCAGTCTAATCAATCCGTTGCTATTGCTATCTATCGCCATACCCACAAGAGGGTAATTTATCCAACTCCCCGTGCGAAAGCAAGTCCCGCGTCAGCAGTGATTCGAGTTGTTCCTTGAGAGCGGGCTTATGGCATTCCAGGTAAACATAACAATATGAGAGAGAACTCCGTTCAGCTTATAAGTACTCGATTGAACCAATTGTTTTTTCATTTCCCAGTAGGTCACCTTGGGCCAGCTGGTGACTTTCTAGAAAGAGACAAGGAAGTCGATTCAACATAAGGGAAGAAAGCATATTTTAGGTTTACTCCTTCCATGTCTAGTAGGAGTGCGTGCTTCTTATTGCCTTTTGAGGAGTAGTTGTATACATTCCTCACTCAGTCTAATTAATTATCTTTCTCCCTACCCAAATACCAAGGGAGGTTTATGAGTCGTATCCTCCTTACGAGATAGCGGAAGTAGCATTAGCGGGAAAAGTAAGCTCCTTTTCAAGCCTTCTCTTTCGTAACCTTTGATTAGTTCCTTAGATGCCCTTAGCAAGAATGATGCAGGAGCAAGAAAGTCTATTTCCTCCGCCTTTCCAGAATCTAGATATGAATATAGTAATGGCACTCATAGATTATCCTTTTTTTAGTAGGGAATAGCCCATATCTTTGATTAGTTACTAGGTATTTGGATGATGGTTTTAGTATTATTCTTGCTAATAATTCAAGATAAACTATCTCTTCAAAATTAGTTAATAGAATCCAAATTGATGCGTAGAAAGAGATCTTACCTATAGGAAATAATTATTATCACTAATCTCTATTCATCAATCTTAACTAACTGAGGATAGTTTTATGTCATATCTTCTCGCTCAAGGGACAACATTCTACCCACAATGTCTAAAGCTACCTTGAATCAATCAATGAATGAATGATTCATAACCCCCATGGGTTCGAGGACCCGTTGGTCAAAGGAAAAGGGGGGTCCAGATTCCAGGACGGAGCCGTATGAGGCGAGAGTCTCACGTACAGTTCCTTTGAGAAGGCTGTGATACCACCACCTATCAGGCCCGACGAGCGGTCCACGGAGCTGCATCCCTACTCACCCGGTCTATGCACATCGCTCTTTCTAGGAGGTTGGCTGCCTATCCTAGATCTTCCCATTTCCAAAAGATCCCTTGTTCGATCTGGTTTAGTATCAAGGTTCTTATTTTTCTGTTTCTATATATATGGGTCTGTGCAGCATTTCCACGATATCGTTATGATCAATTAATGGGACTTGGCCGGAAAGTGTTCTTGCCTCTATCATTAGCTCGGGTAGTCCCTGTTTCAGGTGTTTCAGTCACCTTTCCATGGCTCCCTTAATGTATGTGCCAGGAAGTTTCTTATGAAGGGGGCTACTCCCCGAAAATGCCCCGCCCCTTGTTCGTTTGTCGTTGGGGATTCATTGCTCGTTCTGCGGTTATAAGTAACATAGCCAGCCTAATTTCTAGAATAGGGCTGCAGGCAGGAGGGCTTTGTTTGTGCAATCTTTTTCGCAACACCCTCTCCTCCGGCGAACCTGCGATCGCCGCCTCTAACTGAATGCTCAACTGAGATTGTGTACAACAACCTTAACCGCACAAGACTGGGCTGGGCCTACCCCCATCCTAGAGTGTCAAAGGCGGGCGACAAGAAGGCGGTTGCAGGCAGTAAGTAGATGGACGGCTCTTTGACAGGAGGTAGTAAACATAGGTTGCGTTAATGATAAAGATCTTTGGGGAAACCGCTAAAAAAAGATTGAACATGTGGTTCCGAGTTTCGATAACTTCTTCTACTTTCATTTCCTCTGTCTTCCAAATCGCAGAGTTAATTCAAAAGCCTAGGTGTTATTACTGAGCTGCTGCTCTTTTTTCTCTAATTCCCTTCTCAGATCATCCGACTACTCCTGCTTATCCTACTCACTCGAAGTGACACTAAACTTTAATTTGAGCTAGTTACTATATCGAGATAAATTTTATACTCCTGCTTTTATTCTCATCAGTGTCTGAAGTTTCATGATGAATACTTGTTTCACATTTTATTGCTTACGTGAGGAAATATCAATTTGGAACTGGAATTTGTATTTGAGTTATGATGAGGAGTGAGGTAGATTCGCATTGTTGAAGAAAGCAAAGAAAAAGGATGCTACTATGGCTTGCTTGTGGCTCTTTCTTCTATTGGCTAGTCTCAGGCATGATAGTTTCCATTTCTTTTGGAAAGCAAGTGCGGCTCAGTCATAAGTGTTAGTAATAGCATGAAGTAAGTTGTCGGTAGCCGGCATTAGGTAAAAGGAAAAGCTTCTCAAAAGCATCTAGAAATATCATAGAATGGTGATCGAGATCACCTTCACGGGAATCATCCTTTGCAAATTGGGGGAAGGGAACCAATCAAGTCACCAAGAAGTTCCCGAAACTTGGTTTAGTATTAAGGTTCTTCTCTTCCAGCGTTTAGTATTCAAGTTCTTCTCTTCCAGCCCCCTGGCCCCTCCCTGATAAGTCAAGTTTTCAAAACGAAAAGCAAATGAAAAATATGGTTCGATGGCTCTTCTCCACTACCCGCTTTACTACTTTCTATTTTTTCTTATGTATTAAGTTTCCCTTAATATATAATTGGATATTACTTTCGATTTGTATATTTTTATTCCTTTGTCGTTTTCTATTATGCCTAATACCTATTTTCAATCTTTTTAGTTCGTGCTTCGTCGGCTCCTCCTTTCTGATCACTCTCCCACCAGAGATTCAAGACCCCTAGGCTCTAGCTCATTTAGCAGGGCTAAACTTCTATCTGAGTCTTTACGAGCAGGATCCGGGATGGGTTACTTTCATTCAGAATGAGCTTAATCACAATACCCCCCTGGAAGACATACCTGGGCGGCTTAAGCTCTTCCTAATGGAAGAAAAGATCTCTTCTATGCGATAAGATGTCATTCAGGAATTTGTGGCGCTTTATCAAAGAGTAGGGCCTTATCTACCGATCGAGCCCTACTTGGTCGATGAAGCGCTTCGTTCCTATCTGGACCATATGCACACAACTGATTCTTTCACTGTTCTCCAAGCATCTTATCAAGATCTGCGGGAGAATGAGGGAGGATCCGTTTTCTTTCGAAATGTTGTTTCCCACAACCGGGATCTCCTTGAGGCGGAAAGCTCCGCAAGGAGGTGCCTGGAAGTGGAATAGAGGATCCGGCGGGAAGAAATCCCCAAGAGCAAGGCAAGTCTCTTAAGAGCTGAGCACAAGCATGCTCTCAACTTGTTTAAGTCGGAGGATCTTAGAAGGCAATTAGAAAAAAAAAGAGCGGGGTAGCTCAGTAATTCTGATTCTTTTCTTTTCCAGCCCCCCGGCCCCTCTTTGATAAGGAAAGTTTTCATTTCTAAAATTAAAAATGACAAATATGGTTCGATGGCTCTTCTCTACTAACCACAAGGATATTGGGACTCTCTATTTCATCTCGGTGCCATTGCATGAGTGATGGGCACATGCTTCTCCATACTGATTCGTATGGAATTAGCCCGACCCGGCGATCAAATTCTTGGTGGGAATCATTAACTTTATAATGTTTTAATAACGGCTCACACTTTTTTAATGATCTTTTTTATGGTTATGCCGGCGATGATAGGTGGATTTGGTAATTGGTTTGTTCCGGTTCTGATAGGTGCACCTGACATGGCATTTCCACGATTAAATAATATATCATTCTGGTTGTTGCCACCAAGTCTCTTGCTCCTATTAAGCTCAGCCTTAGTAGAAGTGGGCAGCGGCACTGGGTGGACAGTCTATCCGCCCTTAAGTGGTATTACCAGCCATTCTGGAGGAGCAGTTGATTTAGCAATTTTTAGTCTTCATCTATCAGGTATTCATCAATTTTAGGTTCTATCAATTTTATAACAACTATCTTCAACATGCGTGGACCTGGAATGACTATGCATAGATTACCACTTTTTGTGTGGTCCGTTCTAGTGACAGCATTCCTACTTTTATTATCACTTCCGGTACTGGCGGGGGCAATTACAATGTTATTAACCGATCGAAACTTTAATACAACCTTTTTTGATCCTGCAGGAGGGGGAGACCCAATATTATACTAGCATCTCTTTTGGTTCTTCGGTCATCCAGAGGTGTATATTCTCATTCTGCCTGGATTTGGTATTATTAGTCATATCGTATCGACCTTTTCAAGAAAACCGGACTTCGGGTATCTAGGCATGGTTTATGCCATGATAAGTATAGGTGTTCTTGGATTTCTAGTTTGGGCTCATCATATGTTTACTGTGGGCTTAGACGTTGATACGCGTGCCTACTTCACTGCAGCTACCATGATCATACCATGTGGGGAGGTTCGATACAATACAAAACACCCATGTTATTTGCTGTAGGGTTCATCTTTTTGTTCAGCATAGGAGGGCTCACTGGAATAGTTCTAGCAAACTCTGGGCTAGACATTGCTCTACATGATACTTATTATGTGGTTGCATATTTCCATTATGTACTTTCTATGGGAGCCGTTTTTGCTTTATTTCCTGGATTTTACTATTGGGTGGGTAAAATCTTTGGTCGGACATATCCTGAAACTTTAGACCAAATCCATTTTTGGATCACTTTTTCGGGGTTAATCTGACCTTCTTTCCCATGCATTTCTTAGGGCTTTCGGGTATGCCACGTCACATTCCAGATTATCCAGATGCTTATGCCGAATTGAATGCTCTGAGCAGTTTCGGTTCTTATATATCCGTAGTTGGGATTCGTCGTTTCTTTGTAGTTGTCGTTGGGATTTGCATGTGTATTTGCGTTCAGCTTTGCTACTTTCCTTCTAGAAAAGAATGTCCGCTGAAGGGATTAGTCTACGTGGCCCGGGGTAGTCTTTCAATTCCTTTATCGGGTGGGAGAGTTTAGAACCAGTTAAGCCAATAGCTGCTGCTTTAGTCACACTAGCTACATCAGTTGATCATGGGTTTAGCATACCACCTCAGAATAGTCTACATGGCCCCTTGTTTTTACTACAATTTGATATAGTGAATCCAGTAATGCAGACAGCCCTTTTTAAAGCCCCTGACTCTCAAAAAGAGCTGGAGGTTTTGCCTTAACTCATTCCATGAATGTTGTTTCATTCCCCACGCGGCTGAATCCAACTCAGTCTTTATCCTGCCTTGGAGTTCTCTCTCATAACTGAAGCCAGGAGGTATTCGATTTATCAAATTTAGAGCTAGCTGCCCTTTTCTTGCTCCTTGCCATTAGCGCAACCCTTTTCTTTTTCTTAGCTAGCATAGTTTTTCACCTTCAAAAGAAGGCGCCAACGCTTTTGTAGTGACCCCTCCGGGGTCCCGGGTTGCTTTGGCACACCCCACCCCATCAGTCCTGTGTTGTACTTGACTTGACTCTCCCCCGCTTGCTGCTTGCTGATCGCAGTGTTCAAAAATGACATGAAGCTGGATATGAGTAGATGTTGTTGGTCGAAAATGTCTTTCATTCACAATGAAACAGAATGGTCTCACTCGATGCGTCATTTTAGAATGTGTATTTTCATATTAAGAGTTCTTAAAAGTTCTCAACTCAAAGCGCAACCGTCAAAAGGATGCTACAATGTTCGAAATTATCAACTTAACATGCCCCCTTACTTCCTTCGTGACCTCCCACTACTTCATCTACCGAAATGATTAGGCAGATCTCGTTTTTTCTAGCATTAAACCTTCTCATGATCCTTTATAGAGCATGGAGCAGACAGAGAGATGAAAGGACCACCTTCTCCTGCTTGCTTGATCGGAATCTATTCACATTTAGAATAGCGGAAGTGCTACTTAACTTCACTTAGTAGTTGAAACTCGGAGAGACAGAGAGAGTCCTCTCTCATACTTGCCAATTCCAAGGCTGATCAGCAAGGGAATTGGCAGGAACCAACCTTAGTTGCCCCTCGGTAGAGTGAGTCTACTTAGCGAACTGGCAGGACGCAGAGATCGATTGATCAATATGCATATCGAGAGTTGATGGTTCACCGCCGCCCCCCTTGTCCTGCCCCGGCCGGGGAGGCAAAGGGGATTGCTATCGTCACCCTTTCTCCCGGTGTATGTGAAAGAGAAAAAGTGACGCACTTTTTGGATTTTCGGTCTGCGGTTGGTTGGGCCAAAGAACGAGAGTCAGCTTCCTTAAGTCCGTTCTTCCTCAGTAGCTCAGTGGTAGAGCGGTCGGCTGTTAACTGACTGGTCGTAGGTTCGAATCCTACTTGGGGAGATTTGATTCATTCAGAATTCGAATTGATAGTTATAGCTTTTCTGACTAGCGACCCCTGTCCTTCTCCTTTTTTTTCTAAAGACGCAGCAGAATCGTCAAACGGGACATCAAAAGTGGGAAGTTGATTATAGGATTTCTATTCCTCACTCTCGTATAGGTGAACTTGGTTCGTTCAATAAAAAGGGATAAGAAGGATCCACTGGGAATGAATGGGAAGACTGGGGTAGTATCTTCATTAGCCGGAAGGAATTAGTCTCCACTAGCATAATTCGAAGAACGAACAAGTAAAGGCGTCTTTAGGTAGGAGGATGGATGGATGTGGTCCAATGGCTAAAGCTCTGGCAGCTTCTTGTAGACTGGCAGTCTCCGAGAGGAACCTTAACCACCCGGGTTAGGCCGGGTGGGATGGTATACTTTTTTTTCGCCACAAGTGGGAACTCAGTCCTTGGTAAGACCCAAGGGGGGAAGGAAGATCTTCACTCATTCATTAAGTAAGTGCCTGCGGTGAGACTGACAACAAACGAAGGGGGTGGAGGGAGACCGAAGAAGGAACAATTGTCTTGAATGCTACGCTGGGATCAGCAGCTTCCAGTGTTTTCAAAATGAGTTGGGCAGGAAGAGGAAGATCGGGCGGGGAAAACGGGGTTCGAACCCGCGACTTCTGGCGTGAAAGACCAGCACTCTAACCAACTGAGCTATTTCCCCCTTTCGTAACTACTGTCGATTCAATAGTCACCTACCGGTTACCTTTGTAACTATACCAAAGTAGCTGTACAACAGAATGCCCTTCGCCTTTAGTACTTTTCTTTTTCTTTTGACGACAGTAGAAAGAAATGGCTCTGCTCGCTTAGAGAAGAGTCTCTGCGCTCTATCAGCTATTAGTTAGTTGGCGCTACGCGCAACTTCAGTTGACAAAAGCGAACAAGATAGCGCTAGCGCCCGCGGAGAACTTTCGTTTGTTCGCCTTCTAAAAGGCAACCGGCAGACCTTACTTTCTGAAAAAGACAGAAGTACGGAAACTGATCCTATTTCAGATCTAGGCCGTTTTGAATTGACATAGCTTGACCTGTGAACTCTCAGCGCGTACTATAGTTGCTTCGACAAACATTTGATAGACTAGCTTTCGAAGTGCCACGATCCTATCGAGTAAAATCATCCCCCGGGGATAACGGCTGCCGGAAAGGTGCGAAGTTGGACTAATTTGGAAACATTGGGCAATTTACTTTATACCTACTATTCCGTCTGGTTTTTTCCTATTTTACTAAGTGCATTAAAAATAACTGTTTTTCAATGTCTTCATATAAAAGTTCTAACACATTATTGAACATTAGCATACCTGATATAGCACATCCACCTCAGTATAAATGACTTTTTCTGTGAAATTCCAATAAGGTAAGCAGTTTTCTTCAGTAAAGCCATGATGTTTCCACTCCATTTTCATTACGAAGATGTACTATGTCAGGATCTGTTGCTCAAACTGAATCACGCCAATGTTATGGAAGTTCCTGGATTGTTTGAAATAAGATTAGTACCAAAAGCTGCCTCTGATTTCAGAATCCAATTAGGAAAATTGGCTATGGAGATTTTGTGCGGTCAGAGATTCATACAGACACAAAGGGGCCCCTATTTTCAAGGAGGAAAGTCGTTTCGATCCAATCCATTCTTGGGGTCCGAAAAAGACACTGGATATGTTAGTGACTTTACACGACAAAGCGTTCTCCGAGGGCATGGAATGTACCATTTTTTAGTCAGAATCTTTACAGTAATGTCTATGTTGGATTCTCCGGTCGAAATACGGGAAAACTCCATCAAATTCTTTATGGAAACGGAGTTTTGCAAATTCTCCCCGGAACTGGAAGATCATTTCGAGATCTTCGAGCATATTCAAGGGTTCAATGTGACTATTGTCACTTCGGCCAATACAAAAGATGAGACTTTACTACTGTGGAGCGGCTTTTTGCTAAAAGATGAAGGGGAAACTAAGTAAGATGCCGGAGAAGCGACGAAATATACGAGATCACAAATGTAGATTGCTCACGGCTAAATATGAATTGAGACAAAAGCTTTCGAATTTTTTAACCCGATCTTCCGTCTGATATGCGGGACAAACATCGTTATAAGTTGTCCAAGTTGCCAAGAAAGAGTTCAATGGCACGAGTAAGAAACTGAGGTATTTTCACGGGTCGCCCTTGTTCCGCAGTTGAGTTCTTTCGCATTTCTTGTATCGTTTTTCATGGATTAGCATCTGGAGGTTCTTTGATGGGCATAAAGAAATTGTCTTGGTAGCAACCACCAAACCAATAGAACAAAGGTTAGCTCTGCAGCTAGTCCAGAAGCAAGGGTTGTAGGTCCATTACCATACGGCTCCCGACCAAAACTAACGGAGTCATCCCAACTCTCGGATCGGAGATGCTAACGGGACATGAATCGAAGTGGGGGACCTCTCTACCGCACCTGTCTCCCGAGACATAGACTACGTAAAGGGTTGTACTCTTGGAAAGAGAGAAGATCACCGTGTCAACCATCATCCCGAGGATCTAAATCTGTCCTATCGGATGAGGAGAGCAAGAGGGATTGCACGATGAAGTAGATCTGCACGTGGAAAGAAAGGGGTCAAGCGGATACACGATTCCAAATTACTCCTTTCCGGCTAAGAAGAGAGGATCTACAGGGTACAATGTAAAGTGTTTTGATCGCATTGGAAAAGACTATCCATACCGACCTAGAGTCGTCAGCCATCGCACAAGCAGGCAAGCCAAGTTCCGATACAATTAGAGAGAAGCCAGCCTTTGGTATATTTGAACCATTGGTTTTTGGAGAAGGTTGATTAATTAGAAAAGTGAATTAGAATAGATAGATTGTGCCAGAAGGATGTAACTCGTATGTCTTTTAAAGCTACTTGCCTTTCCGATTAGGAGAAGCTTATGAGAAAGATACTTCTGTTTGCTCATTATGTCATTTAGATAGAAAGTACAATGTTTCTTATGATGCACAAAGAAAAGTTGTCCGAGCGAATCCATATTGGCGTGCCGATACCGCGTCCCTACCCAGCTAGGGCTTCCTTTCACTCTTCTGGACCCATGGATGATCCCCCTGAGGCCATGTTTTTAGATCTTAGTTTACCCTGGAATTACCTATTATTTGCGTTCTATTTCCGCTGGAATTGGTGAATGGTTCTTATTTTTTCATTCAGTATAGCTCCGTGCAGCGGTGCTGGAAGGAGGGCTTAGTGTTATATAAGATATTTCAATGAAGGGCGTGCGGGCCCTATCAGATCTCAGCTAACCAGACCTGGAACGTGATAGGGACCTTCGGTGGAAGAATCTGATTCTAAGTTGCATGCGAGTTTCATGACTCTTTGGTTATAGCAACCATAGAAGAAGCGTTTTGTTTGATCTAGATAGGTGGGACGAATCCAACTCTTTTTCCCGCGGACGATCGCGTTGCAGCTCCTTTGGAGAGCGCTCCTATGCTAAAGTAATAAATTGAAGACTACCAAGATGGGAACCCTTGCTCTTATTTGAAGTTCTGCTCGCGTAAATGACCTGAGTGAAGGTGTTGAAAAACTCATACGATTCCCGATGCCAAGAGCAAGAAAGCACAATACTGTCGTTGAAGCCGATGAAGGAAAGAGTTGGATGATAAATATGGAGGCTCAACTCACTACGCAATCATGTTAATGGATTGGTTAGATGCTATTGGAGACTTGGAGTAATCAGATTCTAGGGAAGGGAAGCTTAGAATTCGGTAGCAGGATTTCAATGTGGCACAAAGGATTGTAATTCATGATTGCAGACTTAGTGCCAGCTCACAACGACTTCACTCACATGATCCGAGATAAGCCTGTTACGGTGCAGCTAAAGATAAGAATAAGTCAATCGCATGAACTAACACTAATCCTAGAATGCGTCATAGGAGAGGCAATTGCTAAAGAAAGTTTGATTCGATTTGAGTGTCCACTGATAATAGGTGCATAAGATAGGAATAGGGATGTGATTGGCTCAATTCTCATATGAAACTTGCCTTATCTGGTGTCTCCTCCCAGCAGACATGGTGAGTTGAGTCTCGAAGCAGCAGCTTATAACTCAAGGTCTTTTAAATAAAAGACGATTACCTTTTTCTTACTTATTCGTAAGATTCATTTCAAATAAGACGTATCTTGTTCAAGCCAATAAATAGAGCTGGGGTTATAGTTAAAGCAGCCAGTAGAAACCGAAATAACTAGTTATAGTAAGCATGAAAGGCCATTTAAAGAAGGAAATCCAAGGCATGATTGAATCCGCCAAAGAGAAGGAAATAGATGATCTCATTCATACTAATTGATGGATAGAAGATATGAGACTAATAAGAAGGGGAAAGAAGACAGCTTAGCCATCTATTCTATGAAGCAAGGGATCCGTTAAAGTCAAGCTACGAAGCCCCCTCCATCTCTACCCGGAGCTGATTTCATTCCAGTAGATTCTTTTGAAATGAAAGGCGGATTCTCTTTTCTTTCAAGTAGGCCACTTTTTTCCGATGTCAGTGTTCGATAAGATGTCGCTTTCAACCCATTTGGGGTAGTAAGAAATAGCCACTAAGATGTATTAGTGTCCATTTGATGCTTTGGGTGTTACCTTTCCTTTCCCTACCTCAATTCCTCGTCCATTCGTATGGATTCTCAACCTTGGCCTACAAGCGGAACAAACTATGCCAGCTCAAGCTAGAACTCACTTAGAAGGTCAGGGAAGAGCGACTCAACAGGGGAAAGCCGGAGCGCCTTAGCACCGCTTCATTGGCTCGCGTCAAGTCTTCCGCTCATTTGGTAAACATGCACATCCTAACCCCGCGAAATGCCCTATAGGGAACATCCTCCTTTATCCTCTTAGACTTCCCCGGGCATGGAATTTAGAATCCTGGAGATCCTATCACTTACTTCGCCCGGCTCATCCATTCTCTGGCTTATCCCAAGGAGAGCCTGATTCGATCCTAAGGTCAAGTACCCTATTTATAAGTCGGACCCGGAGCTAAAAGATAACCTCTTTCTTCTTATGAATGGAAGGAAACATAAAAACTACGCTAAAACTGAGTGAATCATAGTTGAAGATAGGATACCGAGAAGTCGGATTCAGTTCAGCCCTGTTTCAAGATCCGGTTCAGTGTTTGGGGATGGCTTGGTCCAAGCCCACATCCATAGTAGATGGACTTGAGCAGGCAAGTATGCCACCTACTGATATGATTGATTATGACAATTATGATATGGACTGGACGGTTGTGCAACCGATTGTACTAACTCGCTTACCCCTGAGAACACCTAAGACATGGGGGTTATTTACGCGAGTAAGCCTAGCAAGGACCAAGATCTCGATCTAGCCTAGTTGGGGCTTTAGAGTCACATGACACAGTACCAAGAACGGGAGAACCAGTAACAATTGATACAGATTTCCAACCAACGGATCTTCTTACCTTTGGACCGGAACCTTTAGCTGTTTCCTACTTGGTCTACAGCTTGGTTTGAAATGAGGGAGCCATACCGTGTGGTTGAAGCAGAGTACCGTTTTTCAGTGGATAGGGCACTATCTCTATTTGTAGCAGCATTGCGTATTGCTCTCACTAGGAAAGGGGGACATAACCCCTACTATAGAGCAGGAATGGAAGGGAATGAGCTCGGCTGCTTCTCCCCCACACTTCTTTATTTCTCCATGCCCCTATTTAGTTAGTACTTTCGAGTTAAGAGCGAGATAACGAACTATTTCATTTAATAAAAAAAGTGCAACGTCTATAGGGTGAAAAGGCCATGAGGATGGCTACGGCTTTGAAGCTCCTTTATCTACCATAGATAGAATGGAAGAGTTTTTTCTCACTGTTGTTTCTGATGTAGGAGTTGGGGATGGAATGATTGATTCAAGCTCTGGTGGTACTAATCATGTCTCTGGGGGTAAACCAACTGGAGCGGCAAGGGAACATGCAGTACTGGAGAGGGGATCTCATAGCAATACTGATTCAAGTAATTTCAGAGTTACCAGAGATGCAATTGGTTTAGAAATATGTACTAGAAAATGGTAAACTAATACTGACTATTCTCTTTGGATATCTGGTTGGACACCAAGCATTTTGACCCCTATTTGAATGCAGAGTCAGAGTATAGACAGCTAAACAATGTTGTAATATATTTATCTACCAAATTAGAGTGCACAGTCATTTTTCTATTGATGTTCCTAGAAATTCAGTTCACTAGGGAACACCTTACAGGTTGGCATGCCTCAGCAAAGCTTATTATGATATATTGTTAATGAAAATGTCAAAGTAGCACTCTCTTTCCTCTACTCGCCCCTGGCGCCACCGCTAACCACTATTATCATATATAACTAGATCACGTACAGAGTTTATTACACTTATAATTAGATCACGTAAGCAGTTTACACTAGAATAAATCTACGGTTCTGTTCAGTATGAGCAATAGAAGTAGATGGACTTAGAGTAGAAACTTATGACTAGGTCCTATGACCAGAGTTATGTGGATGACTGTACAAGAAGGATACGATAAATGGGCGACGTTTTTCGACCCTGGAAGAACAAACTGACAACAAACGCTCCATCTTTGAGTGGGATCTGGATGGCATCGAACTAGACCTGCGAACGCGACGGATTGAGAAGTATCTAAATCAGATCCATAATCCTAATAGCCGCTTTTGGCTACTCGTAGTTGATCAACTAACCAAACTTTTCCCCTGAATAAAAAAAGCAAGTGTAGGTAGTAAGTATCTAATCTAATATGTCCACGAACTCAGTAGAGTCTCCGAAACCCACCTTAATCCATTTTATAAGGAATCTGTCTCCTTCCGTAATCCATTCCTCCATCCCACACTCTTCTTATAGTTATGAGTGAATCTGAATCAAAAATAAATGAAGTCTCCAGTCAACTGGTGGAATACATCGAATCAACCTGGGAGCATTAGCCGATCTGGTACATCAATACATGTTCCTATGCCCATTCCAATCTTGTCTAACTTTGCTAACTTCCCCTTCTCTACCCATATCTTGTTCGTTGTGGAAACACGTCTTCCTATTCCATCTTTTCCCGAATCTCCCTTAACGGAAGAAATAGAAGCTCGAGAAGGAATACCACTAAAAACCTAGTTCGTTCTCAAATAAAAACCTAGTTCACTCACTAAAGCATCCATGGCTGAATGGTGAAAGCGCCCACCAACCTAGAAAGGCAAAATGGGTCAAAAAGTAGGTTCGATTCCTGCCAGATGCACTGCCTCTTAAAGACAGAAACAGAGGAGGGAAAGAAGGTAGTATAGGGAACTTGCTTTTGGATTCTTATCGAAAGTGAAACCCTCTAACACTTCTGTTAGTATTCTATGAGAAAATCTTTTATACACACAACAAGTGTGAAAATCCTTAGTCACTAGGCAAGAAAGCTCGATGGGAACAAAAAGGATACAATTAGTTCATAATCAAAAAAATGTACAATTTCAAAGGAAAGAAGGAATGGCAAGTTTCCCTCCATTGAACATCAATCAATCAAGAAATAGGTAAAGGAAGGCGTATCACAGGGGTATTTTGCTTTTTTCTATTCACTTCCGTGGGGTTCTAAATTGAAAACATGAACACAAAAAAAATCGTATTGAAATTACATAAAAAAAAGAAAAGGGAGGAGTAGCTCTTGGTTTAAAGAAAAGGGAGGAGATGGATCGAATTCAATCTTTTTCCTTTCTTTGATGATCTACAACACATCTATTTGAATTCCCTGCGAGTGAAGGATTTCTCGTATGGAGAAAAACCTCTTGAGCGCTATCTGATCTTATTTTTGTATTTCAAATATGGGACCTGCCTTTTTAATGGGACATCCCGGCAACAGGCTTACTCATGCATGTGGCCAAGTACTCGACCAATCCTCGGAGCGAAGGGATGAACGAATTCTCGAGGTCTGGTTCATTGAGGTCAGCATCACATGAAACCTTTAGCACTTTTTTTCGATATTGGATGGAGTATGGCTGGAAGGTCAGCCTAGCTAGTCTTGTCAATCGGCCCTGACTCGTCTTCTCCTTGGTACCTACCACTATTGAACTTCGGTACCTATATTCCTAAAACAAGACAGACCTTCATGAAGACCTTTTATTTTGGAGTAAGATCGGACATTTCCACATTGAGGTGAAATTACATACGAGGAAAATAATCCTGGACTAGGAAAGCTACCCTTGTGTGGTAGAACCAGGTCTTCCACCGGGCGGTCAGCCAAGTACTGAAGCCCCTATCTTGATATAGAATAGAAGTGAGTTCACACTAAAAATAGAAGAAGCCCTATGATTTTGGAGCCCTGCTATCAATCACTTCGGTAAAGGGATCGAAAGATTATAGTCTGAAATAGAGATTTGAGAGTCCCTCGTGTGAGTACGTGCTGAAGAGCAAGGAGTGAAAGTGCGTTCATCTTTCTTTCTGCTAGTTGTTTCCTGCTAATAGTGATTACTGAGTGCCCCATACATAGCCAATGTCCGCCCGTGTTCACATCCAGTCTTCTCTGTACACTAGTGCAGCTTCCAGCTCTATGCCATGTATGGTAGTCGTTTGACTCGGGAATCCCTGATAAAAGCTTTTAGTCCATGCCTGGCAGTTTCAGCCGTGGTCCAGTCCAGTAGCCTCTTTTCGATCCAAGAGTCACATGAGAAGAAAGCTTCTAGTTAGCTTCAGTTAGTGTTAGTTAAATAGAACGGGAACCTCGTAACTATGCCAAGCCCGATCTGTTGTTGCAGAGACCGGTGTTGCTGATCGAACTCATTTTCTTTCGAGGAGATCGAAAATCTCTGAATTTCTGCGAAAAGAATTTACATATTTATTGCGAGGGGCTTTGAAAAGCGAAAGGATGAAGACTGATTTAGATCCTCTGAAAGCGCAGGAAGTATGCCTTTTGAGCTTTTTCTCCACCCACCTTTGAGCATCTTGTTGGAATGGTCATAGGAAAGACTACGTACGAGAAATCATTCTCACAGCCAATCCACATGAGGTGTGTGATGCATAGCTAAAAAAACGCCAGTCACTATCTGAATGACTAAACAAATACCTGCTAACGAACCAAACTTCGCCCCTTATCTCTTCATCATCGTCGGTTCCGTCACTTGTGGTATTCGTTTAGAATCTTGTTAACCCTACTCGCTTACTCCTATTTTCCTTATTTCTTTTTCTATAAATATCGTATATAGTAGCTGCCAAACTCACAAGCATCACACACTTCGATCTACTTTATTGAATAACTTAGCTAGATAGAACCGACTCAAGCTTTTAAATGAAAGAAGCAATAATGTCATAATTTCTGTCTCAAGACCTCTTGCAGCTACAGCCAATGCAGCACCTCCTTGATCAACATACAACACAGCCCATTACGCCTTGCTCCAGTCGCAGTATAAAGAGAGACTAGAACCTATCGGGGAGCCCTCGGTAGAGTCCCTATCGTTGTTGCAACAATTACACACAGAGTTCCGGAATTTCACATTAGTGAGAAGAAAGGGTATGTGTGTTTAAAAGGAGTGGTGCAAGAACGTATTCTGAGCCTCAGTCAACACAACTTGTTTCGCCTTTTCTGAACATCATTCTTATCAGGACCCTCCTTTATATAAACCACTCGTAGATATATACCTTCCTGTGGCCTCAGATGAATACATCGATAGATAAGAAGGGAAATGCATCATCTAGAAAGGCTTACTCAGGTTTAGGGACTCAACCAATTTCTTAGTACATCAACACAAGAAGTGGCGAATTTGGGATGGTACTACCTCAGTGAAACTGTGGGAAGATGGGTAGGTGGGGCCTCTCAACCAAGACATCGCGGTTGGCGAGTGGGGACTCTACTGAAGCACTCCGATACCATTGATGTCCAATAGCTTTGATAGTAATGGTTGGATCTACTAATACCCCGTCCATTGAGTATAATAGAGCAAACGATGGTATAGCAATGAACAAAAGAATGACACTTGGAAATATGGTCCAAATAATTTCGATAGTAGTTCCATGAACAATCCTTTGTGGGATTGGATTAGTTTGCTTGTTGAAATGCCATAAAGCGCGAACCAACATCCGTGATACGAAAACCAAAATAAGAACGAGGAAGAAAAAGATATCATGATGTAAGTCAATGATTCCTTGCATCATAGGTGTTGCTGCGTCTTGAGATCCTAATTGCCATGGTTCCGCAGCATCACAAAGAGCGATTATGAGGAATAGACATGATAATGAACGAAGAATCATTGGAATTTCCCATCTTTTTCAGCTCTGCTCCCGAAAAGAGAAAGGAAGACTTAGTTTTAGATCGGCGTTGGTTTTTCCAACGAAAAACAAGAACATTCTTTCACGAACTTCCATGAAAAAATGTTAGTTGCCTCGTAACGCATACATTGGAGCGTTTGTCCCGTCGACGAAGACTACTTACTATACGCGTTTTCTGAAGAGCAACAATGGAAAAAAATAGGTGAACCTGGATACCATACTATTAAAGAGAAAGATACAGACTAACAAGAAATCAAGGACCTCGTGAGTACTACTTAGTCGGCCTCATCAATTAGTCATGCCAATGAGATATCAAGCCCTCGATTCCAACGGGGCTACGGACAAGAAAGGTCCTTTCGAGATTCTATTTCCCCTTGGGTCTATCAAGCTGAATAGTTTGTGGGGATATAAGAAGATCACACTTAGACAACTGTCTACACTACCTCTTTAATGATCCGGATTCCATGACGCATAATTCATCTGTCCATATATATTCCTAATTTCATATTCATCACCATTTCAAATCGGGCAAGGAGAAGTCGTCGTGTTGGTTCTAGGATGGAATGATCTTTTGATCCAAAGATGCCGGTGCTAAAACCTCTTGTGTCTCTTTTAATAGGACCAAGAAGGCAAGAGCATTGAGGAAGCAAGGATTCTCCCATAACTAATTAATGCGGGGAAAAAACAAGATTTCACTAAAAAAAGGTGCCTAACCCCGGGATTTTTCGATACTTTTCTTGAAATTGACTGGATTTGGAAGAAAATGCACTCAACCTAACAAATCCTGATCAATTCAAGTGGTTAGTTTAAGGGGGTACATGGGGCTGACGCCGAAGGAGATAGGAATGAAGTAGGGCGGGCAGCTACCTAGAGATTGGAATGCCCTATCGACAGGGAATGCTGGTACCACCTACGGTGCTTGATAGTCTTCAATCCAGACGGTCTCGAGAGTACCTTGACCCATAGCATAGGGCTTGATGTGGCTTTGTGGCTTCCCAAAAGGTATTAGAATAGGTAGTTCAAGCACCATCATCAATATGTTGCTGCTATTGAATCCGGTTTTGAATCAAGCATCAAGAGTTCGACCTCAGGGAACGCGTTTTCAAGAACGGCGAGGTAATACTAAAATTACCGGGAAATTATATCAGCTGAGGTAAGGAGATTATTTATAATTCATTCATTAGCTTGTCATACTTGTATAAATTTTAGTATAAACTCGCCTTAAATATAGTGTAAAAGGAAGTAATAACGAACTATATTATTGTAGTATTAGTTTATAATCATTAATATATTAGCTGGTGCCTTGTAAAAATCCTTATATATTGGTGCTCTATCTGATTCTAATGCACTTCTCAGGTGTTAGGTGATCACATAGCTTGACCTCCATTATGTGTCCTACTTTTTTATAATAGGATATGAGCATCACGTGAAAATGGCATGAAAGTGCCCGTTCGTTTTACTTTATTGAAGAAAGTTATCTCTAGTCACCAACATTATCATAAAAAAAGTAAAAATGGATAAATAACACATAAATCGAGGGCTATGTGGATCCTCAGACATATATGAAATGGAATAAAGATCGACCAAGCTACTTATGAATGTAACCACAATTAACATCACTATGGTTAGGCTATCGAACACAGAGTCAAAAGTGAATTACGAGTCAGGCCAATCTGCGAATCGATGGATGGACCCTTGGTTGTTTTTGTGATAAGTCGCTATTATCAAATAAATAGTCATTTCTTGCTCGATTCGAGAGGTGATTTCATTCCACAGTGACAATTCATGTTGAAGGCGTCCTCCGACATTTATGATTCTTCCTACAGAGGGCACTACTGGCAAAGAATAACCTTTCCACCCGGCGAGAAAAAGAGATAGAGGTTTGCACTTGGCCCTCTTGGTTAGGGTGTAGAGGGGATCTATCAGCAATCCCGTCGTCTTCTTCCAGCTTTTTCCTCTGAATTTGATATACTTCAAAAATGAATCACTCTTTTCAGTATGAATGGCTGCTCCTTACAAAACGCGTACGATATATTCGTCTTCGTAGTAAATATGACCCCTATCAGGTGAAGACTAAATATCTACTCCTATTCAGAAAACTGCTTATGTTTCCAGGCTTTTACGCATGATAATTTATCTTCCAGCGCTTTTTTATTCCCCACCAACTGCTACGCCCCGCGGGGCTTCTTCCTAGCGCTATTGAAATGATATTCCTATTATTGGTCCTAGCAATATCCCTGGACCAGGGCACGGCACCTATCCAACTATGTCTTGTTTTGGTTTCTGGATCCGAATCTTTTGTTATACTTATGCATGGATGATTGTACACAATAGGTGTGGAAAGTGCGATAGAGCTCGAAAATGGATGCCCCTATTTCAATTTAATAAGTGCTTGTGCAACGGCTTGAAAGTGACAGACTGAGTCAAGTGACCTGTTTTTTTCACATGATCCAGAATTGCACGAGAACCTACAAGTCATGTTATCATTCTTAATTCGATAGCCACGGGACAGCCGTTTTCTCGTCTCTCAGCCTTTCTTATACCTGCACTGACCTCAACGGTATCCAACCTGCAAAAAATATCTATACCCATTAGCTCATCACGCCAACAGTTCTCTTGGGTTGACTGAACCTACCTATCCGAAATCCCTGTTGCCAACTTCTTACTGCACAGAAGCAATGGAACAGTATCGTAAAGTGAAGTGAAGCAAACAAACCACTCCTTTGGAATTGATGGACTTGACTGAGATGTGCCATTGTCATCGTCAAGATCGTCCATCACGAGTACCTTCTTTTCTGCATCCGTCAGTTCCAAATTTCCCAGCATGTTTTATTACTTGCCTCGATTGATACCATCCACTTATTTCTCTTTCTCACGGGACACATAAAGATACCAGCGCTTGTGCGAACAGTTGATGCTTGTTAAGCCATAGCTATCACTTCTCGCGCCAAAGCGCTCCCACCAACTACAAAATACCTTATAGGAGGGGCCCTTGTCTTCAGCTAAAAAGAAGCAGATATTGCCGTAAGCAGGAGATGGAAAAGCCCACGATCCATAACTTACTCACTCAGATATTTACTAGAGCTTGGGAGTGAATGAAGCCAGTACAGGAGACTCCGAATCCTATTCAGATTGCCAATGATCCAGTCAAGCATGAACTAACCAAGCATATTGGTTTCGATCACGTCTATCCGAAGTCAATAGAGCAATTTAGAGCGTAGAGGTATCTTTTGCTAATGAAATGAGATTGGATATGAATGTGGAATTCATTGAGTGGAGAGATGAACTAATCTATACTCTGCCTGTCTTCCATTTCTCTGAAGATTTCGTTTACAACACAACATCAAACTCCAATTTCATGAATTGATAGGTCAGGATCGTTGTCGAACAGCTCTTCTTCATTTCTTCCGGAATTCTTTCTTCTAAGGTAGTAGGTATCGGGTTTCCCTGTTCATACTCCGAACGTGAGTTAATATACTCTTGTAGAGCAGATCACTTAGGGCTTTATACTGGTTCGACGACTGGGTTCTTGTTCCTTTCTCATCTTTGTCCGTCCACTCCCTTTGTTTTCAACAGTCTTTGGAGCTTCTAGTACCACTGGTGTGATCTCATTCTTGAATGCTAACACCCTGGTGTCTCCTAAAGCTACGCTTTCTAAGCAACCTGAGTGTTCTCTGAACTAGGTGAACAATCCAGGGCGATAGCGTGAAAGGGCCTCATCATTGCTCATCCAGTTTCACTACATCAGCTTCCTCGTGTTCCTAAGGGCTACCACCAACTAATGCTTTTCTACTTCTGGCTAGAGCTACTAACCTACCTCGAACAAGAGCTGCATCCCGGTAGCGCTTTGAATCATCATTTTACTATTCCTAGGTTCGATTCCTGCTGTCTTTACTTTGTCTTGCCTCTCTGCCTTCCTGGTGGGTGACTGTGACCTGGATATGGTTCGATGGTTGGTGACTCTAAGCCAGAGTGATGCTTTCTTAGTTTCATATATGCCTTTCTAAGCCCTTTCCAATCAATGGAGAATGGTTACTAGAGCTAGCGCCTGTCCCACTTTAGAACACTAAGAACGTAATAAGCCTAGCCAGGACAAATGCACTCAGTGTTAGTCCGATCACCTCGACTAAAATCATCTTCCCTTTATTAATGACCAAGGGTATCCATATCATGATATGTAGATACAAGAGGGCAGAGGCATTGATGCGGGTAGAATGCGTGTCTGCTTTCCTGTTGTTTGAAGGAGTAGATACATTCATTTCCTTTTGCTAGAGTGAGAGTGAGAGTTGTGTGGGATGTTGACAATCACTATCTCGTGAAGTCACGAGTGTAAACCTTACATAGTTCTAGCAAAGCGCAAAGACGATGGTGAAAACCTTTGTTCTTGTCCGGCCGGTGTTGTTCAAAGAAAACCTGGACAATGAGGGGCAGGTTATATTCCCTTTCTTCTGATCGATTGAGGAATCGCGGATAATGACACCACGTTTGTAGCATCTACTGCTATTGCAAGGCCCAAAGCACGTGGGAGAATGTTCGTTTTTTCTGGATCGGATTAGCAAAAGCAAGCAAGCGTGTGATGTGGCGGGGAAGCCTAAAATAAGCCTTTGGGAGGCAGTGTGGTGACGCCTGTTTGGCGCGTGGGAATTAACTAATCTAATGATATATTGGTAATTGCCTGTGGGTCCGCACACCACTCCTTATGTTCAGCTAAAAAGCCTTCTGGGTCGAATTTCTTAAGAAATAATCAAAGATTAGAATGCCAATGTGTTAGAATGTCAATGGGAGCTTTCACAAAGCCAAGTCACAAATACAATGAAGAAGTGCTACTGCCAACAGACGCAACCACGGATCCCGATTCAGAAGAATCTGAGAAAGGCGAGTTAGTTATCACATGAGAGCCATAAGAGCTCTCCAGGAGAGTGATCGCCCGGTGTGACTGATCCAATTTATAGTCGCATTCAAGGCTCCACACGGGTGGTAAATTCCAAATAATATTTGGATATCTCGAAGGGAACCCCAATAGAACCATTTAGATACTTCGATGAGAACCAATAGAACCATAATGGTGAGCGGCTACGCGTCGACGCCAGGTCAATTTATAGTTCTAGTCTACTGGCCCTAATTCACAGTCGCATTTATTACACTTTTACAAGACGAAAGCGATAGTGGTTAGAACGCGCTAGACTGGCTGATGCTATAGATTTGCTCCATCCAGAGTCACCCAAAAGGACCTTATCTGTTGAATGATCGGTTTTATCCTCGAAGTCTTTCTAGCCCGCCCGTGCCAAACTAGTCTTCTTTCAAAGATGTGGATCCAACAAAAGTGTAGATCCAATTAACAATTAACCGCAAATAAAGGTTTTAGGAGAGTCATTATCTCCCTATAGGCACACCGGTGGAAGAAACTCCTAAAACAGGGAAGCACGATCTTGTTGCTTCTTCTGTTCTTGTGGATCCACGCCTGTGGTTAGCAAGGCTACAGAACACAATAAAATAGCATTGATAAGCAGAGAGATCCGCGGGCCTATTACCAGTTTTGGCATGTTAGTTGTTTTGGTCATAATGTTAGCCATTTTAGGCCTCTCAAATTCAATGAACATGTTTTGCATGGAGTCGATAAAGACAGTGATATGATTGCCGCATAATAATAATGAGTTCCAAAGAGTACGAGTATAGCCCAAGCCTTCCACAAGTTCCTCGCTAAACAGTGTCTCATCTACGCTTCATTTTATACGTTTTTATAGATAAAAAGGCCACGATAGACCATCTGGTGCTAGCTCCTCAAATCATTGGCCAGAGAGGGAAATGGATACAGCAAGTCTCCCCTCATCTACCAGAACGTGTTTGGAGTTATCTTCGCTCCCACGCATGGCTAGACAACCGAAAAACAGCCTAGCAAAGATGACTTCTCTTGGGCAATGCAAGGACAAGTAGCTCTGATTATGAAACACAACACAAGTTGGCATAACCCAAGTTAATATGATAACTCGATCATCCAGGTCTTGCCTGTGTCAGCTTCTTTCTTTGGATCAATGAAGACTTCGGCACCCTTGATCTTTTCAGATATGAATGAAAGTCGGTAAGCAATCTCCGAAACCACGAACTGATGGACATCGAACTCTTCCTTTCTTTCTAGCAGCATAGCAACATAGCCCTACGGGGGCCCAAGAAGCCAATCTTCGTCAACCAATCATATCTATCTATTGATGCCTACTTACAATCGTGCTCTTCTTTCCCATGTCTTCTTCTCTTCCCTGAATGATCTTCGGAAAACATAGGAATTAGGTCGATGCTGCTCAAATAATAGCTCTGGATACCTGTGTTTCCAATACTGACTTCAGGAACATAACGGTTCACTCCCTCCTATGGATAAGAAGTAGACAGCTCGATGTGATGATAGCCATTTCTCAATTTAGAAGGTAGAGCAAGTCCAAAGCAAAGATGTCTTAAGTAGTGCCCCCACCCCAATACTCACTAGTTTCTCTGGTATCCTGTACTTCCCGAATATAGCGCTCATTAACCTGTGGAAGGACAGCAAAGGTCTCATCCGACGAATTGACACTTGATCCATATGCTTCTTTAACAAGAGTGGAACATGTGGTTGGTCGACCTATGAGATACTGGAACATCTCGTGGTCAACGATGAGAATTTGTTTCGGGATCCTTCCTTTTTAGGGAAGATGATTATAGATCTTTCCCTTTCCCTAAATCCGTGTTGGTTTGACCATGGAGAGTGTTCTCCCGTGCTTCCAAACATGCTGAGCTCTACCAATTTTTGTACATTCAAAAAGGGGAATTGATTCCTTCTCTAGATAGGGCGGGAAAACTAGACTATATAAGAGTTGATACATAAACGCACATATAGTAAGTATTTGGGTCTTCCTGCGAGACTGTTCTTTTCGCTGGAGATTTCACAATTAAGTCGATATGGGGTTTATCCTTCATGTTATTTCAAAAATAAAGGCGTCGCCTTGAAATGCCATCGAGGACCTGGTTTTTTTTACCCGTTTTTCCTCGCTCACATTTTCTAGGTTAAGATCCCTGTAAATTTCTTCCAATTTGGTTTCGGGCAGCTTACGATTTCGACAGGATCTCAGAACATTCTTTATTTTCTTTTTCAACAACGAAATGGAGGGTACTTCTGGGTTGGGCGGGGTGCGGCTTGCGGATGGCTCCGACCGAAGGTTCCGCCAATTTATCACTACTGTAGTTTAGTGTCGCTTGCTCTTGTTTGCTGCAGACCTCTATTTTCTTTCCATCAATTAAGAGGCTAAATGAACAGGGTGCTGGAATGTTTGTTGTGTCCGACGTCGGGCAACTCGGTTGTATACCGTACGTTCGTGCTCTGGAGATACGTACGATATCGTGATGGAGATCATTCTGCACTACCGTCAATACGGTACGCTTTTCTTCCTCGCCGCTTCCCGCAAATGATGTGCTTCAGACTTCTGAACACGAAATGGCAATACTTAGAATCCAATTCTTGCTTTGTATTAACACCTCTAGACGTTACCTGAGCTGACTGTGCATATGAAGAACCCCAGTGGTAAACGAAACTTTTGTTCATTGACTACATTGCCTGGTTTTGATAATGCGCAGGACCCGTGCAGCGGCGGCTGCTTCCCACCGTTCCTCTGCTTTGGCGCAGCCAAACTCCTGACTTCGGCGAAAAGAAGGTAAGTAGAATGAAAGGAAAACAAACCACGGAATTGGAGAATCAGTTGTTCCTTTGCAGTGAGTGGAGTCAAGCTCGTTCTCAGTCATATCCACTATAGGAGGTTTGCTACACGAAGAACGGGAACAGGCAGGCTATTGCTTGAAGGAAACTAGGAACTGGGTTTGATTGTCCGCTCTAAGATCGGTATTCATTCTGTTCTCCTCGGTTCTGGGTCTTCATCTGTTCTGTGGGCTTCGTCTTTTTAGGTCTCTGAAAAGCCAGTTGACATGTGCGATCCAATCAAGGAGGCAGTACTTCTGCCTGAGTTCCTCTGGATCCTACTTGTTGGGATTACCGTGCTCCCGCAGGTTGTTCACCATGCATTCCATAGCACTTTGACTTTATATCTTTTACCATCTTGGAATCATGTAGATGTAGATTGCTTTCCTTTGCTACTGAAAAGACAAAACAAGGGAAGGACAAAAGGTTTCCCCCGAACCCCCTTTCCAAAGGAGTAGAAGGGAAAAGACTCTCTTCACTTTTTGTGCTCCGCATGGCTCCGGTCAAGATGTAACTCATCCTGTATATACATAATTAGGAGACCTCTCAGGAACTTGTTAAAGAAAGTAGTACCATTTGTGTGGACAAGCCAAAGCAATCCTTTGATGTTCTCAAGCAAGCTTTAATTGAGGTACGCAAGTAGTGGTTTACCAGGAACTCGTATAAGAGCTAGTCATATAGTCCTTGAAGCATTATTCCTTTTATCGGTAGGGCTGTTAGCAAGGAGTTTGAAGCTTGAGTACTTTCAGCTTTCCTGTTTTAGCTGGGAATGAAGTTGGTTCAGAGGTGTCAAGTAGAGAGGTTAGATCTTCTCTTCCTTCTCATACTGCGAGTAATATCTCTACTACACTTTCCACTTTATGTTGATCAGTTTGAGCATGAGCAGCTTGTTCAGGAGCAGCCGCCCGTGGAATTCCATCCCAGTCCATTCCGGGATAGGCGGCTAATAGAATCTAATATGTGCAGTAGTCGTCGTCTAACCAATCGGCTCGGACACCAGACCACTTGTGCCCGCCCATTCGGTCTCGCCCTAAATGGAATGGCTCTCTTAGTTACGCTGTGCCCCGACCCGAGTCCCCACGTCCGCTTTTATCCGCCTGCAACCCGACCAACACAACATTAGGGCCGTCCCCCCCATTCTATGCCGACCCGGGCCGGGGCTCGATTTTGGGAAGCCCGTTCCCACCGCGCTCACGGCCCGGCTGGCCTGCCAGCGGTAGTGGGAATTTTCCCGTTCCCTGGTCAAAAAAGGGTTGGTTGGATGCTGGATCTACTCCACGAGGAGCGGTACGGACGTAGATGATATCATCACGACCTCTCTTTGCGTACCGCTAGGGATGCTTAACGCCACTTCGCCAACTGGCATTACCTGCGCTTTCGTGTCTCTCAGTGTGGTCAACACTGGGTGTTTCCGAGCAGCGAGGCTTACACCCATTCACATTAATTCATCCAAAGTTCCTTACCCTTATGCACGAGTTTTGGAGTCAATGAGCATCTCAGCAGCGGGATTGAATACCCGGATCGAATCAGAGTTCACGCTGCCCGCCCTAAACAAATAGAATAGGAGGCGTGGGCCACAGGTCACACATAATCCATCGGGTCGCACGACAGAAGAACACCCAACATAAAGATGCACACTCCTCCATGTGAAATAGAAAGATTCATCTTCACTTTTTTGTAGTAGTCGTGACCAACAGCCATCAGCAGTCGGCTCGTTGGTAAGGCGAGAGCTTCAAGCCCGCTTTCTGATGGCACACCCCCCAAACAAGCACCACTCGACGAGGGGGGGGGGGAGCTACAGGCCCAAAACCTTCGACTCTTCTTTCTATATGGGGGTGCCCGGGGCACCTCATCTTGTCATTTTGTTGCTCATTCCCCTTAGGCCGAAGTGCTTGGCCTTTATTTCGGAGCGCCCGCTCACGCTTCGCTGACCTATCGCGTGGTAAAGAGAAGAGAGTACGAAAGAATTGTAAACAGAGCAGACCGCAGAAAGATTCTAAATATGACAAGTCCCCCATGGATTCGATAATAAGGAAATGAAGAACGGGAACGAAACTAAATAAAGCATTTCTAGCGGATGAGCTTCTCTCCATTTTGTCTGGTAATAGAATAGGGCGGCTTGCTTTGACCAACACTCCACTTTTTGCTCTGTCCATGGAGCGTATGAATTTCCTTAAATGTAGATAGACCAAAAAAGGGAATAAAGGGATAGGAATAGGAATTATAGTACCATTGGAAGAAGAGGCACCAGTGGGAACATCTCTACTGACGAACCATTTCAATAGTACGGGTGCTGCCGTGCCACGGGGCACGACCATGGAAGTAATGAAAAAGAAGAAGTTCTATAATTGGACCATCTGCTCTATCCGTTCGATTTGAGCTTCTCCAGAGAAGATGAGACGCTAAAAATGAAAGTGTTTGCAACGCAGATCTGATCTACTTTATACTGACCTCAAACAACGAGCGAAGTCGAGATGTTGATGAGAAAGAGGCTTTTCTCAAGGCCAAAGAGTGCTCTTTGAAGGCTACGATGCATCCTTACGAATACAAGAGTGGTTTTTTTGTTTTTGGTATAGCAGGACTTGAACCTGCGACCATTAGGTTAAAAGCCCAATGCTCTACCAACTGAGCTATACACCCAATTTTACAAGAAGGCTTGGTGCGGAAAAGAAAAGAGGGCGGCCTAGCCCCTTTTCTTCTTATCATATCACAAGGGCGCGGCTCTTTATGGTATAGTACTGTGGAGCAAGTCTGGGAGTCCTTTCCACTCATTGAGGATTCTATCTAAAAAAGAAGGTCTATAGTAGCTCGAACTCAGACTATCTACGAAAAAGGTAAAGTGACACGCAGAATAGATCTATTATCACTTAAGCAAAGTAAATATGATTGACAGAAGTAGTATTATTTTCCAATTAACGTCAAATCGAGTAGTCTATCCTTTGTAATGAGGATTTGTGTTCATTTCTTCCGTTACTCGCCTGTTTACTTTCCCCAGTAGCCCAGGGTCGGGAGCTAGAACTTCTGAGGTGAACAGTCCCTTAAATTAACCCTGTATCAGAGATGCTAACTGGTCATTACCTTTGATCTTGTTGCTGTTTGAGTCATTCAGAAACTTTATTATGTTCTTCTTTTTTCTCCGTTGCAAAATGATGTGATGAATGAAGCTCGTATTTCGGTCTCCATGGCGGAGCCAATTAGCCCTTCCTCTTTGCAGCCATTAATCCGAGTGAAAATTCTCTCAATTCAGTGTTGGAAGCAGTCGCTCCTATCCACTCCTACCAGGGAGAGGAGCCCCAAGTATTTGTCAGTGAGCGATTCAGTGACAATATTCAGCAGGTTGCATACCTCTTGTCTGTCCCCCTTATCTGTCTAAGGATCCTTGGTAAAACTCTCTTCATTGAAGGCAGTACGTGGGTATCCATCTTATCTACAGTCTGCGGGTCATCCACATGACCAAAACAAAGGGTACGAAAGCAGTGAAACCGATATATCTGTTGAAGGCGATCCCACCGGTCCTATTTATTAAGTTGCAATGGCGAGTATCTTTGGACCCCAAAGAGTTGTATAAGTTGGAAAATGGAGATTTGCCTGTGGCATTGGCCGTTGGGCAGCTAGCTATTCCATTTGAAGGCTCCGCAGAAAGAACCCGCAGGTACTATTACGACAGGTGGCTTCGAATCCAGTTTGTTAGTCGTTTGCATCTCGGTTAACAAAAATAAGCTTGAATCCCTCCATTCGTAGATCAATCAACTAAAGTTGTTAAAACAATGCCCCAGTAAAAAGGTAGTAGAAGGTCGTTCTTTCTTACTCTAAGTTGCACTCACGTGCTGCCGTTTTAGAGCTAGGTGATATTCTCTGTGTAAACCAGTATCGTATCTGTTTGATATGGACCATTCTATAAGTATAGTCATTTCAGTCTTCCTCAAAGGATCTCTGATCTATTGTGCAACCTTCCCTTCGAAACCCACCCCACATGTATACTTCTACCCCTTATCACAGCTCCAATGCCCACAGGCATCTGTCTCTAGCACAAATCTTTTACTGAAATCAGGGAGAACCAACACAGGGGCCTCAATTAAAGCTTGCTTGAGAACATCAAAGGATTGCTTTGGCTTGTCCACACAAATGGTACTCCTTGCTTTAACAAGTTCATGAGAGGTCTCCTAATTATGTATATACAGGATGAGTCACATCTTGATCGGAGCCATGCGGAGCACAAAAAGTAAAGAGAAAGGATTTGTTCACCACTTTAAGCCAAAAGATAGAAATGAAATCTATTCCCATAGAATGAGATAAGATCCCGCAAGTGAGCTATTTATACCGAAGCTTACAAGAAGCAAAGTTGAAACGGGAGCTTTCCTTAAACCATGAATCAACAAATTGAAATAGAGATATCGGTATCTTCCAATCTGCCACAAGGATCTAGTCGCCAGTATCTTTGCCTTCTTCCCAACTTATCCCAGCATTCCTTGTAAGCGTTGCTATCACTATTTCTCCCTCCGGTGGCCTTGAGGCGTCTCGATCAATCGGTGTATCCGCCACAGGACACACCTCCTTCTCTCAACCATCCGAACAAGAAGATTCTAGCACTAACCCTCCAGCAGCTTTCTTTCCGACCGAAGTACCGCTTTTCTTTGCACTACTTTCGAACCGTATCAGGAACAAGAGCTTATGCGTTGCTTTCTTTTTGCAGTATCCGCCCCCAGGGGTTATTACTTGATGAAGAGTGCTTCCCCTTTGAGCACCTTATCTTGCCATCAATATAATTAATCCATCCTGCCTGTCTAGATATTGTTGTTAATACACAGGTTGATTGTATGACTATGGCATAGTGAGTTCTGGCTCCTAGGTGACATACTGAATACAACATCGAAGCGGGTCTATCTTATTCCAATGTAACTATTCCATTGAATATTGTGATAGCATCCTTGATTTTAGCTAGCTATTCTCAGTGATATGCTTGCTCCTCTTGGATTTCATTCCATGATAAGTATGTATTGGAAGTTTGAATGCCTAAAGTATTGGTGCATTAGGGTCCTCTTAAGCCTTGTTTCCTTCTTGATCTTACCTTTCCGTTGCTATCACTCGCTCTAGCCTCTCCTGGCCAGAGCTCCCTCTATCAACAACACCCTCACGCGATTGATTCACTGGATAAGTATGGCTCATATAAGGTATCCTGATCATAGTAATTGTATCATATCTCCTTCTCCTATTGATCTTACCATCCCTCGAGTCCAAGTCTCGGGATGGCGCTTATTAAGGTCCTCGTTGGGTTGGACACAGTTTCTTTGTTCCTGTGTTTCTGTTTTGCTCTCCCCCTTTTTTTCACTTAGTTTAGTTGGAATGAAAAGAGAACTTCCTTCAGTTTTTCTTTTTTGTTATTGCCTGGTTCGGTCTCTCTGAGTGGAATAAGTGGGTCCTTCTTGTTTTTCCTGACTGATGAAGGTCGAAACTGAAGATCGAATCAAGCGGAGTCTAAATTCCTATGTTCGTACCAACTCAAATGATTGATGAATTGGATCTTGAGTATGCTCACTTCGCTACTCAGCAAGGGTGAAAGAATGACAAAGAGACTGGCATCACAGAGGATGGGAAGGACCCAATCGCCTACCTCTTTCTTGGTCCACCCCCCTGGTGGGTACTTTATAGCTCACAACACGAGATAGGAAGATATGTGACATAGAAAAATTGCTTTCATTGACAACAAGACTCTTTTCCTGATTGGGATTGGTCTGTGCAGGATCTCCTTCCCTATGAGACTCTTGCTTCCCTTTGAAAGAGGCAGACCCCTACTTCAATTGTCATCTGACGCCTCTACCCGCCCTTGGTGTTCGTAGATTGGTTTTGCCAGTTAGGGTTTGTGTGGTGGGTTTCGATGATCTCGGGTAGCTCCTCACTTGGATGAGGAGTGGGGAAATAAGATTGCGGAAGAGATCGGTGAAGAAGTGGAACTAAAGGATACTATAACCAAAGCTTAAAATGGGGGGGATGAGGCTGATGTTGAGCTGGGTGATGAAGCAACTTCACCGCAGCAAGAAGCCTAGTGAGCGGTTGACCTGGTGGAAGGTCGTTCTACCTTTCCCTGTGCCAACAAAGCAGGCATACTTGATGGACTCTTTGGGGCTCGTGAGAGACATTCGTATTACTGCGTTCTGTGATCGTAGATCGTCAGGATTCCTCATTGTATATCCGAGATCTGAAAGTGTGGCAAATGGATTTGAAGGCATGGAAAGAGGCCGCCCTCGTGCAAGACTTCTTTATTCTCCCGATTTCCCTCCTCCGGTTGGATTGACACGAAAGTCCAGTGATAACGTTGAAGTACTTTAAAGAGTCCCTTTCAGCCCCCGCTTTATCATAGGAAGAAGAAGAGTAATCTAGTTTAGGGGTAAGTGCCCTTTTGTTGCCAATATCTAGAGTCCTGTTGTGTTGATAGAGCTCGGAAAACTCCTCTTTTAGTGATGGATTCTAGTAGCCCTATGCCTGGATTGCACAAGAACTACTCCGCTTCTATATTGGAAAACACTGTGTTTGAGCTTCTGAAAAGAAATGAAGCTGTTACCTGATCCAAGCAGATAAGACGCTCACGGCCTGTCCTGAGCACTACGGAGATATTTCTTGATCCACATGAGAGTCAGCTCCCTACACCTACACCGGATTATGTCAATGAGAGCTTGCCAATAGAGATACTTCTGACTTAGAGGCACCGGAGTTGGCCAACTCAAATTGCATTGACAGTGAACCCTTGGTAGATGATTCAGAGCAAGATCAGATTCTTGATGATTTTTCCCTTTGTTTGATCGAGCGATGCCGAATCTTTATAGCGCATTTCCACCTATCCATGCTTTACGACTTGTCGGAGATGCTGATGCTGTTAAAAACCAGTGTATCCGAGAGTTCTCGGAGAACTTTCATGCAACAGACGCTGGGTTAATTGATTTCGTCAATCAGACGGATGACACTGAAGGGCAAAGAAGAGTCATATGGGATCTTATCAAGCTTCATTTCCAGGATGAGCTTGATAAGATCCCACCCGAACTACAACAAAATGAAAATCCAGAGGAGGAATGAATGGTATGGTAGCCATCATCATCATTATGTTTTTCGTTATAAATATAAAGGGCTTGCTTCATTTGAAGAGTTAGTTGGCCGGCCTACCGGCCCGCAGATGTAGAGACAGAGATAGAGGTTGCCTCTCTTCTTGAATTGCGAAATCAAAGGGACACTTGGAAATAAGGGAACGCACGGCTCTTATCTGGTTCGAATCCAGTTCGTCCCAGCCAGCCACAAAGACTACACCAAACTACACTAACTATGAGTTTATGAAAGCGCAGAAAAAACGATAACTATATATGGGAGTATGAAAGCAAGAACTACTAATTGTAAAAATGACAATCGAAAGCCCCCCCCCCCCGGTAGAAAACCAGCTATCGTTTCATATATGCGCTAGGATATATATAGTATCCTATCCCCCTCAATCTCAGGAGTCGCTTTCTCTATGCCCGACTTCTGAGCTCTTTGCTTATTATTTATCGGGTGGGATGAAGGTCGAAATGTCTAGTTTGAATTGCTTATGCTTATATAGTTTGAATCGTCTAGCTTCATACCAAGGTTGTTCTACAAAAGAACCAAGTAAGAAAGTAAGCCCGTTCAATTGAAATAGCTTCCTCGCTTCGCAGTTCGATACCCACTGAAACTATGGATACGATAGACTCGGGAGGGGTAAAGGGTTACTTTATTGGGCTGCTAAGTCTTTCTTGTTGATTCCGGAAATAAAGAGGACCTTCTTAATCCTTCGTGCTCCACACCCGCCTCACTGGACCTATCCATTCGAGCTCTCTCCTCTAATCCCAACTCGACACGGCTGGACGACGACGCCTGTTCACTTATAGCGAAATCACATGTTAAGCCCGATGAATTCATCCATCTACAATTTATGGATTTGTCGGTTTGACAAGGCAGAACCAGGGCCCTTCCATTAAGGTTATATTATAGTTTCGATAGGAGAGATGCAGACCAGATAGGAATGCAAGAATACTCTGTAATTTTTTTATTGATCGGTTTAGTCTGTGGAAGAGAAGTCTCGATCTAGAGGATTGCCCCCCCCCAGACTGACCTAGTTGTCCTTGACTTGCTTCGGAAAGAAAAGACCTAGTACTTGTTTACCTTGACCATGGTTACTTTCCCGCCGCCTTTCCTTCTATACTTTTCCTATGTGCTATCCCAGGCATCCCTTGTCAAGCTACCTATCCCTACGAAAAAGCAAGCCTACTTACTACGTGTTTTCCTCTATTGGCAAATACGCATATTCTGACCTACTCACGTGCATATCTTGCATAAAGCTTTCCCCTAAAAAACAAACTAGCCCGTATCTTCCTAGTCCTTGTTGCCATCCCTACTCGACTTTACTCGACTATTTAGAAAAAGCTACTACTTGAATGCATACTTTAACTATTACTTAAAGAAAAAACAAAAACTATTTCTGAGTTTATGCCCCACCAACAGAGCAAAAGAACGCTCAAATGAGGAACTAGAATATGAAAGTGCAAAATATCCTACCGAACAAAGAAAGCACTATATCTCATTTTTAAAATATGGTAAAAATTCTTCAACCTAACTCAACACAACTATATTTCGACTGTATATGTATGTTTGTAACGTGCCACAAAACCATCTTAAGATTAGACAGTTATCAATCAACAAACGCATTGACCACATGCAAAAAATCAAGATGGATCTCCTTCCTATTATTCGGTGCTTTCCTTTTATAAGTCACTGCTATTCTTCCTTGACCCTTGTTACCTTTGCTAGATTTTGCATTCCCCTCATTACTATTCGGCTCAGTATTATCTTCACCCTTGGAATTGCTTCCACCAGAAGTAGACGACAAGTACTGTAGATGTCAGAATTTTGTATATAGCAAATTCAGGTAGTAAGTAATGGAACTGTAGCATGCAAAGGGACTCTACCATGGAAATTGAGAAGAAATCTCCATCAAGTTTTTCCATTTTATGCCATATGAATAAGAGATTCCTTTTAGTTAGAAAGCTCACGTAGAAGTTTGCTATCAAAGACCTAGGTATTCTTTTCATCCGCAGTTTCCCACTTCTCTGTCTCTGGGTGAATGCCTCTACCAGAGGTTATGCGCCAGCTTGGGAAAGCCTTAAGTTATATCTTAATCTGTCTTGCAAGGTAGATTGGATCATGTCCGCGATAGAAGTTGTGGAGGAATGAAACAACGATTTCGGTATAGGAAGAGAAAGGGATTGTTCTTTCGACCATGGCGAGATAGGATAGACTTGGGATTCTTTCTTGTCCCATGATTGCAAACACTCTGGGGCTGAATTAATTAATGAAACTAATAGGAAGGATTGGGATGATGAACTGGTGAGATTCTTTCTTTCGCTAACTGACCAAGGTAATTAATTCCTAACATTGGCCAGGTGAGTAAGCAAGGAGACGACGTTCTCATTAAAAAATGAAATATGCCAAGCCGAATTCAAAAACAACTCCTTAAACTCCGTCGTTTACCGACATCCTCTCGGCTATCATACGTCCTCCGCTTATCTCTCTTAGGCATAGGCATCTCAACACATTCCTCCTTCCGAGTTGCTTGTCCGAACTTGGCTCTTTAGTAAAACGAAGGAGCTGCTAAGCTATTATTAGGTATCAATTTAGGATCCTTTTGTCATTTCCAACTACATTATTGTGAGCATTCGGAACTCGTTCCTACGCGGTCATCAAATTGGCTGGCTTTGGACCCTCGATCACAGCAATGAACTCAGCGTCCCACTTAACTTACTTTTGGTACTTTTGAATCTTGTCCCATCCCATAGCTTCACAAGTGAATCTACCTATGGATCCATAAAGTTGATCATTACTTCTCAAATTCTTATTTCATGTGTCCGCCATAGCGCTTATCTATCTCCTGGCCTGATTCATCTTTGGAATGTAACCGGACATATTACAAGGCGAAAAACAGTAATTTCATCGATTCCGGATTGCCCACTGTCCCCCTTTCCCTCTTTCCTTTCACTTTCCTCGCATAACGAAAGCATGATTTACCCGAGCCGAGTATCTTGTTAGAGTAGTAGATTCCGCGCTCGAGATGATGTGTGTGACCGGGCAGGAGATTCTTTTAATCCAAAGCCGTTGCGCAGGTTTGTGTGTGACAACTATGTCGATCAGTTTCTAAAGACGCCTAGAAACTATGTCTATAGATTCCGGGAGAGAGTACAAGTGGTGCCATCGGAGGAAGCTGATAACCTCAGAACAAGAATGGACAGCATTTCGCTCTGCTGTCTGGTTATAGCAATGACGGCTAACACTTTATTCCCATGTGATAATTATTTATAGATCTTTCGTATAATGTTAGACTAAAATATATTGGAATATTCCGGCTTGACTAAATAATATTAATATATTATTGTAGTATTAGTTTATATTCATTGTTTAATAATATTATGGCATCCTTACTTCTATCAGGTAAAGTTCAACATTTATTATTCAGGCTCTTGTGAGGTTAGGATTAATATTATTTGATAATATAGTTCTCATGCGCAGTCAACTTACTAACTCACGCCCTAATTCATTTTATTTCTATAGAGGTTATGATCAAATTTAAAGATAATAAAGATCTGAGTATAATTCCGACAGATATATTATGATTTATGGTTGTTAATGGTAGACGAAAATGGAAAAAAGATATTACATCTAACTTGATTAATTGGAAGGTTTAGTTTGCATCTACCATTACCATTACTATCGAGATGCCTACAGTATATCCTTTCCAAAAATATAGAGAATTATGTAAATTTCTCCTTCGAAAGCATTTACTGGGGACAATGAAGCCCTTCTTCTCCTATTCTATACTAAATAAACAATCTAATTCTAGGAAGAGTTTCGAATACTGAAACTTAAAGGAATGGCGGTTAGAACAAAGCAAGGGATGACACTTTCAATGCGCGAAATCCGTTTTGAGTTAGAGTGCGAAACTTCTTGCTGCAGCCGTCTTATTCACTGCTTGCTACTTTCTAAAATGGAAGATAAGATGAATGAATGAATAGATTGCATTTTTTCTAGTTCAATCTATAGTCTAGATTCCATTCCCTCGATCCACTCTCATTTAAATGATGGGATTGGGCCATACCAACCTTCACTTAGTCTTAATAAAATATTGCTTCATATCTTCAAGGATTGGGAGGAGGTGGCGTAAAAAGGAAGGAAAAAGGAATTCTAAATCTATCCCTTCCCACAGAATCATCGGGCTTGACTTTCCTTACTTTCCCAACCCCGCTACTGTAAAAAGAACTCTTTTGTTTTGAGACTAGCTAGTCACTATGGTTTGCGGGAAAACTCTTCTCTCTCTGGTCTCACTTCGAGTCCTTCTAGAAGTAAATAAAGTAAATGCTTATTCAACTACGGCACTGTCGGACAACCGACCAGATTCAAGCCCTAGCCCCTCAACTCGGACGGACTTGTGGAAATTCTCGAAAACAAGTATTGCTCAACTCACCTATCTATAACATAGAAATGTTGCATCCAACCCTGGAACGAGAGGTAAAGAATAGGCTACCATACGAGATGAGACGACTTCATTCTTGGCTTCCATCCCTACGCTTAAGAAAGATAAGGGATTGGATTTCATACCTTTTATTTAGAGCTCCGTCATTCCGACTGGAAAATGTAACCTTCCACCATACGTAAACCAAACCTCTTTGCTTTCTGGCTTTTCCTTCCAATAAACATCAGGGTGCGAATCTGAGTAGTTCCTTGCTCAAGACCACGAAGCAAGAGCGAAGCAGAACCGATTTTCAATTCATCGAAACTCTTGAAAAGTTCCTTTGCTTTTACAGCGAAAGCACCTGCCAACAAATTGGAACCATAATCCCCTCCATCTGCTTCGCACCATGCTTGATTTCATGTTGAGCCGACTCCAGTCCGACGTCAATCCCCGGGCGCTGAAGGAGCTCCTGAATAGACTCCAAAACGGTCGGGCCCAATCTCAAACTTCTAGGGCGGCAAGGAGATTCCTCGACGAGGACTAGTGAGGCTATAGTACTTACTATGCATAGGACTACAAAGGTGAAAAGACAGGATGTATTCCGATGAAATGCCTTGGATGTGATGTGATCGGCAAGAGAAAGATGGAATTTGGTATAAGGAAGGAAATAAAACGCGTTGTTTGAGAAGGAAAAAGGGTAACCTGGTTTCCCACCTTTGGAATAGGGCCTTCTTGTAGCCAGGGTCTCCTTTGGTTGTATGCTTGCTACGAGGTCGCTCATAGGGTAGGGCCTGCCTCATGCCTATATTACTATACCTAACAATCTAAGTAAGCCCCCCCCCCCCCGAGGGCCTCCTCACTCTGATTCACCTCCCGGGTGGTATGAAAAACTATTCAGTTTCTTTACCTTCAATAGAGGAATGCATAGAGCTAACTCCTTATCTCTTGGGCTTCTGGAAAGGTTGATGCATTAGTCTGCTGTCTTTCCTTCGGCTTTAGAGGGATGAGTAGTTCTTTTCCTGGAAAAGTACCAACCAATTTTTGAATTTAGCATTGTGCGCTTTATCAATTGGTCTTTTCCCTCATACTTCGAGGGTCTTCCCCTCGAGCTGAGCTATTGAGAATAAATAAGTTGATTCAATCCTTTTGGATTGATCCACTTAACCACTGGTTTTTGGTTCCAGTGGCAAATGAACAGTTTCCCATACCATTTGTGTTTTACCACCCGGTATGGAGCCATCTTACGTTTCGTCGGCTGCTCTTTGCCTGAGTGTGTGGGACCCACTCATAAGGTTTGTTGCACCCGGCTAAGCTCCCTCCCGGTAGGGCTAGAGCGACAGCAAAGAAATGGTCTTCTTAGGTTTGGCAATTTTACTACCTCCTATCGTAGAGCCGTCCATCTACTTACTGCCTGCGACCGCCTTCTTGTCGCCCGCCTTTTTCTCTCCCCTCTTAGTGAACCCACTTTCTTTAGTAAAGCGGTTTTGCATCCGTTCACTTCTTGACTTTCCATGGGTTTCTTAGAGAGCGGGTGGTTCTCGGTTCCCCACATTTTTCTACCCCTTATGTTCTGAGACGTGACTTTTCGTCATCCCTCCTTTAAATAAGATCCCTCACTTATAGCTCGACGGGCCCGCACGTGGACGGGGCATTCAAATTCTTTTTATAGTGGGATCGTAACATCCTCTTAGTTTTTTTGAAATTGGACAAACACGTGTTCCTCAACCCTAGGTAGGGCGTGACTAGGACATACCTAGCCACTCGAGCCAGACTATTGTCTACCTGAATAGCTTTTCGTTTGCCATTAACTGATCACCAATGTTGCGTAACAGTCACTCAAATACAGTTTTAGAGGAGCACCGTCCTTTCTTATCTTGTGACCTTGAATTGATTAGGTGATCAATCTTTGGATTCAGGGTTCAGTAGCACCTCGAGCTGAATCTATATCGGTCGTTATGGGTAATCGTTTGCAGCCTTAGGGCTTTTGGTACTTGGAATACACCATGTATAAGAAAACCTTATTCAAGGGGGAGGGTGTGAGTAGGTGGTTGGATTACTGTGAAGGTCTCTGCGAGCTTGAGGGCAGTGAAGACTATTGTCTCCACCACTAAAAACGGGTAATACTCGCTCAAAGTGATGAAATCTGTCGAGGAAACATAAGAGGTTTCCTGTGTAGTGATCTCTGTTCATGCGTATCGTGATCACAGGCATAGGCTGTGGTTGGTTCATCGAAAAAGATGAGCCGCAGTCAGGACAATCGTACTGGTTGCCGTCCTTGAAGGGACCGATAGCTATACCGGAACCCCAACAGGTTGGATGTGAGCAAGAGAATGGGAAATGAGACTAACTGTGTTGACTAGTCCACTGCCGATCAAATCAACTGATCAGTTAGGAACTCTCCCATTCCATTTACATATCACTTTAAGTTTTTGTCAAAGCTTTCCATACCTGTTCCGGGCAGCAAGAGGTTAGCAGATGGGGCCCCTACTCTGTGAGGGAGAAATCGCGCACACGCAAGGGAGGAAATCGCCCGCGCGCGCACGTGCATATATAGTACTGCTCCATTATATAGTTTAGTACTGCTCAATCCAGTCATGAGATTGGAGCATAAATCTAATTAGATTTTTGCATCTACTCCAAAAGGAAGTGGAATAAGACCAGCATTATGAACTATTGTTCACTGCAAACCGTATGTGTACTACTCACTTCCAATACAAGTAGAAGTAGACTTACTTGATTTGATCACATGAGGGATCAAAGAGAAAAGGCTATTGCACTCCAAAAAGGAGGCCTATTTGGCCGATTTAGGAGACCAGACGTATGATCCTCCACACGCCTACTCCAAGTCCGTGTTTTGAGCGCATTTGACTATGAAATCAGGCCTCTGCGCCTGGGTCATCTTCACCCAAACATGCATACCATGGAAAAGCCATCTTGATATTAAGGGGAATTCCTCCTAACATCGGAAACTTTCTGTTGACCCTAGCTTTGCACCAAGGCACTTTTCCTATCTTTTCGCGTTAAGGCGGAGCAGTCAGGTAACGAACTGGAACTGGAAACCGACTAACGTTACTTTTCCTTTGCTACTAAAAAGACAAAACAAGGGAAGGACAAAAGGTTTCCCCTGAACCCCCTTCCCGAAGGAGTAGAAGGGAAAAGACTAGACCTATTCAATAGATCAAGTCTAGCTTTCCCTACTATGTCAAAGGAAAGGGACAGAACAGAAAGCTATCGATGCAGCTGATCGGTCTCCTCAATCGTTCCCTCGATCGGTCACTCCTCGTCAACCTTGTTAAAGGAATTTCAACTAAACAACAGCACTAAAGGAAAGGCTCTCTCCGTTATAAACTATTGTACTCCCTAACCTACCTTCCGGTTGATCTGTACTCTTCACTACGGTTTCAAGTACTCACTCCATCGAGCTAGTCACGCCTCTCAGATTCACTCCTCGAGGCTAGGAACATTCATGCGGCACCGGGTCGATACGGACTAAAGTCCATGTCTCCCACAAAGGATTGTTCATGGAACTACTATCGAAATTATTCGGACCATATTTCCATGTGTCATTCTTTTGTTCATTGCTATACCATCATTTGGTCTTGCGTTGACAGTACAAATAATGGCATTTGTTGTCTTATTCGTAGTTCAAGGAATAGCCTTTCATCTTGGGAATGAGAATGTCGCGGATCTCAATGTTCTCGTCATCACCAATGCTCCTAACGAGGGTGACTTTCCCATAGACCAACCTCCCGTTGGCGGACTACCAGACCTCCAGCAGGAAATGGCGCACGCCGCCCATCCCGAAGACATAATTGCGGAGTTGACTTCCAAGGTTGAAAGAATATTTCACGAAGTAGGCACTCCTCTTCCTTTAGAGGAAGGTGAATCTGCGTGATCGTTCACTGAAAATCATGTATTGTGGAATAGTGAGGGAGGAGATACTCTTCAACAAATCTTCTCCGATTATACGGAAGCCAGGGACGCAAGCGAATTCGTCGCAATAGCCACCAATCTGGCAAAACGGTTTCGCCGCGCCGAGCTCGGTGAACCGGATTCTCCCGACCCCGATGCGCCTTTGGAAGAGCAGGAGGCTCATTCCACGGGATCCCCTGAAAGCACAAAAGCAAATGATGGGCCGAACGAGGCAGGCCTGCCTTCTTCGCGGAAGCGTAAAAGGTGGGATGATGATTCGGGGGTCCGAAGATGATGATTCAGGGGGCTCCGGGGAATCTCCAGATCCAGTGGAAATCGTTTATGAAGGGGATGCACAAGGGTACATCTAGGAGGGGAATGAGGTTGGCCGCCAATTTCGCCTGCCTTTCTATCTGAGTTCTTCCCTCTTGATGCTTTCGAACGACTCCTAAATTTCACAAAATCCTTTTTTTCTTATTTGAAATCCAAATCGAAATGCCTCAACTTGATAAATTAACTTATTTCTCACAATTCTTCTGGTTATGTCTTCTCCTCTTTACTTTTTATATTCTCTTATTTAATAATAATAATGGAATACTTGGAATTAGTAGAATTCTCAAACTACAGAACCAACTGCTTTCGCACCGGGGGGCGAGATCCGGAGCAAGGACCCTAAGAATCTGGAAGATATCTCGAGAAAAGGTTTTAGCACCGGTCTCTCATATATGTACTCCAGTTTATCCGAAGTATCCCAATGGTGTAAGACCGTCGACTATTTGGGAAAAAGGAGGAAAATCACTCTGATCTCTGATTTCGGAGAAATAAGTGGCTCACGAGGAATGGAGAGACAGATTCTCTATTTGATCTCGAAGTCCTCATATAACACTTCTTCCAGTCGGATCACTTGTTGGAAAAACATAATGCTCACACATGTTCCACACGGGCAAGGAAGCATAATATCATGAAAGTCGTCTGATAATCTTTCTATAGGTTCCCCGAAGAGAATGGAAAAATCACAAAAACACTTTCTATATGTTCTGTTATTTTGAGATTCGAAGAAGCAAGCAAGTTTTTCATATAGTTGTTTCCTGTGTAGTGATCTCTGTTCGTGGAGATCATGAGGCCCCTGATACCCTGTGGTACGGGGGGGGGGGGTATACCGGACCAGGTAACCAGAAGATAAGGCCACTCGGCACGACTGGACTAGTTTAACACGGCTATCTAGTGGAACACTATATATATAGGACTTGTAGAGCTTGAAAAAGCTTGTTTTGGTCTTTTTTTCTCTTTTCTGGGCACTGAACTTCATAGACAGACTTACCAATTGATGAGCCAAAGTAGCAAATTTCTTCTTCCTGGGAGGGGCGGACTCTACGTTGGTAGATCAAACTTTCATTTCTTCCTTCCATTTCATCTGTTCAAGTAGTCTCCTTTTCAAGTAGATACGCTTTGATACCAGACTGGTGTGCTAAAAGGCGTGAATGCAAATAAAAAACATCCCCTGGATAAGCCTCACGGCCGGGACATAATAGAAGGGACATTTGGCGATAAGCTTGTGCCTGTTTGGAGAGATCATCATAAATTATAAAGTATGCCGTTCGCGGTCAAGTGAGAGACAATTGGTTTCAACTGTGTCGTCGGGGTTGTATTCTTAGACCTGCCAGGTGGGAGGAACCACCGTTCTGCTCTTGGTCTTGGAGCATCAGTGTCATCAGTTCACCCAAGATCAGCAGGACAAATAACTACTAGGTTTGTGCCAGAAAAGCGTCTTGCGTGACGGGGAAAGAGTGGAAAAAGAAAGAGATTCATCAGCCATGGAATCTGACAGGTACCGGTATTGAACAGAGGGGGCTGTTCACAAAGCATCCCATGGATGGTAATGGTGCTTCCTGAGCTGCTGTTCCTACTCCTTTGGCTGGTGCCAAATCAGGTGACTTTGAAGTTGAAGCTTGCCCGCAGAACGATGTAACCATGCTGGTAGTACTATGATTGCCTTAGAGCGCAGATGTCTCTGTCCCTAGGAACGTGATGCTTAGGTGCGAGGTGAAACACAAGTAGGAGATCGAGAAAAGAAATCATACGGATTGCAACCTACAGATGAAGAATCTGCTTCATTGTTCCCACCATCTATACCAGATGTTTAATAAGAATAGGAATCGAATAAGCTACTGATTGACTGAGGAAGCATTTGAAAAGAAAGGAAGGGTGATGCTTGTTAAACAAAGCTGCGTGTGGGGCCGCCACGTATAGCTGTAGTTTCTGCTGTAGCATCGGTTATTTCCGTTATTTCTGTAGTAGCATCGGTTATTGCTCAGGTTACGAATGACCCAATCCATCTATGGCAACCACCCCTACTTTTAGTAGATGGAGATGCGCACCTAGAAAAGACGGATGAAAGAGAGCCTGCCCTTCTGACTTCTTCTCTTGTCTGTCCTTTACGCAAAGCGATCTATGGTCTCAACAAGCCCCGATAGTGTCGGTTTTTGAAGTTCAGCACAGTGGTTATGTTATCCAGGCAGGGTTTGCTCGGAGTGATCATGATTCGGCCATGTTCGTATCAGTTTATCCTCGAGGACGCGCTATTCTGTTGTTGTATGTTGATGATATCAAAATGACTGGTGATTACTCCGTTACCATATCGCTGATCAAGTGTCGCCTTCATCAATTATTTGCTATGAAGGCGCTGACGCGCCCTAAGCCTTTTCTTGGCTTGGAGGTCGCACATTCTCCTCGTGGATATTTGGTATCTCAGATCAAATAACGTCATGACTTGATCACTTGAGCTCGACTCAATGATGAGAAGACTGTTGACAATTAGGCGATAAAAAGACGGAGGCCCCTCTCCCTTGATATTGGCTCGAGGGGCCAAATGACATAGTTATTTGGTCTACA
>NC_041383.1:384200950-384203450 GCF_002162155.2 Triticum dicoccoides | reverse complement strand
GAAGAACAACTCGTAGGGCAGTTGGAAGGAAACTATGAGCTATTTATTGTTCCTTTCTTAGAAAAAAAGGATAAAGGATGGCTTATGGTCTATTTTCTTACTTGACTATCCTTCCTGACTTGGCCAATAAAAGATACCTAGCATGACACATCAGCTACGCCATCTGAGCCTGTCCACTTGCTAGTCAGGAAAAATAACCGCTCCGTTCCGTGGGCTTCTTTCGCAGCTCTCTTCACGCTCGCTTTACGAGTGCAACCAAGTTCATTAAACTGTTCATGCTAATTCATAGACTATGCTGGTTTCTATCTAAGAGTCCTGTGAGACGCTTCCTTCTCATACACATCTGAAGCAACGTTTGATCATCCGCATTAGAGAGTTTTGCAGGTCCTTGAGAGAATGTTATCCAGTCAGTTATGACTTGACCATGGTCTGAGGTGAAATTGGTCCTGGTCCATAAAACGAAAGGTGTTGGGCAAGCGCAGAGAAGTCGTCTGAAGGGGAGTTCCATAGGAATGTTCAACTTCGGTCAACCTTGCTTTGGTCCCATGCCTAAAAAAGACAGAAGGTCAAAAACAAAATAGGGGTGATATAACCCACTGCTCGCCTAAGAATGTACTGACGTAATCCCTACTATGGCTTCCCGAAGGATCCAACTGCTAAGAGGGTCCGAGCCATAACGGATTGAGGCTTCTGTCAGATTCACGCGAGCCAAAGCATTTGGCAAAAAAAGCCCACACTCAACTAAACATTGACGATTCTTTTCCAGAAATCTCAAGAGCCTTTTGTTTATTTCAAACGCTTGAGACTGAAGCCCATTCAAAATATCACACATCTGCTTGTATTCTTTTTTATGTAACTTTATATAGAAGTGGTTTAAGTCATGGGAAGTTAATAGCCGAAAGTGATTCTAGATATCCCCCGTGGGTTTGTATAAGTAACCTCCTATCAGATCCGATAATGTATCAGGATCAGACCCCCTCTCTGCTGGTTGCCAATCCAAGGGTTTGCAAAGCATCGGAAGATTGAGTTTGATAGGGAGAAGATTTATGTTCAAATTGCACATAACATAACAAGAATTCTCTATATACCCTTGACCTTTCTTAAGAACCAGCACTGGATCTTCTTTTGTTACTCCCCTATCTGTTGATATATGTAGAACATTTCTTTCCCCGGCTATTCAGCCATTACTTGCATATCAGGTTCTTTGTACCCTTTTTAGTGCCATGCACACTGAGGTTTCTGGCATGATCGAATCTTTTGAGCATATCGCTTATTACGTTAATTTCTTCATCTTGATGTACTCAATCCATTCAAATTCCATAATTCCCAGAAAGTTCATCAAAGGATTGTTTATGCCATCTCCATAGGGGTCCGTCCGGTTCTTCCTCAAATGGGTTGCCTCAATCTTTATCAAAGTTTTGGTATCTAGCTTATCCAGCTATAGTATAGGGAAAAGAGTCGACTCGATCGACCAGGAGAAGCAAAACAAAATCCAGATTTGGCCGAAAAAGATGCAACGTTATGGATACCATGACCGATCACCATCGAGAAAGAAGAATTTTGATAAATCACTTGGGGTGAGCGGGGCCTTCAAGCGGCCTCAATACGCCGGGGTTGTAAATCACATACCTTTCCTTATGGGAAATGCCGCTTCCTTACTACAAAGGAATAGAATCAAGTTATTTTTACCAAAGAAGTCCCGCTCTGACGGCCCGACGAGTCATCTACTAAAAAGGACCCTCCCCGCTGTGCGCCCCTCCTTGAATTATTCGGTCATGCAATACTTTTTTAATACTAAGAATAAAATGCATTTCGACCCCGTCCTAGTTCTCAATCATTTCGTGGCACCGGGTGTGGCTGAACCATCTACGATGGGGGGAGCGAAGGGAGGAAGCTTAGATAAGAGAATACGCTCTCACATCGCTTTTTTATAAAGCTCTACCAGCGAGAAAAAGTGATTGGCCCGAGCCAAAAAGAGGTTGATCGACTTCATTCGCCAAGCGAATGATCTTCGCTTCACGGGAACAACAAAAACCACCATATCGCTCTTTCCTTTCTTCTGTGCTACCTTCTTTTTTCCAAGGGATGGGGTTGGGGTGTATAATAACCCTTTTTTGAGCATGCCCGGAAACAACTCCTAGCTCAATTTAGGATCAAATGGGAGATGCTTCTCTAGAGTGTCCCATATATGTTTTCTATCTTCCATACGGAAACTGTCAGTTCTCAGAAGATCTTCTTCAGTCTTACTCAAAAGGGCCAATATACAGTCATAGCAGTAAATATAATCTAGTACTAAAGAATATATAACCTATCTACATTCAATATATAGTCTCCTAGACCAAGACTATAATAACTCCATAGTATAATACTAGATAGGTTTTTGCCAGCACAGTATCCACTTATACGTTTAACTCCTCTAGATCAAAAATGAGTGGTTTGATAATATGAATGGAGGGATTCAAGCTTATTTTTGTTAACCGAGATGCAAACGACTAACAAA
>NC_041383.1:384135950-384195950 GCF_002162155.2 Triticum dicoccoides | reverse complement strand
GTATTAGCTTAATGGCTTGGCTATGCTTGAGTCAGCTGAAATCATTTATGACGAATAAAATCAATCAGAGGTAGTTACCTCTCTTGTAGCCGGGTATGAGAGGTCTAGTTCAGTGAGAATAGATAGGGATAGAAAGACCATCCTGGTGCACATGCTATGGGTCTTATTGTTTGTTGGGAAAGCAAGGAAGACTAGCTTTGGCGTGGGAAGCTTACCAATTTATGCGTTGGCTACTCGATCGAGAAGAAAGAGCAGTTGTTACCCGCCTCCACTATTAAGCAGCATGAGCCACTAGACTAACTCGATATCCGTGTGTGGATCCGCCCGAAAAGATGAAGACAAGGAAGAGCCATTCTTCATACATAGGAGCGAGTGGTCGAAATGGAAAGCGGACAAACGGAATTATGTACAACTATAGGGTTCGGTTCTTTCTTCTGTCCCAGGTCCTTTCTTCTCTTGCGGATCTTTCTTACTTTTATTCCTCATCTAGCTTACAAAAACTACATATTTTTTTAGATATGGACCTGGGGTTCTCGCTTCTGCGCAAGCTATTTCCGAACCTTCCTGCCTTCGGGGAGATGGGTTAGGTCATACGCGGGACCTACCCCGAGAAAGGAGGCTTGAGGCGCGCTAAATACAATTGCATTTGATAAAACATATGCATTTGATAAAACATATGCATTTGATAAAACATTTGCATTTGTTAAAACATCTGCATTTGAGAGAAGTGAAAGTAATCCATATTTGCATTTGCGGCGACAAAATCCGGAATCTGAGAATAAGGGTTTGGATTAGGGGGGGGGGGAGGGGAACAAAGAAGGTATTTAGCGCAAAGAACTTCTTCCACTTTTGGGGATTCCACTAATTGATAGAAGGAAGTGGATGCAGCAGGATTGACCCCAATTGAATCACTAGTAGAAGAGATCCACGTGCAGAGACTGTTAGGGAGATGCAGATGGAGGGACGTTTGGATTGCTGCTAGAAGGGCTTACGATGAATAGATTGTTGGAATGGCTTTAAGTGAAAGGGAATCCGGCAGCTTATATAGCGCTAGTGAGAGGCCTCCTAGTCTATTTTGATGGACGTCTCCTAATCCTTCTTTTTCTATGGGTTCAGGAATGCCATGCCAATAATAGATAGAGCAGCTAATGGTCCAGCCAGAGGCAGCAGGTCTCATTCCAGACTCCACTCAGAATACCCGGCTCTTTTTCTAGACTCCACTAGGAAGATCTTGCTCTTTCACAGATACGGGGATCAGACATGGCTATCGCTTCGACAGCTTCTCCGGATGAAAAGACGCCGCCGCCGCCCAATGGATGGAGTTGGAGGGACACGGAATCCTTCCTAAGATGTGCCTAGAGAGAACAATCCTTTCAGAATCTCGTATGTCTAAGTGATCAACTACTTGTGCCTTCGAAAAGCTAGAAATCAGTAAAAGGAATGATCTACAGATAGAGGGTTCAAACCATATAGCAGCACTCATCCCGCCCTGACCCGAGTCCCCTAGCCTCTCAGCTTTCCCTTGTTAAAACAAGGCTTCGATAGGTAGGGTCTCGAAGGGGCCTCCCTCGTTCTTGCTCGTAAAACAAGTCTCTCCTTTGGTTTTGCTTTTTTTTTGGCTTCCTTAATTTGATGAAATCAAGCTGTTCGACCACAGATAGGATCGGTCGCTCGGGAAAACCCACTGTTTCTTGCCCTTTTCTGAACAGGGAAATCTGCTTGGAAAAGCTCCTTGTTGCTAGTTCGGTAAATAAAGAAAGAGTGTCCGACCCTAGGGTCGGACTTTCATTTAATAGCAAAGCAGTTCTATTCCTTGCCCGGAATGCTAATGTTCGGTTCTGAATGCATTAGGCAGAGCCCTTGTTTGCTATTAAAAAAGGTGTCCAACAAGGACTTGGAGCCTGATTGTGAAGGATCATACGTCAGGTCTCGCAAATCGGCCAAATAGGCCTCCTTTTTGGAGTGAACAAGCCTTTTCCCTTTGATCCCTCACGTGATCAAATCAAGTTCGTCTACTTGAAAGCGAAGTACTTCAGCGAGTAGTAGTTCATAATGTTGGTCTTATTCAAGGTAGTTTTTAAAAACCTAGCAATACCATTAAGAACAAGGTCGACGAGGAGTGACCGAACACTTGAGGGAACGAACGAGGAAGACCGATCCCAAATAAATAGAGTTTCCGACATTAGGAGGAATTCCCTTCAATAGGGAAAGCTTAGATCGGTACCTCTGGCATCGGTACCTTGCCTAAGCGCCCTGGGCGACCGGACTCGACAAGGGTAAGATCCCAAATCTGTTCCTTTCCTGTTGTAAAGTCTGCACCCTTAGAGGTGGCATCCCTTTACGCATGAGCCTTGTTAGTGCATGTCTCAGTCCCTTGAGACATGCTCAGTCGTATGTTAGGAAACCAAATAGTGTAATTAGCTTCCCCCTCTATTCCCGGCCATCGTATGGAGGAGGGCTCCTCTCCCTCTGCTCTGCTGCCCGGAAAGGTATATATATACTTAAATTAGGAATTGAAAATGCTTGGGCTTGCCTTATTCTCTCATTTAAGTCCTTCAATTCCCTTATTCGGAATGGAGAGGGATGTTGTTGAAGGGAAGGAACGGAGGAAGATCGTTCTGAGGAACTAGATTATCAAAGGACGTCCTTACTTGCTCTTCTTTTGACTGATAATTTCTAAACAGTAAGTAGTTGCCCAAGGGTCCAACTACTTACACCGTTTTGATTATTTTTTTCCATTGCATAAAAGAGATCCCTTACCCTTTCTTTAGAAAATGATGAATATGAAGTCCGGGAGGCTGCGGGTACCATGGATCCTCTGACTCCCAATTGGGTTACCTTCCTGGGTCTCGCCGGTGTTGCCTGTAGGTCATGATGTGCCTAGAGATGGCTGTCTCCTGCCCCCCTGCTCGTGGGGAATCCGCTCCTGGGGCGTCGCTCTGCTGCGTATGGCCCGTACTCTAGGCACCTTTGGAGGGCGGGGAGTGTGACAACATACACGCTTCCCTTTACTCCATAGGGCCTTTTCCTCAGTTGCAGGGTTTGGTGGCCCGAAATTGACTTGGCTTCGCCAAAAGGCCTCATCTCCAAAGACCGGCTCGCGAGGCGTCCCTCTCGCTGTAGGGCGGAGCCCCCTCGCCTCGCTCTTGTGACATGCTATGTTTCCCTTCTTCCATTCTCAAGTCAAGGGTGAGTCCCATGCGTCAGTTTGTGGATCGCGGTCTCACGCACTAATCCCTACAGGTGCCCATAGTAGGTCGGCCGCCCTACCTAAACCAATCATCATATTGGTCCCTAGGCCCCATTGCTGGAAAGGCTCGGCTTCAAAACCGTACATGGAGCTTCCGCCTCATATGGCTCCTCTAGGGATGGGGGTAGGACCAGCCCAGGCTTGTGCGGTTAAGGTTGTTGTACACGACCTCAGTTGAGCATTCAGTTAGAGGCGGCGATCGCAGGTTCGCCGGAGGAGAGGGTGTTGCGAGCAAGATTGCACAAACAAAGCCCTCCTGCCCGCAGCCCTATTCTAGAAATTAGGCTGCCTACGTTACTTATAACCGCAGAACGAGCAATGAATCCCCAACGACAAACGAACAAGGGGCGGGGCATTTTCGGGGAGTAGCCCCCTTCAGAAGAAACTTCCTGGCACATACATTAAGGGAGCCATCGAAAGGTGACTGAAACACCTGAAACGGGGACTGCCCGAGCTAATGATAGAGGCAAGAACACTTTCCGGCCAAGTCCTATTAATTGATCATAACGATATCATGGAAATGCTGCACGGACCCATATATATAGAAATAGAAAAAGAAGAACCTTGATACTAAACCAGATCGAACAAGGGATCTTTTTGGAAATGGGAAGATCTAGGATAGGCAGCCAACCTCTTGGAAAGAGCAATGTGCATAGGCCATGTGAGTAGGGATGCAGCTCCGTGGACCGCTCGTCGGGCCTGATAGGTGGTGGTATCACACCCTTCTCAAAGGAACCGTACGTGAGACTCTCGCCTCATACGGCTCCGTCCTGGAATCTGGACCCCCCTTTTCCTTTGACCAACGGGTCCTTGAACCCATGGGGGTTACGAATCATTCATTCATTGATTGATTCAAGGTAGCTTTAGCCATTGTGGGTAGAAGCTAGTCGCCAAAAGCGAAGCAGCGATCTTCCAGGCCGGAAAGGTTCTATTTTTCTGACGCGTAAGCTACCACAAAATGAATGAAGGAAAAAGGCCTCGGGATTAGAAAGACTAAAGAGGCATGGAGGGCCGACTACAAGACTACGACTACAATACAAGCCATGAGCGATAGCGAAGCCTTCAGCCTTTTTTTCGAAAGCCCCACAACTAGCTATCTTATAGCAGATAAGGCAAGCCTACTCAACTAATCTCATGTAAACGCTTGTTCGCTAAAATCCAAATAGAAAAAGACAACTACTTATTAAACATGTAGTTGAGTGCTCCGTTGTTGTTCGGATCTTGACCGAGTCCGAGCCTCCCAAGCTCTATGCTGTTTGGGAACTCAGCAAGGGTCTTACCACCTTCTTGATTGACTATATTTGAGTCTTTGGGGTACTTTAGGATTATATTCCGCGCCGAAGATTTGTGCTTGTGGGCTAGGGTGAATATAGCGGACCAGCAGATCTGGTAGTTGACAATCGTTTGGACTTGGTAAAGGTTGTCGCAGCACCTGTAGTAGGACAGAGGACTTATCGCGATGCCCGCGGACCAATTTACTATGTCTCTGTCGCTGACGTTGGTCAAGGAGGCCACGTGGATTGGCCTGGGTCTTCTTCGGCTAATGAGACCTCGATCCCGAAGCCTTTGGAGTATCTTTTTGATAGGCGCCTCTATCTATATGGGGAATTCGTTGCTGAAAGATCCCGCCCAGTGTCCCCTTCCTTCCCCCGCCGCCTTCCGACCAAAGGGAGTATACAATTTCTTCCTCAGGACACTCATGCCCGATCGTGAGACTTCCTGTTGAACGCCTGATGGCACCTTGCTCTGACCTGAGCTATTACATTTGCGTGAATATTGTTGTAATCCTAGCTGGTTAATTTGATCTAAACAAAGCACATTATAGCTATACTTGTTTTATCGGTTCCAGTTCCTTGCACTTACAATAGGGTCCTACTTAGTTTTTTATGGAACGCTTTTTCAGGCAGATTCGTTTAGTAAAAGAGGCCTTGTGGGTTGGTGGATGAAGAATAGGAGAGAGCTTGCTTGAGTAGAAGATAACCCGCGAGAAGGATGTTTTGTAGCGCTTTCTCATACAAATGGAAAAGGCGTCACGACCGAAGATAAGGAAAGATCCCAGCTTTTCATTGCTCTGTCGCGCCACCCCTCCTCCCAGAGCCGGTTCATATCCATAGATTTTTCAGCTAAAAGATACAGTATATATATCAATGAAAGATGGCGCCTTTGGTTCTTGGTACGACTGGTACTTTTTCTCATTTATCGGTCTAGTTGGAAAAATTTCCCCTCAAAGAGCAAGTTTTTCTTATATATTATGCTGTGCCCTTGCCCCTAACCTTCCTTTCTCTTCTATAAAAAGGATGGACGTTAAATGTAACTGATGCTTATATTCTAAATACGTTTACGCTCAAGCAGGGGAAGTCAATTTGACTGCTGCTCGAGAACCTGTTTGAACAAGAAGAAGTAGCATGGCTCCAGCGGCGCAGAGCCAATTGGCTACGACATGGTGACCGAAATACAATTTTTTCCACCACTTTGCAATTGCTAGAAAAAAGAGGAATCTGATCAAGTACTTGATGAGCAATACTGGAGATCGAATAGAAGGTAATGACTTACTCAATGCACATATTTAGGGCTATTTCTCTCATCTGTTTAATACGCAATTCTCTTCGATAAGAAGGGTTCTCTTGTGTTCCAGGGTTGATTAAGCGTCTGGTGGAACAGGGATACATTGTGTGAGGCCAACTTGCCTGACGAATTGATGAATATGGCTCAATATAGACTGGTCCAGGTATACCGGTCTGTCTTGAGCCACTAGGATAGCCTTCCACATATCTTGTTCCTCCCTTGAGTGGTAACTCTTTTCTAACCTTAGAATCCTGAACCAATTTGCTCCAAAGACTCTGTCATTGAAAGGAGTCCATAGGTTGATAAAATAGGTTTTCATGAAAACCACACGTAGATAGAAAAGGTAAGAGTTACACGTGCCAGAAGCGAGGAATACCGCTCGGAAGCCCGATTGAACCTGTCCTCATTCACTGCTATCTCCATATATTGGATGCCAAGCTTGAAAGGGTAATGGTCCGAGAGGATGGGACCGTAGTCTTCTATTACGCATGCTACGCAGACGGTATGGTCTTCGGCTTACCGAGAGGGGATAAGTCCACGCGAGTCACCCAGGGTCTCAAAAAGGTCTTAGCTAGAGTCCTTAGGGAGCTCCTACAGGGCTTCACTTCTACTGAAATTTCCAGAAAACAACCAGGGAGGCTACAAATTATCGGCTTGCCCCTGTCTCTGAAAAGTGAAGGTCAGCTCCATGTGGGTATTCCATCCAAACGATGGGAGAAGAGGATGACACTTGTTCGTATTGAAAACCGGAGACGAAGGGAAATAGGTTTGATTGGAACATGTTCTGCAAGAACTCCTGTGTAGAACACGCCCGTATCTATTCTATGGGCTGGCTTCAGGCCAACCCTACTGCTGAAGTAGATAGCATCATATTCCGGTTTTTCCAACACTTGATCAGGAACCGGGTGCAGAAATTCCTTGAAGAGAAGGGGATGCCTACAATCAATGCCTAAATAAAGGCATATGTCGAAAAGTGCAACTACTAATAAATTCAGTAAAGGAAGGCCCGGAACGGGCTGAGCTACTACCCGAAATAGAAGAGGACGACTAGAGTGGAGGGGCCTAATTCCAATCCAAACAATTGACGAGGGAGTCTAATTATTTTTCCGTTCTTGATTGTTTCAATTGCACTTTCTTCATTGGAGGGTTGCTTGGAAAGTGCGATCGTTACAGCGCTTGGAGTATACGGATTGAATTCTTCCTTCTTCTATAGGTCTTTCTGGGCGGCGAGGCAGAAAAAAGGTGTAGAGAGGGAGAAGGTACATAAAAACGATTTCTAAGGTAGAAAAGAGGCATCCACCAGTCATTGAGAACAGCTAATCCCGGAATTAGCAGGTCGGTATGCGAAGAGAATTCGATATTAAATCCGCGAGGCCAGGTGAAGAAAAGTCCAATATGGGTGGATTACCTTTTTCTGAAGGATAAGTCTCTGGGACTGACTGAACTGAATGTATAGCGTCAAGATAAGAAGCACGGTAGTCGAAGATGTACCTTGTGGGGTGGGGTACGAGTAGACCAGACCAATGATGAAAAACATAGATACGAGCATGGCCTCCCTGTCTCAAAAGCAGGCCGCCAAGGGTGCTCGATTCACATTTCTATATGATAATATGCACGACTGATTCTCGTATCTGCTGATACAAGAGATTCTTTCCAAAGATAACCCTAACCCCTGGGTGGGCGAAAGATGGAGACAATACTGCCGTTGAAGCGCAAGAGTGAGCAGCAGTCCGGTCAGCCCTTGCTTTCTCAACTTGAGCAGGAAACTTCCAACCAAATAGGAGGGAGGGGCACTCTCAAATAGGAATGCAAACATAAAATGCATGCTCTTGAGTGTCAATTCCTCTTATGACCGAAGTGAATAACAAAGATCCCTTCCATATGGACACTGAATAATGAGAGAATCGTAGAAGTTATCGGAATCCGGGGCTAGAGTCTTTGGCTGAACATCCACAGATGATCGGTTCCCTGCGCTATCAAGTATTGGATTGTAGTGGGGGTTAGTTGGCTCAGCATATGGTATAGATCGATAGATATATTTGATACATCCTATAACATGGAGACGGAGATAGCCAAGCCCCTTTCTCGAAAGGCAAACCCTCTTTATCATCCAACACAGGATCTCCCTATGGAATACGACCATTGTCTTTCTCCATCTCACTCAATATTATATATTGGTATAAATAGCTCAGCTCACGAAATAGAGCGAGCAAGAGCTCGAACTTGGTAGGAAAGTTCGGATAAGTCGACTCGACTCCTTAGTGCAGCGTACACTTGCTGAAGCAAAACGAGGCTCATCCATTTGTTTTGATCTGAATCACACTCTAGACCAGCTCTTCTTATAGAGAAGGAACTCCACTTTGACAGTCATACGAGAGGGAAGAGACTCAAAGTTGATGAGAATAGTCGATTTGACCGGTATCACGAATAGCAGTTTTAGTAGAAAAGGGCGTTGATGATTGAAAGGATTTCTCCTCGAACCACTAGTAACTATGTCAGCTTTTGTCATTCTGATGATACTGAATCGGATCAATATTTGGAATAACAATATCTGATCTATCAAATTGACTCATCATCGAGACTTTCAAAGGTTACGTGGTTGCAGGTCCTCGCCCTTCAGGTTGAAGGAGATGTGTACTCGACTTCCTTTAAGTAAGTGGTGGCCCATAATAGTAGAGATGTATAACAATAGTAGCTTAACCAAAGGGATAGACTTGAACTCTTCCACACCCCCTTGCCAGAGGTTTTAAGAGAACAACCTTTTGGGGATACCAATTCCACCCATTCGCAGCAATGGAACTAGCACTTTCTTAACATTTCCACCGTTCTTGCTTATTCCCCTTACTTACCCAATGAAAGATATAGATTGGAAATTGGAAGATGGTCATCCATAGTTATCTTGTTGAAAATACCCTCCCTTACTCATCAAAATGTTGGAAGCGACTTGTGGGAAGAGAGAATAACTATAGATGCTCGATATGCATATTGATCAATCGATCTCCGCGTCCTGCCAGTTCGCTAAGTAGACTCACTCTACCAAGGGGCAGAAGAAGATCAAGCCGATAAGGGGAAGCGCTGAGAAAAATCTCTCTCTTATCTAAATATAAGAGCACGCTTTATCTCTATGCACACAGAAAAAGGGGATCTTGTGATGATGAAAATGGTACGTATGTCGATCACTTTGGCTCCGCCCAAAAGCCCCTGAGCCGACTATCTCTTGGCACAGCCAAAGCATTTCCTCGCCTGAGGCCTGCTCAAAGCTAACTTGAATCCGAACAGCTTGCTGCTTCTCCGAAACCTTCACCAGCTTGTGTATCCTTGTAAGGTCGCGGACCCGGCGTAAGAACGAGAAACATGAGTCTAGCATGACATAAACCCAAACCCGTCACTTTTGATACTTCTCATCTCAGGACAAGTCACAGAAGAGGTAAGGCGCTATAGCCAGTGAAGGAACGGGAAGAAAAACTAGTTCTATGTCAATTCTACAGCCAGAGAAAGAGGGAATGAATGATCGGTCTCGTTCTGGATCTCTTTCCTTGCGCCCTAGTCCATTCCATCTATCTTGACTGCAACTTGGATTCTTTCTTGACTGCTATTTGGATTGGTAGTCCGTCAAATCTCTAAGCAGGTGGCTAGAAAACCTTCTGGAATAGGAGGAATATAAGATAGTTTCTCATCAGGAATGGAATTCGGTTTCCAATCTGGTCACACATGACTCTTGCCCTAAAGCAATTTCTTGATTAGGAGCAGTGGGTGGCCCATAGAAAGGAATGCCTGCCTATCCATAGCCGGGCAAATTGCTGCATATTCAAGTCACCCAATTCTCTTCTCTTGCACTATGTCTATTGGAATGGACCCTTGATTCTCCAGCAGATCCTCCTGGTATGGAAGGATATCATCCACAAAACAGATTGCGGAAAATGCCATCGAAGTTCGCAAAGGAGCGGTCTTCCCAATCTCTCTTTTATTTGTGGGAATCTCTAGTGAGACCTGTGATAGAAGGGGTAAAGGTGAATTTCAGTCCTCTTTCTCTCGGAAATATACTCCACATGCCATTGATCGATCTCTCTCAAGCTAGGTATCGGTGAAGTCCGTCATTGAATTGAAGTGGTAGAGTGGTAAGTGGGCGTACGGTCTATGGATTTCCTATCAGTGGCATTAGTTCCTTCTCTAGATAGATGGCTATTGAGCTTCTCATTCGTGAGAGTCATGCGCCGGATCAAGGGCTCTCTCATCTCGTATTTGGAAATGTATAGGTTCTGTATGTACGTGGCCAGTGCCCGCGGGTAAAGGTTGATCATCCAAAGTCATCTAATCCATCTAAGTGCCGGTATTGCCCAGTGCTTGACTGGAGTTGTCATGATACCCGGATACTCACCTCACTATACGCTAATTCAGGGAAAGGTCATGCTGGGAAGCTTCCTTGAAAGATAGTCTCAACACTCTCGACGAGAAACGAGAACCCAGCCAACGAAGGTTTATGCATATATTGGTCCGCATCCAGAGGAAGTCAAGGTTTCCAGATGTGCTCATCCGTGCTTGCTGATATGCAAATCGATTGGAATTGGCAAATCATAGAGTTTGTCACTGACAAGAGCTGTTTTGGCCATGGTGATCCTCCTCTCAATACCCATTCCTGCGAATTCCCAGTCCAATTATATTAGTCTAATGTGTAGAAGAAAAAGAGGAATCCATGAGAAAGACCATCTTGTTCGTGGCAATGGAACATTCCTTTCCACTTTTTTGAATGGAGATCACTGACGAGCACTCTAGCGCAAATCAAGAGTAAAGGTAGGAGCTATGAAGCTGTCCCGGGTAGGAAAGGATCCCTTTGAGTTCATATTGCTGCAGGAGAAATAGAAGGGCACAGAGCTTCTATATACCACTGGATTCCACCAGACTGTTCTGTGGAAAACACGTCACCCTATCCCTTCCCTGACGGGAACTTGGATACCATAGCATAGGAACCTCGAAAATACGTATTATAGGTTGGTTGTATACACACTCATCCTTTAAGAAGATAAGAGAGCCCCGCGGACATTTCCTTCCTCGAAATCTGGAAACTGATACTGCCTCGATTCTGCTTCCGTCTATGATGTCCAATCTTACTTTCGTGCCGATGAAGGGCAGTCCGGAAGGTGGAGTTAGCACCGGGCCTATTCTTATAAGAATAAGTAGGAGTAGGAGCACTCTTCTTACTCAAGCGTAGTCGTATTAGTTGGATCCGGCATCCTTTCGACTGGAGATACCCTAGCATTACCGGGTTCCCGGCATACTGGCAAGTTTACTTGACTCACCCATTCTTGAGACTGGCCTGGCCACTACTTTGTTTGATTTCCTTGTCACTGTAGTAAGCAAGCGGCACCTATTGATCTACTTCCCTCTAGCATCACTCATCCTTACGGCACTAGTCCATCCATCCCTCGACCGAAGAGAGTCTTCCTCCTCACGGAACTAGGGTTTGGTTTCATAGACAAGACTTTCGAGCGCGACGTTGCGCACATCCTCTTGCTTGGTATCTTTTCTAGTGTGCATCACATTCATTTTCCTTTCCATTCATTTTCCTTTCATGTAGATATGATAATCTTCGTGGCATCAACCTCATATAGGAGCTGCCAGTAGTACTTTCGCAGGATTTTAAAGCAGGCAAACTTATGATGCGAGTCTTGTTAGAATAGAACCAGTGCACTCTGAAATCCGAACCAACCAATATGCTTCGCTTTCCTCTGCTCGTATAGACTCCGTTCGTGTTAGGACATCCATAGCCAATAGTAATAGTAGCTAGTAGCTTCGCCCCCCCCCTTGCCCCCGAAAAGGTTCTCATTGCTCGCTGGATCTAGTTGACTTGCTGCTACAGCAATCAATCTATCTATATGTTCCGGACGGAAGAGAGAGTTTCCTACATTCCCATTCCCATGAACTGAACATCGGGTACCAACGATCATAGAAGCAATGTTAGCCGGTTTTAGACTTATCAGGCGTAACTAAAGAAAGAGGTGAAGCAGATAGATTGGAACATTGTAATCTTCTGTGGACATTCTTTACTCAAAAGCAATTGTTTTATCTTTGTTGGTACCTTTACGTATTATTATTTCAAAAAAGTTAACATTTACTGCTTCCTCCCTTCGCTCCCCCCATCATAGATGGTTCAGCCACACCCGGTGCCACGAAATGATTGAGAACTAGGACGGGGTCGAAATGCATTTTATTCTTAGTATTAAAAAAGTATTGCATGACCGAATAATTCAAGGAGGGGCGCACGGCGGGGAGGGTCCTTTTTAGTAGATGACTCGTCGGGCCGTCAGAGCAGGACTTCTTTGGTAAAAATAACTTGATTCTATTCCTTTTTAGTAAGGAGGCGGCATTTCCCATAAACTGCCCTGGTGAATCCCTTATCTTATTTGCAGCATCATTCTCGATCCCCTTATTCCCTTCTCAAGAAGGAATCATATCCTATGGCTAACTCATCCTTATATGGCTCCCGGATCCTTAAAGAGAATCAAAGGCTATCTCGAGGGATGGTCAGAGAATCGGTTTATCTTCACGGCACTAGACAGCACCTTTATGAGTGCGTATAAGCTTGCTTTAGAGCTAGAGCGTGCATCTAAAATAGTTTCATATCCCTTTCCATCGATCTTTCTTGTTGCTGTAGTACCCATTCCTGCTAGCTTGGTGTGGTGGCCTTCTCTTGGCCAGGACTATATATAATAGTTTATTGAGTGCTTCTTAGGTTGGTTCTCTTGAAGTGCATAGCCCGGCCCCTTTTCTCTTTCTTCCAACGGAAAGGGTTCTCTTCTCTTCTGGTATGGAGTTCGACTAGAGCCTGCCGCTTTTCTAGGTTTGGGTGTGGGTTGATCTCATATCTTAGAGGACAGGGCGGGGCTTATTCCCAAGGTCAGGTCCCATGCCGGTGGACTTGAAATACGAAGATCTTAAGCTAAGCTACGGGGCTAGGAATATACTCTAGGTTGGGAGATCTGTCCTACCATCGGGCATGCAAGAAGCTATGTGCGCAGGGCATCAGAGGCTTACTCAAATGGAACATACGAATCCAACCTTGCTTGACTCTCTTTTTCATACTTGCCCTCGGGATCAGTGGTAGATTCGTAACGTTATTACTCATGGGTAGCAGATGATGGATCCATTTCTGTTGAAGTAGTGGAGTGAAGAGGAGGGTTGGGGCCCGCCTCACAACGAGCCCGGGTAGCTAGATAGGTAGATAGTAGATAGCAGTCCAGATAGTGATAAAATCTGAAATAATCTTCTTCTTGATTGAAAGAAAGCCTGTGCCGGAAATAGAGAGAGTTCTGCTCTTGGTTGACATAGATCGCTCTACTGTCGAATTGACATACATAGAGTTGAAAACATACTCCTCACAAATGATCATAGTTCACTACTAATGAGCGAGTAACTACTAACGTTACGAGCAAAAAGATGAATCTACTTGGTTCATATCATATGTTCCGCTCCGTTGACAGGTTCATATATGTACCTGATGTTCATGGAAACAACAGGATGATAATTCATTGATGGGAAACTCACTTTGCTATGCTAGGAAACTGACTAATGAAACTAACAAGTTCAAGTGCTCTAGTCAAGTAGTAAGCTCCAGTGGGAAGCGCTAGTCCAGATAGAAAGAATAGACAGGAGGATTGCCAGGTTGGTCCGCACAGGTGCATATCTGTAGGTTTCAGCACGGGATTCCAGATCGTTGGTACCCGATGTTCAGTTCATGGGAATGGGAATGTAGGAAACTCTCTCTTTCGTCCAGAACATATAGATAGATTGATTGCTGTAGCAGCAAGTCAACTAGATCAAGTGAGGAATGAGAACCTTTCCGGGGGCAAGGGGGGCGAAGCTACTAGCTACTATTACTATTGGCTATGGATGTCCTAACACGAAGATCTTGGTCCCTTATTTATAGTTCTAGCATTAACCGGTCTGGAATTAGGTGTAGCTATATCACAAGCTCATGTTTTTACGATCTCAATTTGTATTTACTTGAATGATGCTACAAATCTCCATCAAAATGAGTCATTTCATAATTGAATAAAAACGAGGAGCCAAAGATTCTAGGGGGCTATAGCTGCGCTTTTGCAGCACTAAACATGGTTCTGGGTACTCAAGATATTGCGTTTGTGTTTGGAGAGGTGTAGATTGTAGATTCCAGCCAAGAAGACCAGGAAAAGATAAGGATAAAGAATGTCATATATCTTAGGAGCTAGATCACTTCCCGATGAACAAGTAAGAATTGCCTCAACAAAAATGGATGGAATTGGACCGAAAACAGACCATGAACATGAGTTTGAAATGTAAAAAAAGGAAGAGTGCATTCTCCACTTTCTTATCTCGAAAATGCGTAATCTAGTGATGTCATGTGTCTGTTTCTCTGAAAAGGTGGGTCGGCCCTTAGGGAAAACAGTAGTGCCAGGTTCCATTGTGGAACGGTCTCTTTCTGTCTTCCATTTGAATTCCGTGATTTATCCTGCTATTTGGAGATTAGTTGATATGGTCTTTCTTGGGTTTGGCTTTCAAAGTGCAGTTCGAAAAGAGTGAGTTGTTGTCAATGGCTGGAATGGAATATAGTTGTTTTCCATCAGACGGCTGTTCACGTAACTCCACTCTCGGCTTGGATTATATATCCATTTGGTCCGCTCTCGGCCATTCCACATGCTGCCTAGCAGAGACATGGTTATCTGAAGTGGATTCTCTCTTTTGTAGTAGATGCCGAACCTGCTGCTCAGTGGGCGGGCACAACAGCTACATGGACCCCTTTCTTTATGTTGTTGCCAGCGCTTTCCCGGGCCGAGCCGGAATTTTTTATTAGGACGTTGGCAGGCAAAGCCCGAAGGAAGGCTGCTATCCCCTCGACCTTCTTCCTTTTTGATGAAAAACAAATCGACATCTCAATCTCCGAAAGCATTTTCCTTACCTAGCTAATATCCCCCCTCCGTCGAGCCTTTCCTTTAGTGGTAAGGGATATGCACCTTATCTGAACGTCGGCAGGCATTCCGGAATTCTCCTTTTTTGGCCCTGGGTGAACATAGGCTCAAACATGATTGGAGGGGTCCTAGCTACGCCATGCGTTCAATAAAAAAAAGCAAGCCTCCGGGAAGCTGCAGGGATTATAAAAAGAGGGTGCTTTCCTGTGTTGCACTGAAAAAAGGACAAATGAGAAGACGTTCTTTGACTTACTTTCTTCCTCCCGCGCCTGCCTAAGCTCGGCCCACATTAGAGGGGAAGATTAGCAAAGCGGAAAAAGATAGAGGGAGGGGGAGCTGCATCTTATTCTCTTCGCGAGAACTTCAGGATCGGAGAAGCATTCGGAAGGGGCGAGGCCTTCATTTCGTTGGCAGAAGCAGAAACGACCCAATCCATTCGGGGCTTCGGGGAACCCAAAAACGAACTCTGTTTATCGTTTCATATATGCGCTAGGATATATATAGTATCCTATCCCCCTCAATCTCAGGAGTCGCTTTCTCTATGCCCGACTTACGAGCTCTTTGCTTATTATTTATCGGGTGGGATGAAGGTCGAAATGTCTAGTTTGAATTACTTATGCTTATATAGTTTGAATCATCTAGCTTCATGCCAAGGTTGTTCTACAAAAGAACCAAGTAAGAAAGTAAGCCCGTTCAATTGAAATAGCTTCCTCGCTTCGCAGTTCGATACCCACTGAAACTATGGATACGATAGACTCGGGAGGGGTAAAGGACACCTCGTTCCGCGAGAGACCTATCCTCGTTTCGAAATAAAGGACCATAGTGAGGATCGATCCCGGATAAGTGAGTCAGTGTAGGGACAGAGGCTGATGATTCTAAAGGTGATTTCTAACTACAAGATGACTTTATTTGAAAATGGAATCCAAATATCAACAAAAAGATGAATGGAAAGTCTTGTCGATATGAATTGATCTTCAACCCAATGACAATGCTTCGATTCCATAAAGATATGTGGCCATGAAAAAGGGAGGGGATTCAATGGAACAGGATTGGCCGGGCGGTAGAGTCGTGGAAACACTTGTTGATTCCTATTTTGGACCCTAGCTCCATGGAACAATATTCTACTGCGGAAACATGGAAGAATTGCAATCTTAGATCAAAACACTATGTGTGGAAAGCTTGATAAGGGTCAGTTACTTGTACATTTGATTAGTATGAGCCACTCACATTGTTTTTTAAGGATAGGTGGGAGTAGGACCCTACAATAAAGAGCAGATAGCCCACATGAATCATGGGAATAACAATACGAGGCCTTTGACGAGTAAAGGAGAAATGCAAGATTTGGATCCGCAATTTCAACAAGTAGTTCGTGCTTCGTCGGCAGGGGAGACTATAGGCCATGAAAACCCACCCCTGGTATCTCCACCTATGGATTGAGAGTCAAAAAGTGTGAATTTCGTATGTCCCGCTGGCACACGATTTTGATTACTTTTCTTGTTTCCCGTTTCGGAGATCCGATAATGGAATGCTAAATCGATATCTAGGGTCGAGCCAGGGTACTTATCCTCCCGTCTATAAATCAATCACCAATAAAAGACCAAAGTGGTGATAAGTCAAGGGGCAGACAGGATCCGCATCGTAGCTAGGAACAGGTGCTGCACCGTAGCTAGTAGGAAGAAGTACAACATAGCTACATTCCCCATAGGGTTGGCGCCCCTCCTCTCCAATACAAATTGAATCATAGCAAGGGCTAAGCTATCTTAAAACCTACTATCAATCTGTTTATAGAACTCAATACTACTATCCATGAGATCATCATAACAAAAACTAGAATTGCCCAGCGAAATAGGAATAGAAATAAATCCAGGGTAACTTGTATCATGAGATGGGTCCATTCCAATTGGAATTCCGTATGCCTTGGTTTAAGAGAGGAGCTCAGGTCCATCTTGTGCTCACAATACATCTTATTTAGCAGGACCTCTGGGATCTTTAGAGAAAGGCGAAGTCTCTACTTGTTAACCATGGATGCCTGTTATATTTACTTATAGAGTGAAGAACAAGCCCACTTTCCATATCCCTTTCGTCCGGATGATCGATTGCCTCATTCTTCTTCGAAAATAAGTGCATTTGGCCATTGTGTTTTTCCAACTTTCGTAATAGATCTGGGCATGCATGGTTTTCAATAGATAACCCTAGGCCTTCTTCGTTTCCCCACGGGCATTCACTTCTCTTCAAGCTCGGGATTAGCGAAACGTGGATCCGACGCCCATCTCTTTTTCCACTTTGCAAAGCTGAGACAATAGGGGTCTTTCTGTGCAAGTCAGCTGAACACCGTAATTGATGAGTGAGTAGGTGGGTTAGGTGCACCCCTCGCACAGTGGGAAGTCATGAGGCTAGCCCCCCCCCCCCTGAATGAAGAAGACATGCACTAACAAGGCTCATGCGTAAAGGGATGCCACCTCTAAGGGTGCAGACTTTACAACAGGAAAGGAACAGATTTGGGATCTTACCCTTGTCGAGACCGGTCGCCCAGGGCGCTTAGGCAAGGTACCAATGCCAGAGGTACCGATCTAAGCTTTCCCTATTAAAGAGAATTCCTCCTAACGTCGGAAACTCTATTTATTTGGGATCGGTTCATTTACCGACATCCTCTCGGCTATCATACGTCCTCCGCTTATCTCTCTTAGGCATAGGCATCTCAACACATTCCTCCTTCCGAGTTGCTTGTCCGAACTTGGCTCTTTAGTAAAACGAAGGAGCTGCTAAGCTATTATTAGGTATCAATTTAGGAGCCTTTTGTCATTTCCAACTACATTATTGTGAGCATTCGGAACCCGTTCCTACACGGTCATCAAATTGGCTGGCTTTGGACCCTCGATCGCAGCACCACCAGATCTTCAACAAGGTGGAAATTCTCATATTTCGTATGTACATGTTCCTGCGGCTCGGATGAGTCATCAGGCATAAATTACACAAAGATTGGCCATGACTTAAGGACTAAATAATCTAAACATGTTTGTTTTTGTGGATCCTGAATAAAAGGAGATGCAGTGGATTTCCCTCGGTCAATAAACAACTGGAACTTAGCACAGGTACATATAAAATAGAAAGGAGCAAAGGATGCAGCATATCATTCTATTGCAGTATTACACTACTTCTAGAACAACATAATTAATAAATTCAGCTTGCATGCTTGTTTCATGACATCTCCTGACAAGTATGGCACTTGCTTACAAGACTGCTACTGAAAAAGGCTACCTCTTCAAACTGCTGAATGCCCTATTCCATCTATCTTTCCCTGAAAAAGCATATACTTTTGTTCTATAAGCAAATAAAGCATACTTCTTTTGCGGATCAAGCAGTATTCTACCTTGGTGGGTATAGGAACTTGCTGCTGTCTTGGTTGGTTTGAGAGCAGGCACTGTCTATATATCCAAAACTAGAGGAGAGTTCGGGTTTGGATCACAGACGATCGGAGATTTTGGATTGAGATGGATGGTTGTGCTTGAAGTTACGAGTCGGGTAATGCTAAGTTGAATCGGCTGATCCGTTTCATCCTCTTTCGGCAAAGGAAGTTGGACTTTAGTTACCTAAAAAAAAGTACCAGCAGCCTGTCTGTGCCCTTTGAGTCTATAGCCGCCAAATCTAAAGATTCCTTAAGTTGTCGTACGGCTTCTTTTTCTTCTTTTGTCAATGATCGGTGACAATGAATGCTACGAATGTTCGCTTCCACTAATGTTGTATAATAATTGTGAGGTGCCCATAGCTTCCCGGAAAGAAGAAGAGTCATTGTCGTTTCCTGACCGATATGAATGCACATATTGACCCTCGCCTCGGGAAATACCACCAGTAGAGTCTGCAGAAGGTGTCGTTCAGGAGATATGCTGGGCTCTAGATATGCGAGTGAGATACCCGCCCTCGGTCAAAAAAGAGAGTGCTAAAGGAGTCATTCAGAAGTGAGTCAAGGGGCAAAGCTCATTTCTTTCATTCAGGAATGAACACTATACCAGAATGAAATGTGGGAATATCGGGATTGGCAGATTTTTTGTATTAAAATAAAAAAACTCAACACGACTAGTGAATTCAAATTAGAGTCACTTGCGGATTTCTTCAAATTGTTGTAGTGTAGTATTGTGGTTTTTCAGTAAAGACCCCGACCTATAAATATTCACAGCCCGGCTCATACGGGCGGACAATATTCACCCAGAGCCCCTTTGCGACCGCAATGCTGTTCTTGAAGGACCTTACCTTAGAGCAAAAAAAGGGCATACAAGTTAGGAAGACTACTGACGTAGGGCGGCGGGTGAGCTCAACCTCGAACCAAACAAGCAACGGATTGAGCAACTAGCGCGAAAGCCATTGCGTGTTAGCGCATCCGTTTTCTTGCTCCATCGTTATTAGTTTCTATTCTCTCCCTGCACGAACCTCGGTCCAATCAATTTGTTTGGAATTGGGGTTAGGACCGGTTAGAACTCCCATTTCCCGATCGGAGGTTTGAGCTGCTATGGCAAGCTTTTTTTCCGAATAGTGGGTATGGGGAATCCACCGTACCAACACGATTGGCTGGTGTTGCTGATACCGGACCCGTTATAACCCCGATTGGAAGGGCAGGCCAGTCTGAGGCTCTGGGGATGCGAGGCCATTGAAAGTGAGTATCCCATATTCTATGACGGAGATAGATCATTAATTGCAGTTTTCACCCCACCTTAACGACCGAGCGAGGGATGAAATCTTTCGACGACTAGGGAGGCATCACCCGAGGCCGATTCCAGTGGATCACTATAGAATCTTCTAGAAGCAGGTTCTCCGGGCACTATGGTAGGACGTGGATCGATCATGACGAGAATGGACTTCTCCGTCATGTAATGGTTTAGAAGAGTCACGGTCAATCTTTATATCCTTTCTGGCATAGTTTTGTAAAAGATCAGCAGGTGATACGTCCTTTCTCCTCTGCCGTGGTTCATGCATTCTTCCTTTTTAGAAAGCGGATAGGGATCGGGTGAATTAGAGAATAGACAGACGTCTGTTGGCATTTCAGCCTTTCTTCTCCTTTCAGGGCCTATCCGAAAGAGAATCCAGTACCTCTTGGTCCTAAATATCAGAATAGGACGCGCAACAATGGAACAACAAGAGCAAGACCGCTCCAAACTAAATCACAGTAGAGGTTATGGCCTCTCAGGCTGGACCAAAACAGCAAGCGGAAGGTCTCTGAAAGTCCTACATTAGCACCAAGCCATCCCCCAAGGGAGGGTATAACGGAGTGTGGTAAAATCCATTTGCTAATGCTCCTGGTTGTGGGTTCTTCACAATTAGCATGTTCGATTCAAAGGATTTCCACTTGAGTAAAGCTATGGTGGGAAATAAACTACCAATTAGGCAATGCGCGTCTCTATTTCTTGAATTCTCTGGTCTAGGCAACCCGAAAGCGTACCAGTAGTTTATTTAATGAACTATATACCAGCCTTGAAACTAAAGAGCTATAAAGTAATAATTGGTGGGTTGTGATATCAGTAGGACATATCACAATACATTCATCTAATGTTATCAGAATTGTAGTCCTCGTATGTACATCTTTCATATTGTGATAAAGCACCTATGCCGCTAGAAATAGTAGCGCCTTAAAGAAGGCGTTCCAGGTTCTTTTTCCCCTGGTTTGCATCAGAGCTGACCACTGATAATAGGCAAAATGAAACATTTGGTGTGTTTTAGTTCATTCTCAATCTTGTTTCCCCTTGCGCTCCGAGGGAAATAAAGGGGAAATCACTGATTCATTTGGAGCTGTTTTCTAACTGACTCATTGACATGAGAGATTGGATGCGATGCGCCAGTCACTCGTACTACAGCGGACAAAGGCCACCGGCAAACGACCGTTCCACAATGGAACCTGGCACTACTATTTGCCCTAAGGGCCGACCGACCTTTTCAGAGAAACAGACACATGACATCACTATATTACACATTTTCGAGGTAAGGAAGTGGAGAATGCACTCTTGCCTTTTTTTACATTTTAAACTCATGTTCATGGTCTGTTTTATTCCCAATTGTTGCCCGTGTGAAAAGAAAGAAGAGAAATTGGGCCATGTTTCCCGAGAGAGACTGACTTCTCTCAGGCCAGCAGTCTTATACTTATAGTCGACTGCTCTATGTCGATCTAACCTCTTTCCTGGGCTATGCTTGCTCGTCTACGCTCCGACCAATTCAGTCAAAATCGAAAAAATGATGTTTCCTTGAAGAAGTCTAAGAAATAGTAGTAGTAGCCAAAAAGTGCACTTTTCCATATATTTCAATTACCGTTGAGGTCCTTAGTTTAGTCAAGTAGGCGAGGGCATTTCCATCGCGAAGGATTCAATCCAGCCGCAGGTTCCCCTACGGCTACCTTGTTACGACTTCACCCCAGTCGAAGACCCCACCGTGGTATGCGCCAATAAGACCACCAAAGGCTAGTGGTACACAGAAGTCACGGGTGGTCATTGGTCCGATGCTTCGGGCGAAACCAATTCCCAGGGTGTGACGGGCGGTGTGTGTCGGATTTAGGGTTCCGGCAGACCCTTGAGGTTCGAACACTGGGGTGCGCGCGGAGGTTTCGCCTTCTACCTACCTGTTCCTCGCCGAATCGCTAGGATCTAAACTACGAGAAGAACAACACAAGAGACACAGGGTTTATACTGGTTCAGGCCACCATTATGGTGTAATACCCTACTCCAGTGTGTGGCGTGGTGGATTGCCTCTTGGGTTGATGATGAACAATACAAGGAAGAACAGCCTCGCAAGGGTCTATTCTTGTGGTGGCGTTGTCCCTTTGGAGGGGTTGATTCTAGATGCCTATCTTATCTCCTGATTCCTATCCAGATGCCTCTACCCTGCGGGTGGCTAGTCCTATTTATAGGCGAAGGCCCTGGGCCTCTTCCCAAATATTGAGCGGGAAGGGCGCCAACAATTGGCCAATTTGAAGGGGAACATCTAGTACACTTATACTGACTAAAGTTGGTCCTCGCCTGTCAAAGGCTCTAGTGGTGACGCCGACTTGGGCTCCACGGTGACCTCCATCCTATCGTTGGACTGGTCTTGGTCTTGTTGCACCGAAATGGATGCCTTTGCTTGATGCTCTCGCCTGCGCTTGCTCCCCTTGCACCAAAGAGGAAAGAAGGACACTGCGCGGGCTGGCGCCCGGCTGGAGCCCTTGGTCGTCATGGCTTGCATCATGGGCACCTCGTGAGGTACCCCGCCTTGAACTCTCCGCCTCCTCGTGAGCCAGCCTGATGAGGCCGTGCCTGAGGAAGCTCGTTGTCGTCCGCCCCGCAAGGCTTGGCCCCTCGCGAGGGTCTTGAGCTTGTGTTGATGAAGATGGGCCGTGCTGGGCCCCCTTTGAGCCACGCCCCAGGCCGCAGGCAGGCAAGTCTAGGGACCCCCGTTCCCGGAATGCCGACAGTAGCCCCCGGGCCCAAGGCGCGCCCGGACTTGGCTGAGCAGAGAGGCGAAAGGGCAAGTGTGAAGCGTCGCGGGCCCTAACAGCCTGCGGCCTTGGGCGCCGCGTGGCGGTTGATTGGACGTGGGCGCCTCCACAACCGCGCGAGTTGATAAGGAGCGGCATCTGTCCTCTGCCTCCTTTGCTCTCTCCAGTTGCTGCTCAGATCCCCTTTCTTGCGCCTCTCCTTCCTTCCTTCGAAATCTCCAGATCTACTCCACCCGTGCGCCCTAGGCTGACATGGCGCTTCGCCAGGCCCTGGCCGGAGCTTGGTATTCGTCCGCCTTGGACTCGCCGAACGTGTCGGAGGCGAGCCTTGCCCGAGTGCGCCAGATGGCAGCGGCGCAGGGCGTCGACGGGGCGAAGGTGTTTAAGGCCGGCTCTGCCCTCCCTGAGGGCCAAGGGAGCACCTTCTATTCGCTCTTCGTGAGCGCCATTGTCGCGGGTCTGGTGCATCCCTTCTCCGAGTTCTTCTTTTCTCTCCTCTGCCATTACAACCTTCAAGCTCTGCACCTCCACCCCAACTCTATCCTCCTTCTGGCAATCTTCACCTACTATTGCGAGGCTCACGTGGGGGTGAAGCCCTTAGTGGCCCTGCTGCGCCACTACTTCTCCCTCCAGACCTCTCGTGGTTCCGTCTCTGCGTGTGTGAGCTTCTTCGGGTACGGCAGCTCCATCGCCATTTCGAATCCCGGGAAAAGGATTGAGGGCTTCAGGAGCAAGTGGGTCTTGGTTGATGCTGGGCGCGTCCACCCCCGGCTGGTCTTGCCCACGGGGCACCCCTCGAGCTCCGACGATTGGTCTCGAGTGGAGCTGGTGGATCCCCGCGCAAGGCTGGTGTTGGAGAAGATGGATGCGGATCTGAGGCCGGCCAGCATGGCGGCGGCAAAGCTGACTAGCGCCTCGCTGCTGAGGGAGTTCCCGAAGCATCAGCTGGCTCTGCTTCATCAGTACTTGCTTCCGATGTGGAGGCCCCACCCGAGCCCCGTGGTCCTGGCCGATGAGGATCTGGCCGCGGACCTCCAGTCTTTGGTTGGGGGCGACGTGGCAAGGTTGGAGGGCGCTCCGACGCCCCTGTTCCTTCGCGAGGACTGGGAGCAGGTTGTGGGGTCCATGCCCGTCTTCAACGGGGACGTGCCTGTGCCCGCGGAGGCTCCCGAGGACCAGGTGGACGTATCCTCCGGCGACTCCAGCGAAGAGAGGGAGGAAGTGGAGCAGGAAAAGGGGGCTGACTCTGAGGCAGAGTCAAGGGCTCCACCTCTTCGGCGCAAGTCCCGCGCTCTTCGCCTTCCTCTGAGTGACGATGACGAGGGTGATGACGAGCAGGGCGGCGGGAGCCTGCCGCTGGTCCCGAAGAAGGACCGGACTGGGCTGACCCCCCGCGGGTACGCCCCAGCCCCGAGGCGATCCGCAGGCGCACCAGCTGCACCCGTGCTCCTTGAGGCTGATCCTTGCAACCGGCTCTCGGGCTTCAAGTACGGCGGCAGGCTGCTCGAGCCTACGGGCAACGACCTATAAGTGCTTGATCCCTGTCTTGTTTTTTGTTTCGTCGCTGAGGCTTGACGTCCGTATCGCCCGGCTAGGCTGGCGCCCACAACAAAGAAGCCAAAGGGGGATCCTGAGACTCCATCCGCGGCAGCGCCTCTGCTCGCGAAAGAAGATGAACGTGACGCGCGGGCCTCTCCTGCCCAGGCATCCCTGCGAGGCCCTGCCAAGCCGGCTGGGGCGAGCTCGGCTCCTGTGGCCCTGGCGACTGCCGAGGCGCCCCCGCTTGACGCCGCCACCACAGCCACTGGGGCGCAGCAGGCTCCGCCTCAGGACACCGTGGTCACGCTGCCGTCTTCTCCTCCTACCCCGCCGACTGCTGCTTCCCCGTCCCCTCCTACTGTCCTGGATCGTGCTGCTGCCGAACTGGACCGTCTGCGGCGGGATCTTCTGAGCGCCGACCCTCGTTTGGTGGCCGGGCGCTTGGAGCTAGCCTCTGGCTGGATTTGCTCCGATGCTTCGATTCGGGCGGCGCTGGTCCAGGCTTCGATGGCCTACGACGAGGAGAAGCAGGCTGTCCTTGGGGCGAAGGTTGCCCGCGAAGCCGCCTTGCGGGAGGCGGCTAATGCCCGAGGTCGTTGCGAGGTGCTGGAGGGCGAGCTGAAGGGCCTCCAGGACCGGCTCGCCGAGGAGACTCAGCTTCGCCTAGAGTAGGAGGACGGCATGAAGGCTCGCAAGGCGACCATCAAGGACTGGGACGCCAAGCTCAAGAAGCGCCATGACCGCCTAGGCGCGCTGGAGCGAGAGCTGGAGGCGAGGAAGGTTGAGTTGGACGGCAAGGCACGGGTTCTCGCCGAGGATCGTGTGGCCTTTGCGGAGATGGAGGAGAAGGCCCACACTTCACTGAAGACGCTCTATGAGAGCGGCCTGGAGAGCCCGTTGGCCGGCGAGGAGGACGGCCCCGCCAAGCTTCTTCCTTTCCTGGTTCGTGCCCTTGAAGATGTCGCCCTTGGCCTTGGCCCTACGGTTGAGGCCAAGGCACGCGTCTTGTCTTCTGCGGCGCTGACGCGGGTCTTCACCCACATCTATCTTCGCGACCCCAACATCAACCTCAATGGCCTGCTGGAGCCAGCGAGTGGCGAGCATGCCGCTGTCGCTGCTGAGGCCGTGAAGGGTCGTGCGGAGGTTCTGCTGGGGAAGTTCCGGGCCTTCAGCACCAGGCCGAAGCAGAGCGCTGCCAGCCCGGCAGCTCCACAAGGCGAACCCGCTCCGTGCAACTCCACGGCCTGCAAGTGACTCCGTTGTGGCTCCCGTCCTGCTTTTAGTTTCTGCACATGTATCAGGCCTCTGGGAGGCGTTAAAACTTGCATTTGGTGTTGTGATAATAGTATGGAATGTAATATTTGCTTTTGAATTCCTTGAAATTTGTGCTATTTCCTTCCTACTTGATTGTGTCCTACGCCGGCAGAGCCCGGCCCCGCGCATACCTCAGCCGCCGTTAGCCCCAATCGGAAACCCGGACGGGACCAAGGAGTGAGGGGCTACGTGACAAGTTAGGCTCCTGAGTCGCGATACTCAGGAGTCCCCCTTGGCGCTCGAACAGCAAGTAGGGAGGTGAGATGTGGGGGTGGATCTACCGTTCTACGTCTGCAGAGCCCGGCCCCGCGCATACCTCAACCGTCATTAGCCCCGACCAGAAACCAGGACGGGACCAAGGAGTGAGGGGCTACGTGACCAGTTAGGCTCCTGAGTCACGATGCTCAGGAGTCCCCCTTGACGCTCAAACGGCCTTCATACCTTGGCTCCGCTCGGGGAGGGACGCGCGACGAACCAGGCCCGGGGGCCTGGCTGGGTGGCGTGCGTCTGGGCGTGACCCAGGCGTAGCCCCCGTGCCAAGCCCCCTCGCGCGGCACCCCCAAGGGGAGGCGTTGCGATGAGGCTAGACACTGAGCTCTGGGCTCCCTGAGGTTGATGCAGCCCGGGGGCCACCCTCAGTTGTTTATCACCAGCGCGGAGCATAGCGCTTCCATATGCGTACGGGCATAGCCGCTCCTCGGCAGTGTCATCAGCCAGCGCGGAGTATGGTGCTTACACTGGTGCGTGGGAGGGGGCTCCGCTCCGGGAGGAGCCCCCGGGGCGTGTACAGCCCCACCCTGACACGTGGATGGCACGGTAGGGCTTGACAAGGTGTATCTGGGCACCCGTGAGCCAGCGCGGGACTCACGGGGCCCTACCTCAAGGCGGATTGCGCCTGGCTCTGGGCCTTATCTTGGAGTGTGTTCCTGCAAATTTGGCTAGATGCCGATGCTCTACGTCCCCGGGTCCCGGCTCTCGGGCTGGTCTCAGCCGTCGCTGGCATGCCGAGGCGCGATGCCGTGGGCAGACCAGAGGGTGAGGGCCGGAGAGCCGGTAGGAGCCCTGAGTCGCGATGCTCAGGCACCCCCCCTTTAACGCGCAAGTTGGGTTAGATGTCGAAACTCTACGTCCTCGGGTCCCGGCTCTCGGGCTGGTCTCAGCCGTCACTGGTATGCTGGGGCGTGATGCCGTGGGCAGACCAGAGGGTGAGGGCCGGAGAGCTGGTAGGAGCCCTGAGTCGCGATGCTCAGGCACCCCCCCTTTAACGCGCAAGCTGGGTTAGATGTCAAAACTCTACGTCCTTGGGTCCCGGCTCTCGGGCTGGTCTCAGCCGTCGCTGGCATGCCGTGGCGCGATGCCGTGGGCAGACCAGAGGGTGAGGGCCGGAGAGCCGGTAGGAGCCCTGAGTCGTGATGCTCAGGCACCCCCCCCTTTAACGCGCAAGCTTGCGACATCCAAGAAGAAAAAGGTACCATGAACAGGCACCAAACAACAAGCATGACGGGTCGAAAACATGGCCCTAAGATAAATGCAAGAGGGGTACATGGCACTGGGTCTGGCCCGAGCGGCTTGGGGATAATGCAGCCCGAGGGGCGCCCCCAGCAGAGTGAGCTAAGAACATGAAATAAAAGAGATACACGCCACAGGGACGGACCCACGCAGCCTGGGAATAATGCAGCCGTGAGGGCGCTCCCAGCTGGAAATGAAACTAGAAAGATGTCACCTGATGACGCTGAAGACGAAGGGGTGTTGATGCAGCAGACTCGGTGGGCTATGGGGGCAGATCCTCATGAGCCCCCAGGCCCTGGGGCCTCGGGAGGCTCCGGAGGCACTGGTGGCTCCTTGCGGACCGTCTCCATCTCCACTAGGGCTGCGGAACGCCTGACCTCTTGAGCCTCCAGGATGGCCCTCATGATGCGCTGGTACGCAGCAGACGCGTTCGGCGAGCCGTAAGGCATGCGAACGTAGATGTGGGGCGGGCCCTCGCAGCGTCCCGCTCGTGAAGGCCAGAGGCGCTCCTGAGACGCGGCTTGGTTGAGCCCTGGTATGTCGATGCAGACATGCAGCCCACCATCCTCGCCTGGATGGGGGGCCACGGCGGGTAAGCGGCGGCTGCCTCTCATGACCCTTGACTCCTGTACCTCCTGAATGGCCTTGCTGATGAACTCTTGAGGGTTTGGCCCTCCTTGCCTTGCTCCCTCTTGATGGAAACGTGCTTCGAAGCACGCCTCCACGTGGTGCCCAAGCGCCTCCCTCGTGACCTTGGCGAGGTCGACGGCCCTCCAGGGGAGAGCCCCCGAGCCCTGCCTGAGGAGGGTGCCGGGCGCGCTTCCCTATGCGATGGAAGGAGGTTCCCCTTGAGAAGGCGCGGGTCCTGATGGACCTTCCTCCTGAGGGGCCAGGCCGGCCGATGTCTTCCTCTTCTTGGGGGTAGCCTCGGGAAGCCTCCTGCTTCCGCGATCCGGATCTTCCAATGATGCGGCCTGAAAGGCTCTCTCCAGGGAGCAAACTGCGTCTCTCTCTTCGCAGGGCACCGTGATGACTCTGCCACTTCCTGGCATCTTGAGGACGTTGCAGCCGTGGTGGGTTACGGCCATTAACTTGGCCAGCGCTGGGTACCCGAGGATGGCGTTGTACGGCAGGCGAATGTGGGCGACGTCGAAGTCGATGAGCTCGGTCCGGTAGTTGTCGCGTGCCCCGAAGGTGACAGGGAGGCGGACCTGCCCAATCGGGACCGTGGAGCCGTCGGTGACTCCAGAGAAAGGCTTGGTTGGCTGAAGCTGACTGTAGGGTACTTGGAGATTGTTGAATGTTTCCACGGACAGGACATTGAGCCCTGCTCCGCCATCGATGAGGGTCCTGGTGACTAGCACATTGCTGATGATTGGGGAACAAAGCATCGGGAGGACTCCGGCTGTGGCCGCGCACTTGAGCTGATCCGCTGAGCTGAATGTGATGGCACACGCCGACCACCTGAGAGGGCGCGGGGCCTCGAGCTTGGGGAGGACTGCATTCACTTATCAGGCGAAATGCGCTGAGAGGCTGGGGCTTGAGCTCCGCCTAGGATGCAGGCGATCGCACGTGGTTCCTGGAAGCCCCCACCCCCCTCGTCCGGATGACGGTCCTCATTTCTCCTTGGCTACGGCGGTAGCGGAGGGAGGCCTGCGTTACCTTGCAGGAGATCCTCGCGAGGCTGATCCCTCCAGCCTCCCTCACGAGGCGGGTCCTGCCAGCGATCCTTGCAAGGTTGGTCGCGCCACCCTTGACGTGGGCCGCGGTCTTCCTAGCGTCCTGCGTTCCTTCCTCCTCCTCGTCCGTAGCCCCGGTCGCTGCGGTCGGGATGCCGGCCAGTCCGTCCTTCATGCACGACCCGGAGCTCTTGGCATTCATTGGTGTTACGGGTGTGGAGGTCGTGGTACACGCAGTACCGACTGCCCTTGGAGGATTCGGGCTGATCTCTGCCCCGCTTGGTGTCTGGTTCTGCCGCGAGCACGGCAGCCCCCTTGCGCTTCACATCCTTGGCCTTGGGCTTCTTCTCTTCAGGGTCTGCGGCAGGCAATTCGAGGAGGGAGAGACGCCCTTCCTCAGCCCTCGCGCACTTGGTCGCCAGATTGAACAGCTCCAAGGAAGTGCAAAGATCTTCATGCATTGCGAGCTCCTCCTTCATTTTGACGTCACGCACGCCGTCAGAGAAGGCTGAGATGATGGCCTCCTCGGTCACCTTGGGAATCTTGAGGCGCGCGTTGTTGAAGCGCTGGATGTACTTCTGCAGGGTTTCCCCTGGTTGCTGCTTGATGCGGCGCATGTCGCTCACGGCAGGTGGCCGGTCACAGGTACCTTGGAAGTTGCGATGAAGCAGGTGCGCATCTCGTCCCAGGAGGAGATCGTGCCTGGGGCCAGGTTCAGAAGCCAGGTGCGGCCCCGTCCTTGAGAGCCATGGGAAACCAGTTCGCCATGACCTTCTCGTCTCCATTGGCAGCCTCGATGCCCAGCTCATAGAGCTGGAGGAACTCTGCAGGGTCAGCCGTGCCATCGTAGCGAGGAGGCAGGTCTGGCTTGAACTTGCCGGGCCACGCGACGGTGCGTAGCTCGGTGGTGAAGGCGCGGCAGCCCGCTGTGGCCACCGGAGGCCTTGGAGGACGAAGGGCTCGATCCTGCGGGTCCCCGTGCGCCGCAGCTGGGTCCAGCGCGGGGTCTTGATGTGCTGGAGCAGGGGCGTGGTCGGGACGAGCCGGAGCAGGGAGCGCTCGGGCAGCTTCTCGAGGGCGAGGGACCTCTTGGCAGCTCTGCTCCTGCCGTGCTGGTTCCTGACAGGGCGGGTTCCGCCCAGGTGCCACGCGCCTTGGAGCCAGGGCGCCTTCTTGAGGGGGAGGCACCTGAGGCGCCCCAGGAGCTTCATTTCCCGCGCATGGCGGGGCGCGGTGCAGCGAGAAAGATGGCGCGGGGGAGCCCCCAACGGCGCGGACGAGCTCAGCGACTCGGTCGAGCCATTCTTCGTAGACGTCTTCGACGGGGCGGTAGCGCAGGAGCTCGTTTGCCGTGATGAGCGCAGCTCGAGCCTCCATGGCCGCACGGGGCGCGCGGGACGAAGAACCAGCAGGGGTGAGCAAGGGCATAGCGGTGCGGCCGTCTCGCCTCATGGACGGGTGCTGGGACGATGCTTGCTGCTCGTTCCCCGCCAGGCCGGTGGCGGCGTTGACGGTAGGCGACGAGGAACGGTGAGGGCGCCTGCCGACGGGAGCCATCTGGGCGACGCGGGAAGCGAGGGCGGCTCGGCGCTCGGCGCGAACCCGGCGTGCGTTAGACATGGTCGCGACGGTCGGAGAAGAACAGGGAGACGGAAGAAGAATTCCGGAGCACCCCTACCTGGCGCGCCAAATGTCGGATTTAGGGTTCCGGCAGACCCTTGAGGTTCGAACACTGGGGTGCACGTGGAGGTTTCGCCTTCTACCTACCTGTTCCTCGCCGAATCACTAGGATCTAAACTACGAGAAGAACAACACAAGAGACACAGGGTTTATACTGGTTCAGGCCACCATTGTGGTGTAATACCCTACTCCAGTGTGTGGCGTGATGGATTGCCTCTTGGGCTGATGATGAACAATATAAGGAAGAACAGCCTCGCGAGGGTCTGTTCTTGTGGTGGCGTTGTCCCTTTGGAGGGGTTGATTCTAGATGCCTATCTTATCTCCTGATTCCTATCCATATGCCTCTACCCTGTGGGTGGCTAGTCCTATTTATAGGCGAAGGCCCTGGGCCTCTACCCAAATATTGAGCGGGAAGGGCGCCAACAATTGGCCAATTTGAAGGGGAACATCTAGTACACTTATCCTGACTAAAGTTGGTCCTCGCCTGTCAAAGGCTCTGGTGGTGACGCCGACTTGGGCTCCACGATGACCTCCATCCTGCCGTTGGACTGGTCTTGGTCTTGTTGCATCGAAATGGATGCCTTTGCTTGATGCTCTCGCCTGCGCTTGCTCCCCTTGCACCAAAAGAGGAAAGAAGGACACTGCGCGGGCTGGCGCCCGGCTGGCGCCCTTGGTCGTCATGGCTTGCGTCATGGGCACCTCGCGAGGTACCCCGCCTTGAACTCTCCGCCTCCTTGTGAGCCAGCCTGACGAGGCCGTGCCTGAGGAAGCTCCTTGTCGTCCGCCCCGCGAGGCTTGGACCCTCGCGAGGGTCTTGAGCTTGTGTTGATGAAGATGGGCCGTGCTGGGCCCCCTTTGAGCCACGCCACAGGCCGCAGGCAGGCAAGTCTGGGGACCCCCGTTCCCAAAACACCGACAGTGTGTATAGGGCCCGGGTACATATTCACCGCGGCATGTTGATCCGCGATTACTAGCGATTTCAACTTCATGTTCCCGAGTTGCAGAGAACAATCCGAACTGAGGCAATCTTTCCGGATTCGCTCCGCCTTACAGCCTTGCTTCCCATTGTCATTGCCATTGTAGCACGTGTGTGGCCCAGCCCATAAGGGCCATGCGGACTTGACTTCATCCCCACCTTCCTCCAGTATCTCACTGGCAGTCCCTCGTGAGTGCGGCACGCACCTTTTTCTTTGTTTCGGAGCGGGGCGCGTACTATTACCACTACGTTCCACACCATTTTCTAGCCTTCATGCCGAGTCTTCCTCCGCCGCCAACTCGACATCGTCGTAACCAATTTCAACCAAACCTCCATGCTCACTGGTACTTTGACGTCACTATAGGTAGGTCTCCGTGGGTCTTGGGCAAGATGACTTCGGTTCACACGTGAAAGTGCTTCGAAAGGCACCGGCTCCCAATGGTGAAATTCTTGCTGAAAGCACAGCTACGTGCTGGCACTCAATCAAGTAGTAGCGCTGGCACGTCACTCAGTGGCAATTTCTCCTTAGGCGCATGTCTCAGCAACACAAAACGAGGGTTTTGCTCGTTATAGGACTTGACCAAACATCTCACGACACGAGCTGACGACAGCCATGCAGCACCTGTATGAAAGTCAGTACCATCCTGTTAAGGACAGGTTTTGTTGTTCATATGTCAAGGGATAGTAAGGTTTTGCGCGTTGTATCGAATTAAACCACATGCTCCACTGCTTGTGCAGGCCCCCGTCAATTCCTTTGAGTTTCGGTCTTGCGACCGTCCCCACATTTTTCTACCCCTTCTGTTCTGAGACGTGACTTTTCGTCGTCCCTCCTTTAAATAAGATCCCTCACTTATAGCTCGACGGGACCGCACGTGGACGGGGCATTCAAATTCTTTTTATAGCAAGATCGTAACATCCTCTTAGTTTTGTCGAAACTGGACAAACATGTGTTCCTCAACCCTAGGTAGGGCGTGACTAGGACATACCTAGCCACTCGAGCCAGACTATTGTCTACCTAAATAGCTTTTCGTTTGCCATTAACTGATCACCAATGTTGCGTCACAGTCACTCAAATACAGGGTTAGAGGAGCACCGTCCTTTCTTATCTTGTGACCTTGAGTTGGTTAGGTGGTCAATCTTTGGATTCAGGGTTCAGTAGCACCTCGAGCCGAATCTATATCGGTCGTTATGGGTAATCATTTGCACCCTTAGGGCTTTTGGTACTTGGAACAGTTTATCCTAGTCCCCTCTAGGCCAAGTAGTATTGCACCCTTTGCAGCCGCTCCAAATTACGCTTATCAGATCCCAGTATCGTGCTAGGATAGGAAGATCGCCTCTTCCTGTGCATTGTTGGTTCATGATTGTTCTGGAGTGCGAATAACTTTGTGGTTGATGGCTAAATTCTGAAACATGCCTTCAATCAAGACCAACCTATCTTGAAGTAGCGGTTTCCTCAAATGTGGGTTGCCGAGATTCCCAGCGGGTGGTCTCGATCGCTGCTATATGCAATTTCTGGGTCCTGTGTTTTTGCTGACCTGTCCTCTTTTCAGCGAGTGGGTATATGAAACATGCATGCACTTTTTCCTAAATCTGGATGTATCAATAAGTTCAGTCCCATAAATAAATAGAGTTTCCGACCTTTGGAAGGAATTCCCCTTAATAGTTAATAGCTAGTTGGCTAGTTGGAATGGCAGTACGTAACATTCAGTGATGAGTAGTTCATAATGCTGGTCTTATTCCACCTGCATGTCGGTAAATAAAGTAATATATTCTCTGACCCAGGGGAGGAATTCTACAAATAGCAAGGCAGTATTGACTATCTTCCAGTCAAGGGTTTGGAAGAAAGCACATCAACCAAGAGAATCGATCAATTCCTTTGTGTTTATTTGCCTAACCACCCGAGTATACTTGACTCAAGTATGTCATCTCAAATCCAGACTAGTAATATCACATCTGCATAAGTCGGTTTCAACTAGTCAAGCAGTTCTGTTGTGAAAGCGGAGTAGTGCCTTGCCTGCATTCCTTGGATAAAGCGCCCTGGGCGACCGGACTCGACAAGGGTAAGATCCCGAATCTGTTCGATTACCGGCTTGACCACACTGATGCCGTGTTGTATTACCTGGTTTCCCACCTTTGGAATAGGGCCTTCTTGTAGCTAGGGTCTCCTTTGGTTGTATGCTTGCTGCGAGGTCGCTCATTGGGTAGGGTCTGCCTCATGCCTATATTACTATACCTAACAATCTAAGTAAGCCCCCCCCCCCCCGAGGGCCTCCTCACTCCGATTCACCTCCCAGGTGGTATGAAAAACTGTTTAGTTTCTTTACCATCAATAGAGGAATGCATAGAGCTAACTCCTTATCTCCTGGGCTTCTGGAAAGGTTGATGCGTTAGTCCGTTGTCTTTCCTTCGGCTTTAGAGGGATGAGTAGTTCGTTTCCTGGAAAAGTACCAACCAATTTTTGAATTTAGCATTGTGCGCTTTATCAATTGGTCTTTCCCCCTCATACTTCGAGGGTCTTCCCCTCGAGCTGAGCTATTGAGAATAAATAAGTTGATTCAATCCTTTTGGATTGATCCACTTAACCACTGGTTTTTGGTTCCAGTGGCAACTAAATAGTTTCCCATACCATTTGTGTTTTACCACCCAGTATGGAGCCATCTTACGTTTCGTCAGCTGCTCTTTGCCTGAGTGCGTGGGACCCATTCATAAGGTTTGTTGGACCCGGCTAAGCCCCCTCCCGGTAGGGCTAGAGCGACAGCAAAGAAATGGTCTTCTTAGGTTGGCAATTTTACTACCTCCTGTCGAAGATCCGTCCATCTACTTATTGCCTCCGACCGCCTTCTTGTCGCCCACCTTTTTCTCTCCCCTCTTAGTGAACCCACTTTATACGATATTTATGACACAGAATGTTGTTCTTTCAACATGATTCCTCAACAATTTTGTCATTCTAACTGACTCTCCGTTCTCTCCATTCCAATGCATCCTTACGAATACAAGAGTGGTTTTTTTGTTTTGGGTATAGCAGGACTTGAACCTGCAACCATTAGGTTAAAAGCCCAATGCTCTACCAACTGATCTATACACCCGATTTTACAAGAAGGCTGGGTGCGAAAAAGAAAAGAGGGCGGTCTGGCCCCTTTTCTTCTTATCATATCACAAGGGCGCGGCTCTGTATGGTATAGTACTGTGGAGCAAGTTTGGGAGTCCTTTCCACTCATTGAGGATTCTATCTAAAAAAGAAGGTCAATGGGGGAGACTACTTTGAAGTCCGGGCTGAACAAACTACTTCTCCTGCTACCAAAACAGAGAAATAAGAAAATAAGATGGATTCGTCTAATAAAATACCCAATGCCTGTAGTTGAAGAATTGTTGGATGAGTTATCTTGTGCTGTTTGGTTTACTAAGCTGGATCTGTGGGCTGGTTACCATCAGATAAGATTACATGAAGTAGACGAATACAAAACGACATTCAAGACCCACGTCACTATGAATTTTAGGCCATTTGGGCTCACAAATGCACCACCCACCCTCCAGAGTGCTATGAACACAATTCTGGCTGAGCTGACTAGGGTTTGTGTACTTGTTTTTGTTGATGACATCTTAATCTACAGCAAATCCTTGCAAGATCATGTCACCCATTTGCAGCAAGTATTTGACCTTCTGAAGCAGAATCAACTATATATGAAGTTGAATAAATGTTCATTTGCTCAACCACAGATAGAATACCTGGGTCATGTCATTAGTGGGAAAGGGGTGGCTACAGACTAAAAGAAGATCCTCACAGTGAAAGAGTGGCCTACTTCCAAGTCAAGCACATTAGAGTTTGGGCTTAGCAGGACAGGCGTTTCATTCACAGGAGCTTAGCTCATTTGACTGCTCAAAGACTTAAAACACCAATGCAACACAAAGCTTTCCTTTCCTCAAGCTCATGGGATTACAATAGAATTACCATCTAAAATCTTCCACTGGAAGTTCTCTTTAATAGAATGACTGGCTTTACATATCTCCTTATTAATAGGAAATGAATCGGCAGCAACATAGAACCCATCCCAAGAACCCTCAAACCTCCCTGGAGAACACGGCTCCACAACGTATTTGGTAGCGGATCCAGTTTTCCTTATTTGTTAACGTATACCTTTCCTCTGCCTATGAGCTAGCTAAAGGTCCATCGTTATCCTTTCCGGCAATGGAGGCAGAATCAATGGTCATGTCAGGTTTCAGATTCAAAGAGAGATGTCAAGCAAGCGCCGAATCTGAGTACTCAACTTGCCCGACCCGCCTCTTCCACTAGACCTTGTCTTTCAAAGAGCAGCAGCCCTGCAAGCCTAATAGAACCTTGTTTACCTATTACTTACTTTTGCTTTGAGCGTCGCACTCCAGTGGCTTTCTTTCCTATGGCTTGGATGGGGGTCCTCAACAAGATCTATATCAGTGTCATTATTTACTTATTTAGACGATAGATGATGATAGAGAGCAGACTGGCTCTGAGGAAGAATATCTTAAGTAGTTGAATCCGCTCCGCTAGGTTAAATTTTATGATCTGAATGTAGGAGGACTGCTGCTGGTGACACAATTTCTTTTGGGTTTGAAGAATGAACTCAGAGCTACAGTGGAAGTGCAGATGCCTAACTCAATTAGTGAAGCTGCATCTTTTGCTCAATCAAGTGCGGGAAGGAGTTTTGGAGAGAGGCAGGCACTACATGAACAAGAAGGACAGTAACTAGAATCAGAAGTCGGCTGCCCCGCAGCAGCAAGGCTATGTCTCAGTCAAAGTTCGACAGGGGGCAAAACAGTTGCTGTCCTAATAGAAGTTCATGTCGATCCAGCCAAGCCAGTGCCATCATTAGAAAGTCCGGGCATTTTAGTTTCAGCCAGTTCAAGTTAGGGCAAGGAGGAAAGGAAGAGAGTAATGCAAGGATGTAAAGAATGAGGTGCTAGAACAGACTGGCCCGCAGGCTTCCAACCTGACACCGCTTTGCTACTTTTCGAAAGAGGAAGAGAAGTTGCTTGTACGAGACTGCGCCTCCCAGCTGGAAACTCCAATGGAATTTTCGGTAAATGAAAGCAAAGCGAAGCTTTACGACCAAGGAGAGATAAGCATATTTTATGAACGATAGAAGGAGTGCTCCCCGAGCACAGGCTCGCTTGGAAGGATAGAGCGCCGCAAGACAAGATGGCATATTGAAGGGAAGGCTATGAAAATAATTCTAGTCTCTCGAACGCCTGGCATACTAATACGAGCCGCATACTTGAATACTAGTGACATATTGGAGGAAAGGAGATTATTGGAATACTAGAGGGAGTTACGCCCATAAGAACTGTTGGCTGTAAACGCGACTTGCTCTGCTCCTCCTAAAACCATTTTCGATAGTAAGATAGATATAGATCTAAAGGGCCTAGAAGGGCAAGCATGGACCGAATAATACACATACTCTGTCTAGATAGACGATTTCTTCTTTCATTTCCACTCAAATAAAAGCACTTTCTTTCAAGCTTATTTGCTTGAAAAGAGCAAAGCAATTCCAACATAAACTAACACTTTAGGATCCTCCAAGCCTTTCTATAGACCCGTAAGGTACTAAAAACGAAAAACTAGCACTACTAACACAGGCTGAAGAGGATGACCTCGAAAAAGAATACAATTAAAGATGTGGCCTTCCCTTCAAGCACATATATGGATATGGAGCACTCTTTTCCACCCTAAAAAAGAATAGCCAGAGATGGCTTTCTTTCCGTATCAATAGGTAGCCTTCCTTGCCTATGGCTACTTTCAAATGAAAAGGTCAAAAAAGAACTTGATGTAATAGGATCACTTCATTAATGCTTTCAAACTCGATTGTAAACTATTCCCACCTAAAAGATAAGCTTACTACTTCAAATAGGTAGATGGAAAGAAAGCCATATTTTCCATCTTATTTATATATTCCATTCCAGTCATGGACAGCAACTCACTCTTTTTGAACTGCACTTTGAAAGCCAAACCCAAGAAAGACCATATCAACTACTCTCCAAATAGCAGGATAAATCACAGAATTCAAATGAAAGACAGAAAGAGAAGGCAATTCAAACCTAATGGCCAAATGAATCCAAGACAGAAATACTTATAGCCAGAAAAGAATAACAAGAGAACGAAAACAACTCCATATTCTACTGGCCTTCCTCTCTGATCTACTATCCAACTGTCATGGAAGCACCACTGTTCACCCTAGGCTCACATTTTGGCACTTCATTCACTGTGTACTCAAAGGACTTGCTTGTCTTTTGACTCGGGCTTGCTCCATTTATCCGGGGAATCATGAGTGAATCATCGGGACATGCTTCACTTAAAGTGATTATACCACATAGTTTAGGGAAGCGAAGCCATAGTTCGGGTTAGTTCACGCTAGATTATCGAAGCTTGTAACACCTGTTAGAACACATTAGGAAAGCGCAAAAGATTTCTATTTGGAGTTCTCTCATTTAGTTGCTCGATCACTGCCATCCGCATTGGGCTAATTCAAATCCTATGCTCCATGCTCTTGCGGGTTTGCTCCATTTGAACTTGTCCACACTGGCATAAACAGTATCTCCCCGGAACTAAGAGGCATGTATGCCCATCTTTATCGATTCAAAGAAATGAATAAGTATCAGCGAGGCAGGGAATACGGGCCCGGTAGAGATAGGGATGATCGGCAAGCGCTACGAGCGGGGCCGATGTTTCGTGTTGTGGGTGGCCATCGGATTGTTCAGCGTGCCCATGCGGATCCCTACCAATGTCCTAGACTACAAGTTCAACAAACTTCCGGCTTGGGTCGGGATACAAAGTTACCCAGGATGGGCTTGCCCTCTGGATCACGCTGGGTCCTTGCTTGTTCCAATGTCATGCTAGGAATGTATCACGTGCCCATGCAAACCAAAGGAAAGCAGATACAACTATTACAGATCCTAGTCCTATTTCCCATCAGAACATAAGGGAGTGGGCTTCCTTTGTAACAGCTCTGTTCTGGTCGTGGCTCACCTCACTGGACCAACGCTTCTGGTCGGAAGCTGGTCGATCGCCTAGTCAGCAACCGGCACAACACCTTTGCCAGTGGGATTTCTGTTGGTTTTCGTACTATGCGCAATGAAAGTTTCCAAAAAAAGGAGATCTCTAAGAACAGCGTTCTACGGGGAGAATGTGATTTTTGTATACTTTGACCCCATACTGGCATGAAACTGATCGGAAAAAGGACCTCAAATTAGGGCATTAAATAATCTCTCTCTTCCATCCCTGGGGTTTATAGGAATATTCAGGCTGCACATGACAAGTTAGGAACTGTATATTATAGTCCAACAAATTACTTTCTCCGTACTGATAATAAAGTTTACTAAATCAAATGTAATATCTTTTTATCTAGAGGAGTTAAATCGTATAAAAATCAATTATAAATAATCTTTTTACTGTAATATTATTTCAAAGTAGGGGAGACATCTGAACATATTTTATATAAGTGTATTGTCAGCTCTGGTTTTTATTGAGTCTTGGTCTAGAGGTTTATGTGCTTTCTAAGGTTCTGGAAACAACATATTGATGCATATCCAATTGAAACAATCAGTACTAAAATATGATATGCTTCCATCAGTGCCTCAAAACATTTGCTATTCTTATCTCTAGAAGGGTGCTTCTATTGTTGTAGTGTTTATAGCGAAAGAGGACAAAAGTCCAGCCGGACACAGTATAACTCTGGTATCGCGTCGCGGGTGAAAAGGGCCTGAATATTTCCTACCAGCAAGCACCGCCACTAACTCACACGTCATTCTTGCATCTCGCTGACACTGGGCCCGAGAAACGGCAGAAAGCCAAAGGTGTGAACCTTGTAATCTTTTCTATACAGAAAAACAGACCCTCTTCGAAGCTGAACGTTGTGGGGCACTGCTGTCAGCAGAACATTTCCTAGTGTGTAAGCGAATTTTAATGTGATAAAAAGGCAGCGAAGTGTTCCAGCGGCCAGCCATGACGTTCGCCCCACCGTCCAGACAGATAAACCCCTCACCAAGCAGCGGAGCTCAGCATTTCCACCACACCGACGCCTCCGGTATCCCCCGCGGTTCCCTTTCCCGAGAAGCAACTGATCTTGGCCGTTAGATCGACGTATAAATAGCCACGGGCACGCAAGGCCGGACCTCTATTTCTTCACCTGCCTCCCCTCCCACCTGGGCATGGCGACCTTCTCCATGGAGGTGTTCGATAACGAGGTCATCCCGTCCATGCTCAGTAGCATCGCGCCCATCCTGCGCGTCGCCGCCGAGATTGAGCCCGAGCGCTCCCGAGTCGCTTACCTCTGTACGTGCATTCGTTTTCGCTGGGATACGTATGCTGCATTTCGCATGCTGTTTTGATGCGTTTGGGTTTGGATTTTGTGGCAGAGCGAGCGCTCCTGGTTCATTTTTTTGGCGTCGGATCAATGCCGCGTAGGCTATGTGTAGTTGGAAAATTTTTGTGTTCCCATGTTCAAAAATGTTTGTTCTTATATTTTTTTGGGGGGCACATGCGCGCCTCGATTCGTGGTTTTCGAGGATGTTTTGCTTTTGATTCATAATCATACGAGTCTATCTAGAAAAACAGATAGTGTGATTTACTGGAGAACTTTTCTGGCTTTGCCATTTTTCCTAGCTTTGGAGAGCTAATTTTGCAGTATGTTCGTAAGCGTCCGCATTAGATTTTGCTTTCGGCGATCATCCATACGTATTACTTGTTCATTTCGGAGCACCTTTGTGTTTCACACTTGAGGGAGCAGATTAGATGTACTAGATAGTGGTATTTCCGATACTTTCTTCGTTTTGTTGAAATCATGTTGCAATCAGATAGTTATGGTCAATTGGTTTGGCTAGAATAGTTTCACGTATCTCGAATAGGGACTCGGGTAATTGGTTTCTAGTTCCTACTACATCCTGCAAAGTAAATGGAAGTTTCTAGCGTTTTGCTCGCTTTATTTTTCTTTTTTTTTGCTGCAAACATAGGTCGGTTTTACGCATTCGAGAAGGCGCACCGGCTAGATCAGAATTCTATTGGTCGCGGAGTCAGGCAGTTTAAGACTGCTCTGCTCAACGACTTGAGAAGGTGAGACACAACTTATTTCATCTTCCTGATGATTAGGACAAAATTGTATCCCTTAGGAACTGTACATGCACCTTTGTTTGGATGCCGATCTAATATTGTTACAATACGAAATACTTGAAGGCCACACGCAATTGACTCACCTACATTTTATGCTCCCACCCTTTTGTAGAAAAAGCCTCTGCCTCTGGGGAAGTGCTCACATCAACTCCAATTTGGATGGAGCTTCTCGATGGGTTAGAGCGTTTGCGAACCAAAAAGGCGGAAAACCCATCCTCCAAAGTAGTGAAGTGAGCCAGTACAATAAGACAATATGTCTCATGGGCCAATCCTGCTATCAGGCAGTGAGTGGGAATCAATCCTGAAAGAGAGAAGGTCTAGTGCTCTTAGAAAATATTTAATTCGCCAAAAACTTGGCTTTATCAGACCAATCCATGTTCAGAAGCCTTCCATCAAAAGTCAGTGGTCTAGGCCGCTTTCCTTGACTTTGAGTTGGATCTCATTCTTCTTCCCGGCACAAAAAGAGGGTAGACTTCATCCGAGACACATGGGTTCTTTTGCTTCCTTCAAAGAACTCGTCTTTGAGCCTCTAAAAAGAAGGGCATAGTATCCCAACCACCTAGACCACCTAAAAGGAAGGAATTGGTCTTTAGCTTTGAGTGATCCAACCATTGGTGAATGGGTTCAGTAAGGTAGAAGGAAAGGGCCCCTCCCGACCTGGGAAATTCACAACAGGAAAGACTGGCGCCGATCAGCGAAAGCGAACCCTTCAGTACATCGTGTTCAGCCCTCCCTCAAAATCCCATTTGTTTTATTGAGGAATCACTCTTGATCCTCTAAAGGATCTTCTCTGTCTATAACTCAAAGTCCATATGTCTCTCATGGAAGCGCTTTAGAGTGCCTAGACGATCCAGCAAACGGGGGTGCCAATGTTGTCCCAAGAACAGATCACGGTAGGTAGCTGCTTTAAAGAGGTTGGGAGACAGACTGGTGAACAATCTTCTTCTTGTTTTCTCCGACCTAGAGCATTCCTTTTTTCAATCGTACGAAGAAACTCGGTGAAAAACCCAGCTATCACTCCTATGAGACTGCTAACTCCCAACTCCCGATACATTCTTTAGATTCGACCAAAGGACTCGTTGGTTTGGACATAGTTTCTTTGTTCCTGTGTTTCTGTTTTGCTCTCCCCCTTTTTTCACTTAGTTTATTTGGAATGGAAAGACAACTTCCTTCAGTTTTCCTTTTTTTGTTGTTGCCTGGTTCGGTCTCTCCGAGTGGAATAAGTGGGTCCTTCTTCTTTTTCCTAACAGATGAAGGTCGAAAATGAAGATCGAATCAAGCAGAGTCTGGATTCCTATGTTCGTACCAACTCAAATGATTGATGAATTGGATCTTGAGTATGCTCACTTCGCTACTCAGCAAGGGTGAAAGAATGACAAAGAGACTGACATCACAGAAGAAGGGAAGGACCCAATCGCCTACCTATTTCTTGGTCCTCCCCCCTGGTGGGTACTTTATAGCTCACAACACGAGATAGGCAGATATGTGACATAGAAAAATTGCTTTCATTGACAACAAGACTCTCTTCCTGATTGGGATTGGTCTGTGTAGGATCTCCTTCCCTATGAGACTCTTGCTTTCCTTTGAAAGAGGCAGACCCCTACTTCAATTGCCATCTGACGCCTCTACCCGCCCTTGGTGTTCGTAGATCGGTTTTGCTAGTTAGGGTTTGTGTGGTGGGTTTCGGTTATCTCGGGTAGCTCCTCACTTGGATGAGGAGTGGGGAAATAAGATTGCAGGAGAGATCGATGAAGAAGTGGAACTAAAGGATACTATAACCAAAGCTTAAAATGGGGGGGGGGGATGAGGCTGATGTTGAGCCGGGTGATGAAGCAACTTCACCGCAGCAAGAAGCCTAGTGAGCGGTTGACATGGCGGAAGGTCGTTCTACCTTTCCATGTGCCAACAAAGCAGGCATACATGGCGGAAGGTCGTTCTACCTTTCAGCCCCCGCTTTATCATAGGAAGAAGAAGAGTAATCTAGTTTAGCGGTAAGTGCCCTTTTGTTGCCAATATCTAGAGTCCTGTTGTGTCGATAGAGCTCGGAAAACTCCTCTTTTAGTGATGGATTCTAGTAGCCCTATGCCTAGATTGCACAAGAACTACTCCGCTTCTATATTGGAAAACACTTTGTTTGAGCTTCTAAAAAGAAATGAAGCTGTTACCTGATCCAAGCAGATAAGATGCTCACGGTCTGTCCTGAGCACTACAGAGATATTTCTTGATCCACATGAGAGTCAGCTCCCTACACCTACACCGGATTATGTCAATGAGAGCTTGCAAATAGAGATACTTCTGACTTAGAGGCACCAGAGTTGGCCAACTGAAATTGCATTGACAGCGAACCCTTGGTAGATGATTCAGAGCAAGATCATATTCTTGATGATTTTTCCCTTTGTTTGATCGAGCGATGCCGAATCTTTATAGCGCATTTCCACCTATCCATGCTTTACGACTTGTCACCATGAAGCACATGCCTGCGAAACCTTCTTATTCTACAGAATAAATAATAAAGTACTTAGAATGAATGGACTAAAGATCCACTTTTCAAAAGGGACGGCTCCGCCTACATGAGAAATCTTTCAAGCGAAAATAATGGGTAGCCATGAGAAATCTCGATCGGCGACTCTGATACCATGATATCATTGGTCGAAGAATTCCTTGCCTCGCGGGACACGTAAAGAGACCTACCCACCACCCTTGTGCGTGCGAACCTAACAAGAGATGTTGATGCCAGCTACACCGCACTTTCTTTCCGATCGACCTGACATTCAGAGGAGAAGAAGGAATGGTTGTATGCATGTGCCAGACGCCTATCAAAAAGTAAAAGAAACCATGGATGGGGAGAAAGAAATCCCTACTTACTTGACAGGTTTCCGGGTCTCAGACACATAGAAAGGATTTCACAAATAGGATAAATGTCCAGTGAGGACATCTCCTTGCTTGCTTTTTCATTGACTGATTCTAGTGGCTGGCCCAGTGAGAGAATTACCAGTGTCTGTCATTAGACTTTATCTTTCCACGGTGAACTCCTTTTATGTTGAAAATCGGCTGGCTGGATTGACCTTTGGGATTGAGTCACTCTTTTCTGCCGATCATCCTCAACCTCAAGCACAAAACCACCTGTCGGAAAAAAAAAGAATCTCAGTCAACACTTAGCATGTGATGCAGCCTTTAAGTATCCAAAGTTCTGGAACTTAGATGATGCCCTTAAATGGTATAACAAACACCAGACTAAAATGTTTACTTCGGACAAAAGTTTAATTGAATTTGCTGCGCAAGCTAGTGATCCATTTTTTTTCATAGCCAAGATCCTTTCTCAGGATGAAGGAGTGAGTAATTATCATCAGGTTCCAGTGACCCAAGATGCGAGTGCGAGTGCATGTGAAATTATGAGTTATCTCTTGCTTAACTTAGAAATGGGTAGGAGAATGAATCTTCTTCCATATTAAGACGGTCAAATCCAAGATGTGTACATGTGCTTGCGGGATGATCTTAATAAATTGTTTTTTACCAGATTGAATAATGTTAGTAGTAGTAATTAGAAGAAAAAACTCATAGATTCTATGTTAACCAGAAAGTTCGTCAAAGGATTCTTTATGCCATCTCCACAAGGGTCCGTCCGGTTCTTCCTCAAATGGGTTACCTCAATATTTATCAAAGTTTTGGTATCTAACTTATCCAGCTACAGTATAGTATACTCCTTCCTTGCTCGATAGAGCTCTTTGAATCCGCTTCAACTAAATGCGTAAAATAGAGTAATTTCTTCAAAAGCCAGTTTATTTTGAGAAGGCAGGAGGCCCATAGTGAGTTACAATAGTGCCAGTTCTTGTACGGAAGGCCGTAATTCCGGTAACCTCGACTGCTCTAAGAATGATCCGGGCTAGCCGGGCACATCACAACAAAGATAGGTCATTTGTCAAAAACATGGCAAATAGCTCAGTTGGTTTGGTAAGGGAGCTATTCTCTCACTTAAACCACTCCCATATTAGGTATTCTATCTCGTCTTAAAGTTCCCCCGCATTACCCATAACTTACCACCTGTATCTCCGGAACTCAAATCGCAAAATGACAATGCTTTCGATAGTCTGTAGGATATTTTGCACTTTCATATTCTAGTTCCTCATTTGAGCGTTCTTTTGCTCTATTGGTGGGGCATAAACTCAGAAATAGTTTTTGTTTTTTCTTTAAATAATAGAAGTACTTTGTGTAGAAACCATTTTGATCATCCCCGCTGTTTGACTTATCAGGAGGCCCGAACAAAAGGCTCTTTAAGGAACTAGTCCCATCACTCTCAGGCCCGGCACCAACCAAGAGGAGGCGGGGCTCTCTCCAATCATTCCGAAGAGCCAAGATCTCGTAAAGTAAAAATTAGCTAGCTCAGCAGGTTTGGACCCGGGTGAATCAGTTCAGTGAAGGAAGGGAGCCTAAACTTAAGGCTTTTCCAAGCCTTGCCGATAGGCGCCTCATGGCTTGCTCAATTCGCTCGCGGAGTTCTTAGATCAGTAGATCTGGATAGAGTCTCGCTATTAAAGGAAGAGTAGCGTGCTAGCGCGGCTCGCTTCTCTTTTTGACGCGAATGGCTCGTGTTGCGCTAGTGACACGAGGGTAAAACGCTCGAGTTGGCTTGCTGACTCGAGGAGGGAAAGGCTCCATTTGCTTTAGTGAATCAAGGAAGAAACAACCATAGTAACTATCTATGAAATTGATTGATGGATATGAGAGTGGTGCAAGACACGAAGGTAAGCACATTCTATTTTTCTTAATTGACAAAGCAAAGGGAGTTATCAACCCTTTTTTCCGAAACCCTATAACGGCTAGTTCCCAATGCTCGGCTTCCTACCTCCTCTAACAAAATGAAAGGTAATATCCTCCGTTTTCCAAGAAGATAAGTTCTACGCAAAGGATGTGAACGGAACAGTTTTGGCAAAGGCAAAGCCCGGGATAAAGGCGGTATCCTATGAAGAACATCTTCGACATCTCAGAATCGTATTCGACCACCTAAGGCAACATGCACTCAAGTTAAACCCGTTGAAGTGCGCCTTCATGGTCTCGTCAGGCAAATTCCTAGGGTTTGTCATTCGACAGTCCCATCGACGAAGACTACTTACTATACGCGTTTTTGAGTTGCATTTAGTGCTCTTTTTTGTCGCTAGCTAAATCAATCAATTTGACAAGATCTTGCATCAATCACCTTGTCCGCTAGGGAAATGCACTCCTGAATAGACTCGATTCCCCGCCCCGCATCAGTGAAATGTCTAAGACGCAAGGTCGGCTCAAGAAATGGAAGTTGTGAGATGGAAAGAAAACCACGAAAAAAGAACTGAATTAGGGATCAATCCATACGCGGCTTGCCTTCTCCCCTTCCCCATAGTAAGCCAGCCAATAGAATAGTACCCTAACTTAAGAAGTTCTCTTAGCTAGCGCATGTCCATTAATGTGACCACCGCATGCTCCTGCATGAGTTTCATGAATGGTTTGTTTTTGAATCCTATCTCTCTGGGGAAAGGTATCTTTTTTCAATTCGAACAACAGATGCAGCTTCAAGAGAGCTTTATTCGGCCTTTGTATGACCGTATTCCCTTCCTATCTATCTCCTTCGGTCAGGTAGTTCTGCTTCCGATGCCGGAGGAGCAGGGTGGGATAGAAGGGTAGTTTCTGAGTTTGAGATGTCTGAGCTTGGAGGTTCCGCTTCTCTAATGTGATAATAAAGCAACAAGCAACACCGCTCCCGTGCGCTCATCCCTTGCTTGTTTCCTTTCCTGTTGTAAAGTCTGCACCCTTAGAGGTGGCATCCCTTTACGCATGAGCCTTGTTAGTGCATGTCTCAGTCCCTTGAGACATGCTCAGTCCTATGTTAGGAAACCAAACGGTGTAATTAGCTTCCCCCTCTATTCCCGGCCATCGTATGGACGAGGGCTCCTCTCCCTCTGCTCTGCTGCCCGGAAAGGTATATATATACTTAAATTAGGAATTGAAAATGCTTGGGCTTGCCTTATTCTCTCATTTAAGTCCTTCAATTCCCTTATCTGGAATGGAGAGGGATGTTGTTGAAGGGAAGGAACGGAGGTAGATCGTTCCTCAGAACGTAGGAGAACATGACCCACGAATCAGCTCTAGTCCGGAAAGCCAGGGCTCTGAGCTCTTATCCCTTCATGGGTAAGAGCGAAAGCAATAGCCACCAATCTGGCGAAGCAGTTTCGCCGCGCTGAGCTCGGTGAACCGGATTCTCCTGACCCTGATGTGCCTTTGGAAGAGTAGGAGGCTCATTCCACGGGATCCCCTGAAAGCACAAAAGCAAATGATGGGGCGAACGAGGCAGGCCCGTCTTCTTCGCGGAAGCGTAAAAGGTGGGATGATGATTCGTGGTCCGAAGATGATGATTCGGGGGGCCCCTAGGAATCTCCAGATCTAGTGGAAATCGTTTACGAAGGGGATGCACAAGGGTACAACTAGGAGGGGACCTGCGACCGCCTTCTTGTCGCCCGCCTTTTTCTCTCCCCTCTTAGTGAACCCACTTTCTTTAGTAAAGCAGTTTTGCATCCGTTCACTTCTTGACTTTCCATGGGTTTCTTAGAGAGCAGGTGGTTCTCGGTTCCCCACATTTTTCTACCCCTTCTGTTCTGAGACGTGACTTTTCGTCGTCCCTCCTTTAAATAAGATCCCTCACTTATAGCTCGACGGGACCGCATCTGGACGGGGCATTCAAATTCTTTTTATAGCGGGATCGTAACATCCTCTTAGTTTTGTCGACATTGGACAAACACGTGTTCCTCAACCCTAGGTAGGGCGTGACTAGGACATACCTAGCCACTCGAGCCAGACTATTGTCTACCTAAATAGATTTTCGTTTGCCATTAACTGATCACCAATGTTGAATAACAGTCACTCAAATACAGGGTTAGAGGAGCACCGTACTTTCTTATCTTGTGACCTTAAATTGGTTAGGTGATCAATCTTTGGATTCAGGGTTCAGTAGCACCTCGAGCCGAATCTATATCGGTCGTTACAGGTAATCATTTGCAGCCTTAGGGCTTTTGGTACTTGGAACAGTTTATCCTAGTCCCCTCTAGGCCAAGTAGTATTGCACCCTTTGCAGCCGCTCCAAATTACGCTTATCAGATCCCAGTATCGTGCTAGGATAGGAAGATCGCCTCTTCCTATGCATTGTTGGTTCTTGATTGTTCTGGAGTGCGAACAGCTTTGTGGGTGATGGCTAACTTCTGAAACATGCCTTCAATCAAGACCAACCTATCTTGAAGTAGCGGTTTCCTCAAATGTGGGTTGCCAAGATTCCCAGCGGGTGGTCTCGATCGCTGCTATATGCAATTTCTGGGTCCTGTGTTTTTGCTGACCTGACCTCTTTTCAGCGAGTGGGTATGTGAAACATGCATGCACTTTTTCCTAAATCCGACTGTATCAATAAGTTCAGTCCCATAAATCAATAGAGTTTCCGACCTTTGGGAGGAATTCCCCTTAATAGTTAATAGCTAGTTGGCTAGTTGGAATGGCAGTACGTAACATTCAGTGATGAGTAGTTCATAATGCTGGTCTTATTCCACCTCTGGAATAGTGTTGAAATCACACGCCACTAAGCTGTTTTTTAAACCAAGTGGTTTATCTTAGTGTGCTAGCCACTGCTTCATTTCATATAGCGATAACGCTTTCTCTTTCTTAGCGCTCCACCCTGCGGAGAACTCTGGTTGCGCTTTGGTTGGCTTTCTCTTTTTTTCGATTTTCTCTGACTTGACTCAGCTTGACCTACTTGACTCAGCAGTTAGAGTATCGCTTTCATACAGCGAGAGTCATTGGTTCAAATCCAATAGTAGGTAAAGCCGGCCGAAACCCCCGCTTTTGCGAGCATGACAGCAAGCACAGACTGGCATCAAGGAGTAGAATGACCAAAGCATTGGTTGCTTCCACTTGTTTGTTGCCTTCTTCGACCGACAGACAAGGTACCCCCCTCTTTTTCTCTTGCGAACCTACGTTGAGCTTGGGACAACCCGCGACTGGCATAGGATATTTCAAAAGCGCCAGGATCCATCCTTCTTACGAACCAAGAGCACTAGAGAAGCGAAGGGGCTCGTGCTGCGACGAATAATGCCATTGTTCATCATCTCACAGATTTGCTTCTCAATCTCTGTTTTCTGGTGGGGTGCATATCTATATGGCCGGACATTGACTGGCACTGCACCTGGCACCAACGGAATTTGGTGGTCATAGGCACGACGAGGGGGTAATTCCTTTGGCTCCCGGAACAAAGCATCAAACTCCTATAGCAGTTCTTGAACAGCTGGAGGTGTCTGCTCTGCAGGATCAGCATCCAGAGTAATTGCTTGCAGATCATGCTCCTGGTGAATCTGACGCACTTGCACAAACTGGCTAACAGCACCCTGTTTCAGTAATCCTTGCGGCTTACGGACAGAGATTGGACGGCAGGAAGGATTATCTTGAATGCCATTGAGAGTGATGCGGCGCCCTTTGTGCGTGAATTTCATACGAGGATGACACCAATGTACCCACATCGGGCTATGGTCTTCGAACCGCTCTTGCCCTCCCCTTTCACTTCCATAGTGGTCTTCTTTGGCCGGCCCACTCATTTCACTCTCAAGCTCTCTAAGAAGAGAGAATCTGATTCAAGATGTTTCGAATTCAGCCTTTCCTTCATGTTCGTGCTTTAAGTCAGTTCGTACTTTTCAGTATCTAAGAGAATGACTGAACTCGCGTTGAAAGCTACTAAACCACGGCTGACAGAGACGCATAAGAGGGAGAGCGGTAGCAAAAATGAGATCTTTCGTCAAGACAGAAGAGAGATCCTTTCCTTCCTTTCTATAGGAAATGACTGATGTTGCTAAGTCACCTTCCGCTGCTCTTGCATCATCCCTTTTCCAATTCTTTTTGTATGGCTCGGTTGCATCCGATTGATCGATCCCTAGTCACTGATTACATGCATGAGTTCTTTGATTCACTACTGACTTCTTCTGTGGAGTCGAGTTCGCCGACTGAGACTACTTGAAAAGCATTTTCGACCAACCGATCTCACGACGATGAGTCACCCACATACTTAACAAAAAATGCAAATAGAAGAGCAAGTAAATCAAGCTCAATTACAACTCACTCTGATCAAATAGCACTCAGGTATAGGATTTCCAGCGGAAAGGTAGCCTTGCTCGCTTCTTTACCCTTGTACGCACAAATCTAGCTCATAGCAGCACTTTCGAGTTCGGTTACTTAAGTACAGAGATTGGAACAACTTAGCGCGGGAAGTCCCATATCTTGTCTTAGCCTCGCCTCACCTATTTCCTCATAATGAGATAAGAATGAAATAGAATGGAATCTCAAGTCTTAGCTAGATCAGGGCTACCACGTTCCCTCAGACGAAAAAGAAAAGAATACTAGACCTGTTGGACTCGCAAAGTAGGATCAAGCTTTTTCTAGTAGAAACAGAGGAGAGCGAAAACTAAGTCAAAGGGGGGAGAGCTGTTTATGAGCATTTTAAGGCTGGTTGACAACATCCAATGCCTCCCACGAGGGTGCCTGCAACTCCAATTTTTCTAGGCAGAGGTAGGTATATATATATTTAATACATTTTAGTTTGTAGGAAGATTCCCCGCTCAAAAACAAAGATATTTTGAAAAAATTACATTTTAGAACCAGAAGTAGCCGGAATGTAGATAGTTTATTATATCAAGTGATTGACATTTAATATAATTTAGTAGAAACTGACAATTAGTAAGTGATTGACATTGGAAAAGTATTCTGGACATCTTTCTAGGCAGAAGTAGTTTAGGCATTGTTTATAATTTATAATATGTCTTAATTATAAAGTATGATATCTGGGCAGTCATAAGGGCGGGGAATGATAGTTATAGTACTTTTACGGTGTGGATGACTTCTCGGTACTCGACTTATTTTAGTTATAGCCTTATATATTAACCAAAAAGGATAATGCATTTGGATTGTCCAGATATTCCCTCAAGTTCGAAGAAGAGTATTGTATTGACCTGAATCAAGTTGTTTGCCTACCCGTTGTTATGTCTTAGCTAGGAATGAGCTGTGAACAAAATAGAAATAGTTGTTACTTGAGTCGATATTGACTTTGTGTCAGTTTGATATTTTCTATAAATTGGACTGGTACCATGTATTGTAACATAAGCTTTTGTATAAGAGCTGAGATGTAGTTAAGATTACACTGGATCCTCTCTTTGTTTTGTTGCTTCCTTCCATTATCTCCAACAACTGGTATCAACACTAGGAACCTTCACGGTCAGGGTTGATTTTCTTAGACCACTATGAACACTTGTAATTGGTTCTTTCTACTTCAGGCATGGTTCTCTCTAGTTAGTGGAAGAGTGTACAACATAGGGATTGGTATCAGTCACACATTTAGGAAAGAAAGTGAAAGGGGAGGGCAAGAGCGGTTCGAAGGTCAATGAAATGATAAAAAACCACCAGGTCGAGTTTGCTTCTCCCTTCCTTTTGGTGTTTAGGATGTGAAGTTTATATAAGAAGAGAGGAAAGGGGAACTGCTAAATGGATAATTTCATCCTGGTGATGGGCTATTCCAATGGGCATGCATCTGAGATATGGGCTTTGAGCGTAGGAACGCCCACCTTTACAAGAGCTCTGTTCTAAGATTGTTTGCGCGCATGCACCACTATTATTCTGTCTTTTCTTGTTATGCATCCGGTCCTAGAAATATATTTTTTCTGACCGGAGGAAGAGAAATAAAAACGTCACTTCGCTCGCCTTGGGGGACCTAATTAGGAGTTGATTGATTTCTTTAATAGATATGAAGATGCCTTGAATGAACCCAAGCAAGCCTAAATAGAATACTATAAGTATGAAGTGGACATCTATGGTTTAATTGGAAACATCTCTTTTGTATTTAGATTTTGCCAATGCCTTCCTTTGTGGCAGAGCGAGCGCCTTGACTAAGATAGATTGACTCTTTCATTCTTTTTTTTATTTTATTCTGGTTCCAATCGTTTGAGGAAAACCCCCTTTGGCATCAATGAAACTCTGTTATATAGGAGTTCAAAAACCTCATTTCGTTTGAGAGATAGTGGAATTTCTTCTTTCAACACGTACATCGACGAGGGTGTCGATGACTTGAGTGAGGAATGGTCATGTGCTAGAGGCCGTACCTTTGGAGTAAGACCTCAACAAGGGGGTTTGCAGTTTAAATGTAAATGACGAGCATGGAGAGGCCAAGGTCATTTGTAATTAGGTGTGGCTGATGCAAGAAGACTGGCGAGCTGTCCATGGTGAGAAAAGTTGTGATGCTACTGCAGGGGGCATCCTGGTGTAGTTGAGGGCGCAGAACTTCTGTGCGGGTACAATTGGCACTTAAAAGACCTTCCGTATAGATGAGTTCTCTTGAGTGAGACTAATCGAGTTACGAAGAAACCTTTGCGATGGTGCCAGTTGGGTTCTCTATGGAGGAACTTTGTTGTGGGGACCAAGGGGTCTTCTTAAGAAGAGTTGCTTTGATGAAAAGAGTGTAGCCATGATGGCAAGTCAAGGTGGGGCCCTGTGAAGGCAAGCCTTGTGTATGTTGGCGTGATGATGAGAGAAAGGAAATGCCCAGGAACAATAGCTATCCGTAGCACACCCTGCAATGACTTCGACCAGTGGACCAGCCTATCCAATACCCTACGCCATTACCTTAGAAGTTCGTACCCCATGATATTCAATGACACCCATAGACATTTGATCATTCATACCTCACAGTACACTTTCTTTCTTTTTTTTGGACTTTGAATTCCAAGCGAAGGAAGCTCAGTGAAAGATAGACTGGGATTTGACAGCAAGAAGAAAGCAATCATAGTACACGGCACACACCGCTGACGAATGAGATTGACGTCCCAAACCAACACAGGTTCAAGACTAAGTGCAGAACCAAGAATGTCGTGGATAGAAAAGTGAGTGCTTCCTCAAGCTTCATGAAGGAAGGGTCCAAGGACCTAAGCGACAACCTCTACGAAAAAGAAAAACCTATATATATAGATAGTGGTATGTGTTCGCTGACACTAAATAGACTTGGCTCGGGGCAGAACTGAGTGGCTAGGCTAAGTTCCCTAGTCTTCTATTGGTCTACCCACCCCTATGACATGGAGGCGCTTACCCTTCTCCAACAAGCGTTCCACCACGTGGCGATTGATTACCGCTTTCCGTCTCAATCCATTCCAGACCAAGCCCCTTCTCTGATCAGGGGAAGGTCATTCTAAAACATCAGATCTCCCATTGATGTAGATCAAAAATAAGTTTATCCACCTAGAATATATGATAGGTACCAAAAGATTGGATGTCATTTCTCCACACCAGGCGGGACGAGCAGCCCTATACCACGTGTAGCCACACCCTAGTGTCCTTTTGTACTTAGTTGGATAGATCACTTCAGAAAATCGTATAAAAATCAAGCAAGAAAATGGATGCGCTAACGCGCAACGGCTTTCACGCTAGTTGCTCAAAAAATCGTATAAAAATCAAGCAAGAAAAAGGTTCCGGCAGGCTGCATGGGACTGTAAATCCTCTTTCGGTGGCTGAGCCCTTTGGACTCGAAATCCAAGCGGAGTGAGTGGTTCGATTCCACTCTCAGAACGAGACTGAACGAAATAAAATGCAAGTGAAACAAGATGAGAATCAAATTGTAGGCTTCTTTCCTAAAAAGCGGTGGTTCTCGCCTCCCCGTGCCCAAAGCGGGGTGGGCGACATTGCTGCGGTTCTTTTCTTTATCAATCAGGTAGATCCATATGTTCTAAGGGGGGGACGAGGTGTAGCGCAGTCTGGTCAGCGCATCTGTTTTGGGTACAGACGGCCATAGGTTCGAACCTGTCACCTTGATGTGGTATTCACACAATGGGGCCGAAGTGCAAAGCCCTGCAGCCTCTCCGTGGTCAGGAAGGCAGGGGTATTAAAAGTGAAACTTGGCTTGTGTGTGCGTGCACACAAAGGAAACTGAGTTGGATTGCAAAGCCTCTCAGACGGAAGGAACCTGTTTTAAAAACCCCTTTCTACAATCTTGAGAAATCTCACGCAACCAACTACACGCCGCAAGTCTTCGGTATTGTTCGCAAGGAATTTGAAAAGATTGATTCCGCTTTTTTTCTTTTCAAGCATGCCAAGCCTCCAGTAGAGCGGAGTTCTGTGCATGAAGTAGGCACAGTTTACAAACTAGTGAATGGTCAAATGAATAGGCTCGTTTCATCAGGGGTAACCAAGGAGTAAGAATGAATATTATCATTAACGAACTGGAACTGGAAACCGGCTAACGTTACTTTTCCTTTTCAGCTTCGGAGTTGCAAACCGGCAGACCTTACTTTCTGAAAAAGAGCCTACCTAAGCGTGGAACAAATATCTTATATATACATATTCCATAACTAGAGTTCCATAATTGTGAAACGTGGTATATGGTCGTACGCTGACTCCTATTTGAAAGTCGTGTGGCTCTCTAACAAACATGGAAAACAAACCTATCCTCGGCATCCAACTGTTATAAAAGAATGGAAGCACAATTGTTGTTGGACCTATAAACCCTATTATTTTGGCAATAAAACCATTTAGACCTCTTTGATCTAAATTGGTAAATGTTTTTCTATTTTTCACAAATCTATCAATAGGTGAATTCAAGTAGGAAGTCCAACCACTGTTGGAACTATCTCCACCGTTTGAACTACCACCACCCCATATAAAATGGTGGATTATACCATGATCGTCGTGCTTAGGTGCACTAGTTTTCACATTTGGATTTGTTCCATCATTAGTGGAACTAGAACCATCATTAGGGTTAGGGGAAGTAGAAGTAGATGCATCATTACTGCCACTAGATGCATCATTGTTGATAGGTTCTTTAGCTCCTTCCTCATTCGTTATATCTTTTTTCTTGGATTTCTTATTATTGTGGAGTTTTTTATCATCATCTTTTTCCCCGTCTCTATTGTATAACGAATTAAGTATCTTCTTAATGGACTGAAAGAATTTCTTCATGATAACAGTATTTTCTATTACTCTCTTATTGGTGGATTTCCTCCGCTTAATTTCGAAATTTACCCAGCCTTTTGAGTACTAGGATCTCCCCCTTATCCTAGTAGATCGGTACCCAGACCATATCCTTGGGCAGCTCGGATGTATCTATCTTTTCGTTCAGATCACATCATCTCGAGCGTGGAATCTTATTAGTGGATAAGAAGACTATGGTGACCCGTAGATCTTCAGATGTTGATTTGCAGAGCAGGGCCGGAATGCGGGGATTGCATTCTTCGAAAAGTATCATATCTTCTTTCCCTAGGGAGAAAGCTGGGTTGCACTAAGCCCGTCACTTTTTGGGCTTCTTCATGAATCTAGTTTTCAGGTAAGGTCAGATCATCTTATGGAATTGGATCTTGTATTGTTAGTTAATAGAATCTAAATGAGATTGAATGGAAATGTTGGTAAACCGAGGGGTGCATCATACTTTTCAATAGATGTTGGGGTTCCTAAACCATAAGGATACTCTTTTCATAGAACAAGGCCTGCCAATCGATCTCCTAGGCTATAATCCAAGGGATAGCTTAACATGCATCTCCTAGATGGAAGTGTGCTACAATAACTTTGAGCTCCTGTAGTCTTTGATCCTTGATCTGAAGAGGTAGGCAGCTATGATAAAGAAGCCAAGGGATGAAGTGATTGTGGTTGGCGTGCCACATGGAAACTAGATAGGTGGAAGCTATTTTAGACGACCTGGCGGGTCATCCTAACATTGAAATGAAGCTATTCGAGTAGACAGTGAATAAAGCTATGAAATGGGGTAGCTTTACGAGGCATAATGCCGGTGTGCACTTTTCTTTTCTCAAACTGTAGTTGATCCTCTCTAAATCAGAGGTCAACATTTCTTTGCAATGAACGTTTGTTAGGTCTGGAAAACCTTGTTAGGTGCACTCGTAGGTGAGCTCAAAGCGAGGATTCATGCGCTCTTTCTTCTCAAGAAGACGGAATGATTGCTCGGTATGATATAGATTCTTAGCCAGGGGTATGGTAGCTTATGCCCCCTAGTTTGCAACATAGAGCAGAAATGGTTGAAACGGCTCCCATTGTGTGTGGGAATTCTTTCAAATGTGTATGGCCTGGCGACTGACAGGATGCCCCTGCGAGTGCTATTCCATGTGCTGGAAAACCTCTTTGGCACATCTTTCGTGATCTAGTTAACATCACTTTAGTGACTCATGTCTTCCAAGGCTTAAACCTGCTTATTATACTAGAAACAATGCGCCATTCAACATCCTCCCTCTCGATGCTGCCAATGCATCCCAGTCCATCATGCAGCTGGAGGAGGTACGTGTGATTTAGAACAATGGAATCTGTTTCCTCAAAAAGAACAATGGCACCGTACTGGTTCAATAAAAGAAGCTGACGCAGTCGAATTGCATTCTTAACAGATCAAAGTAGCAGCAGACACACCCCTTGCTCCTGCAGTGCAAGACCCTGCCATTTTGAATCCACCCCTGGTTCAATCGATACCGTCATCCCTAGATCCAGGGAGAACGCTAGAAGATCGAGTACGAAAGGGAACAGAGGCTGCAGTCACGGGCGCAGTCAGGGGCTGCTGCTCGTCTTTTGTCGTGTGTCTCTGTTCTACCTGGTGTGGTGGCTTCAGCTTCTAGCAGGGCGCAGACATAGAAAGGCATTTTTTTCCTGCTTTCTGAATAGCGTCCCTTTCACTCCATGTGAAAGTAGTAATAATTCTTTTCTTTAAGAAAGGGATCAGATGATCCAATCAATCGTTAGCATTGGGTTAAGAAATGTTTCAGACAGAATAAGGTGCCGGAGTGAAGAAGCTACAAAAGCACCTTTAGAAAAAGGACCGAGAACTACATTAGGTCTGATTCCGACACCCTCGAAAAGATTGAACCAGGGTTATGTAGGCATCTATCCGTTCGGAAGTAGCGGAAGATCGATCCCAAAAACGGTATCTGAATTCAACACTCTAATTTGAATCTTATGTGCAAGAAGTTCAATGAGTCCCGATACGACGATTTAGAAAGAACCTCTTCTACTCTAGCATGGGATGCTCGCCGACTACATCAGTACACGCTTTATCATAAATAGGATGAACACTGACATTGATCCGAAGCTCGAGTACGGTCCGTGCACCGTTTTTCTTCTCTACCATGATGAATCAATTGATTTTTTGTAGGCATCCCTCTTTCCTATGTCCTTCCCCCCTTTGCCCTTTCAAAAGTGGTTACGCCCGATCTGAAGCACCCCTTTTCCATTCATAGAGAGATCCAATCGTCAAAATCAATAAAAAGGCCATCATGGACCAAGATCCAAACAGATCAATCTTGTTCGGAGGTATTGCCCAAGGAAATGAAAAGGTGACTTCCGGATCAGGGATAATAAATAAAATAGGAACCAGATAAAATCGTATATCAAAACGACTTCTGGCATCAACGGAGGGATCGGAACCACATTCGTAGGCCGACAATGTTTCTGGATAGGTCGAACTATTGGAAGCAAATGGAAAAGGAACACCGAGTGGAATCAAAGAAACTAGCGGACTGGTCACTAAATAGATACAAATAGGTGCAAATTCCGACATCACCAAAGCCCACTTCGTTCTCTCGCTCTCCTCGCGACGCTCCTTGCTCGTGGAGCGGCATACCGAAAAAAGGCGCTCAGATGTGGATTCGAACCACTGAAGGATTTCCAGGGCAATGCCCCTTGCTCTTCCCACTGAAACAAGAAAAAAAGGATTTACAGTCCAGCAAGAAAATGGAAGCGGATGACCGTACCTTACCAACATACTCAAAAAAGTATTCTATACTGGGGTCTGTGCTCTTGACAAGCAGTGTTTCCAGTCTAGCTGTGTCAAATCGGGTGTGAAGTGTCCTTCTAGGTTCTGGCTGGAAGAGCAGAGGACTGAAAATCCTCTTTAGTTTCATGCATGGGACTCTAAATCCCAATTGCGCTAGCTCTGTGGTTCGATTCCACAACAGAACGAACAAAGAATGACTATGGGCGGTCAACCAGGTAAGCCTGTGCCCAGGAAAGAAAGGACTAGGGAGGGATTGAGAGAAGCTTTCACAGTGGAAAATGCAAAAAAGCATATCGTTCTTAGAAATTGTGGAATTTTACTCAGTTAGAGCTATGGTTTAGCATCAATAGGGAAGTTTTGTAAAAGCAACAGGAAGAATTGCTCAAATACCCATGAGCGTATATAACTTGGGTTGTGTTATAAATGCTCTAGCTAAACCTATTGATGGGAGAGGCAAAATTGTAGCTTCCGAATCTCGCTTAATTGAATCTCCTGCTCCAAGTAGAATTTTCAGGCGTTCCGTATACGAACCTCTTCAAACAGGGCTTATTGCTATCGATTCGATGATCCCTATAGGACGCGGTCAGCGAGAGTTCATTATTGGGGACAGACAGACTGGCAAAACAGCAGTAGCCATAGATACAATTCTCAATCAAAAAGGGCAAGGTGTAATATGTGTTTATGTAGCTATCGGTCAAAGAGCATCCTCCGTAGCTCAAGTAGTAACTACTTTCCATGAGGAGGGGGCCATGGAATACACTATTGTAGTAGTTGAAATGGCGGATTCACCTGCTACAATACAATACCTCGCTCCTTATACGGGAGCAGCCTTGGCTGAGTATTTTATGTACCGCAAACGGCATACTTTAATAATTATGATGATCTCTCCAAACAGGCACAAGCTTATTGCCAAATGTCCCTTCTATTAAGTCCCGGCCGTGAGGCTTATCCAGGGGATGTTTTTTATTTGCATTCACGCCTTTTAGAAAGAGCCGCGAAATGCAATTCTCTTTTAGGCGAAGGAAGTATGACCGCTTTACCAATAGTTGAGACTCAATCTGGAGACGTTTCCGCCTATATTCCTACTTTCGATCTGCTTTCTATACTAAAATTCGAGAAATCATTTTTTAATTCAGGTTGATTCGAGCAGTTCAGCTAGGGCTTACCTTTGACTCCCTTTTACTCCAGCATCTCAAATAATACTATAAAATATGTGCTTGCAATAAACAGAAGCTAAAGGAAGAAAAGCAATAAAACTAATTCACTTGCTTCTTGGGATCGATAAATGGCTTTTTTTCATTTGGGACTGCCCTCTTCCAAGAGTTCATCCACGAAAGGAATGGGATATTTTTATTAATGGTAAGGCTATTTAGTTTCCTCTAGTCTATACAAAATCGCCAACTCCCCCCATCCTACCTACAGGTACAGGACTTGAAAAGGGCAAAGGGCTTGAGCTTGGCCTAATCACAGCAGCTGCTAGCATTTCATCGACCAACATTTCAATGGCTGCCTTTTGATCGTGCGAGTATCTATACGGCCTGAGATTAATCGGCTCAGCTCCCTCCAGAAGAGGTATTACATGATCATGGGTCTGGTGGTAACTCTTTTGGCTCATTGAAAATGTCAGAGTCTCGGGTAAGTAACTTATTCATACTGTTAGGTATTCTGGTTTCTTTGCTGGTGGCATTCACTGGAAAAGCTTGCACGAGCATACAAATCTCTCCTTGTTGTAACTGCACCCTTCCTCTTTCTACTGACCTCCTTGTCTGATCCCGAATTCCCTTTCAAACTACTTTCTTGCCTTCCTTGACCAATGTTATGGATGGTGCACTGGTTGATAAAATAATTGGACCTTCCTTCTTATAGCAACAAAATCCAATCTCCCCCTCATACGAACCTACCTCCATGACTTTCATGTCAAACTGAAACTCCTTCCCTTGCATTACCCATAGCATGCCATCACATTTGTGCTCACAATACATCTTAGCGCCATTTGCTATTGTGATTTCCATAGGTTTATACGGAGTTGAGTTGTAACCAGCCCGCTTCACAATCTTTGGGGTCTACAAAACAGTGCGTGCTGCCACTATCAACCAAGGCAATCACTGGCACTCTGTTTACCTGGTATCTCTGTCCATAGTCGTCTCCTATTTTGGAAGACTGAGACTTGTGACACAGCAGCAATATTAGTCAAATAACATGTCATTCAAACGCAGCGCGCCTTGTTAATTGCTCGTCACGTAAGTGAATTTACGAATAGGGAGCCCAGGTGCCCAACAAGTTAACTATTTCCTCCTCCAGGATTGTTGCTTTCCTTCTATAGCCTCACGTATGAAAAATGTGTGCCTTATAGAGGGCTAGGCCACAAATACATAGCATAGATAACAAGGGTTTCGCCAAAGTAGACGCTCAAGCGAAACATTCCACTTATCGAAGAAGGGATACAGGTATTTCAAGTTCAAGAAGTAGGCATTGATCCAAAAGAATGTAGTGAAAATCTAGGCTAGGAGGAATGTGTCAGAGCCAAGGTCAGGCAAAAGGTTGCTGGATCTTTATGTTGGCCGGAAGTTATTTCTTTTCAATGAGGTTCAATGTTCTCTAGATTGCTTAGAAGTAGCCTGCCTTACTCAAGCCAACTAGGATCAGAAGGTGTTGATAGGGCTAGACTTTCTCTCATGGGCGTGACCATATTAAATAAAGGGTCTTTTCATCGCTTTGGCCTGGAGCTAAGTAAGTAAGGACTTTGCCAGGTTTGAACTCCAAAGTCATTTACGCCCAGTATTTCCTTTGATTCTTATAGCCTTCGTGTCAAGGAGCGATGCGAGCGGTCCAATTGCACATCAATAGCAGCTGCTTTTATCTCCGCATTCACTAAACGAAATGCTGAACCCATGTTGGTAATTCCCTCTGTGCTCTACTGTCTTGAACTATTTTCTTTAGTTGACATGGAGGCTTTAGTGCCACGTTCAAGCTAAAAACTGTGAAAGCAAGTCAAGCAGTGGCAAGACTGGGTATTATTCTGGGCGATGAAATGGATGGAATTTCTTGAAACATAACTCACTTCACTTATAATCGAATTTGGAAAAGGGAGACTACCTGCTGCAATAAATCAAGAAGAAAGCAGGCGCAAAAGAGAAGCTCAATGAGAGAGATTCTAGACTG
>NC_041383.1:384045425-384130491 GCF_002162155.2 Triticum dicoccoides | reverse complement strand
ATCTGGGGCGGATGCCTCCTAAAGAGTAACGGAGGCGTGCGAAGGTAGGCTCAAGCGTTGATTCTGCTCGTAAGCGTAATGGTATAAGCCTGCCTGACTGTGAGGCTGACTGTCGAACAGAGACGAAAGTCAGCCATAGTGATCCGGGAGTCCCGTGTGGAAGGGCTCTCGCTCAACGGATCGAAGGTACGCCGGGGATAACAGGCTGATGACTCCCAAGAGTTCTTATCGACGGAGTCGTTTGGCACCTCGATGTTGACTCATCCCATCCTGGGGTTGAAGAAGGTCCCAAGGGTTCGGTTGTTCACCGATGAAAGTGGTAGGTGAGTTGGGTTTAGAACATCGTGAGACAGTTCGGTTCCTATCTACTGTTGGTGTTAAAGGGAGAACTGCGAGGAGCCAACCCTAGTACGAGAGGACTGGGCTGGGTCAACCTATGGTGTACCGGTTGTTATGCCAATAGCAGCGCCGGGCAGCTAAGTTGGTATGGAAGAACTACTGCGCCGCGGGAAATCCTTCTCTATAAAAGTTCTCGTACGAGGTTTTTGAACAGAACTTCGATAGGCAAGAGGTGTAAGCACCGCGAGGTGTGAAGCGATCTCGTACTAAACGAATGGGAATTGACAACAATAAAAAAACATAACTTAGAAAGAGAGGTTCTGAAAGGTAAAAGGACTGGAAATCCTAGAAAAGCGCCCTTTGACTCGAAATCAAATTTGTGCTAGTGGTTCGAATCCACAACAGAACAATGAATGAATGAAATGAATGAATGTGGGCGGTCCCCAGACGACAAGTGTGTGATCAGAAGCCTTTCCTTTAGCTATTTATACAGGAACGAATCAATCAAGTTTCTACTAAAACAGAACTCTAGAATCAGTCCGTCCAGTTAAGCATTGGGGAGCTCATAGGTCGAACGGAGTGGTGCCAGAGCTCTAAAGTGGCTCTAAATATCCATTTCTTTGATTTTCCTGTGTGCTTTTTAGGCGTATATCTATATTAGCCAGAAAGCACTTACATTTGAGACCGGGCACTTCGTCATCAGGAGGAAAAGAACGAACGGACATTTCCGATCTTTTGTATTCGATTCAGATCTCTATTCAATGTGTTTTCAATACCCTAACCTCCAAGGGATGAGACGCCCACGATACCCAATAGTGCCAGCCAAACCAAGCTAGTACACCATCCAGCCAGAATAAAACAACGGAAAAGAAATAGAATGTACCTCCTTAAATAAATATCTCACCTATCAAACTCAAGCAAGAGTCGAACTGCTAGCTTTCTGTGGCCATGGGAACCGGCTGGGACACCCTCAAACCCCCTTTTATTCTAAAAAAGGGATCGGCACTTCTCGTATAAATGGAATGGAATTTCTCGAATTTCACACAGGAGATCATCCTCAACAAGGCCTTGTGGGCTGCTGTTATGTTAGGTGTTTATGAATCTGATTGGAAGGGGACTTAGAACCGATGGATTGGGATATATAAGCTTATTCTTCCAACTGGATTGAGTCATAGTGCAACGTTACTTCTTGCTGGATCTGGATCGCAACATCAAGTTGCTTTCCTGCAGCACCTACATGGCCACATTTGCACTAACTTTGTTCACTGCTTGGTTTGACTGAGCTGTTCAAGAAAAAGGAAAGATGAATGCGTTTAAAATCTACGAGTTGCCTTAGTAAGAAAGTTCCTCCTTATCGCTATAGAAATGATCTTTAAGACAACCTATCCATTTCAGTTTTGAAGAAGACAGGAATGAGTCAGTGCCAGGTGTCCCCGGTCGTGATACACTAACCAACCAACTCAACCTATAGCGCTCAATCAATTGAAGTTTTGATTTCCCATATGGAGAAAAAGCTACCTTCAATCCATAGTGCCATCTTTCTCTTAAAATGACATTAGTTATGCTTTCTTCAAGATCGAGATCATCTAAGACCTATGTCTGATCCCGTCCAATAGCAGGTTTAGTGAGAACCACAGACCAATCCACCTACTTTGATAGCATAAAATCGTTTGGGGATTTTAATGTAAAAACACATGCGCAGAGCTTGGAGAGCAGAGCACTCGGGTGCGATGGGTTGATTGACTCCATAGTAGGTTTCTGAGTTCATCAGGTGTGCTCGTGCCTGAAATTCTTTTCACAAGAAGCTAGTCAGAAAAAGGGGCACGCAGCTACGCGATTCTAACTGCTCTTGGTTTTGTAACTCACTGCTCTTGGTTTTCTACATGGGAGTTGGTCCGGATAACATATCTTAACGAGGGATATAAAAGGGTGAAGGTCAATGAAATGGGGTCCTTATAGGTATCTGCCCATGTTCAATCACTGAAGTAATGAATCTAAACAAGAAAACGAAGTAGAAGTGAAAAGCTTTTTGAATATATTTTTATATCTCTTTGCTTAGTTTTCCCCTTTAATGTCCCTCTCCATTATTATTCATAGTAATGTGCTCCTCGCTGAGCTTTATGATTTCCATTGTCATTCTTCCCTCTCCTCTCTGATTGCTTTTCATCGTCTCTTTGCGTTTACCCTATTTTTGTGACTCTCCTCTCTTTCTTCTCCCCATACCATTATTTTGATCGTTTCTGAATCTTGAGATTGCTTCAATGCATGTGATCCCTCTCCTCAGCCTTCCCCTCCTAAATCTTAGAATCCTAATGCCGCAGGTGCTATGTCGGAAATCCATTTTTTTATCCCCAAGGAAAATCAAAGAAGAAGAAAGCCCTGGTATTCTCTACTTGAATTCAGGAAGATTCAGATACCAAAAGCAATAGGAATGGGAAAGCAGAGCGGGCAATAGGTTTATGAATGAGCACTAGAGCCTGGAATAGAAGGAATGAAGGTTGGGAAATATGCCATGCAGAATTCCAATAAGTTGGCACTGCTTTCCCTTTCCATGTGAAAAATGGAGAGGAAAAGCATGGGTGGACCAAGTGTTTTAACCGGAATCTAGTGACGGAGAAAGAAGAAAGAATGGGAAGAAAGCAGCCATGGGCAAGCTTTAATGAATATAAATAAGTAGGAGTTACAACCTTGAAATTCTAGTGAAACGAGCCTTTGACGTAGTCACAAATTCGACTGCCCTTTCACTATTATTATTATTTCGAGTAATAGCGGAAGGAGTGCCAAAGCCCATTTTAGTAGGAAGCTGCTGCCCTTTTATAGTAATTCGGAGTGACATAATCAATCGAATTTGACTGGTTGGTTCCCCTTATTAGTCAATTGCTTTTGACGTATCACGTGGGAATGGGAGAGCCTCTTTTCTTTCCGCAATGGAATCGGCTTAAGCTCGACCTTTTCTTTCATTTCCTATCATAGGGATATAAAAATAAATCCAATTGCGTTTTTCTTAGTTTAGAATATCAAAAGACATCCCACAACCCAGTCTTAGGTTCAGAGTCGCTTTATGGGAACTTCAAGAGAGAGAAGAGAGATCATAGCTTAATATCAAAGGTCAGGTATACCTGCCTACGTTCGGCATACACATTCACTAGTTCCATTTGGAACCTTTCTCTAGATGGAATCCTGATTCGACTTTCAAATGCAAGAGCAAGAATGCCGTGAGGGAGCCCTATCTAAAAAATGCAAGGCCAGATGCCACTTTCTTTAATCGAGCGGGCAAGGGATCACAAACTTCTTTTCTTTTCAGAGAAAAGGTTTTCAAAAGATATCCCGAAGGGGTCTTAGGTAAGGTAAGGAGTGACAGCTCTATTCAATAAGTTGGCTCTTTAAGGGAAGATAGGGCATCTCCTAAAATGTGGAAGTTTGGTGCTTTAGAGATAGGGCCGACACGCTTTGCTGGAAAGCAATAAGTCAACAAAAAAAGGTAGGTCTACCCCCTAATAAAGGTTTCGCTCGACAACCCTGTATCCATTCTCGATTAAAAAACGGAGAGTTAGGTTTATTATCTCCAGTTTGATGCTATCTTCTCCACGACTTGGTTCTTATGGATCTCCTCTAGGTCCTAGGCATCTTGTCTCTAGCTCTGCTCTCTATCGGTACTAAAATCAGTACTTTGTCTTTGCCTGTCTTTGTCCATTCCTTCAACACTGATGGACTCAGAGTGGCATAACCCCTTTAATAAGAAGCATAAGACCTAAAGCGAGGAGATAGAATCAAAAGAATGATAGCAAGTTCTTTGAAAGTGGGAAGAAAGCCAAGGATACGGTGGTGTGTAGGGTCTTTCAAATCAATCAGGAAAGCGTGAGCTAAGAAGGAACACGGCTTTCTGCGCCTTGACAAGTGGATCTACCAAGAATAGCTTTTTTAGCCGTTACTTATTATATAATAGCTCGATCCGCTCACGCATGTGATTGATTTCTCCCCTCTCTTTCGAAAATCTTCCATTCGAACAGGAAGATTCCCTTCTCACTGTGTATCCAGAACCTGAGGATGATGAGGATCTATAAAGGTTCTTTGATCGAGCTCTCGCTTTGGTTTCTTTTGTTGCCGAAGACCAGGACCCGTCTTATTTGCTGAAAACCTGTCTGTTTAGGGACTCTTTCCTTTCAATGGACATACTTGCCTGGAACTGATTCTACCTTGAGAGCGCTTCCCTCTTTTCTGATTCCTTCCCTTTGACCACTGAAAATACAACTTCTAATAGCCATTTCTATTTTTTAGATGTTTCAAACAAGTGATTTTACACTTTTATCCTTCCTGTCTTTCCCCGATAGAGGAGTTTGACCCTTCCACTTCTGCCTTTGCCCTTTGTACTTCTTCCCGCAATTGAGATCCCTGTTAAGGAAGAATATCTCGCTCGTGCTTTTTTGCGAGGAAATCGCTCTACTTTTTCTAGCGATGAGTGATTCAGTAAGGTCTAATTCAATCTGTGTTATGACCTACCTTTTTTGATTGAAGTAAACGAGAGCTTTACTTCTTCTTTTCAAACCCTAAGGTTTGAGATCGTCCTCGGGTCGGATTCGGTCCTTTTCTCTCTTTTGAAATTCCATAGATATAGATGTCTCGACTGCCGAATCCGAATCCTTAGAACAACTCGATTCCGTTGATTCACTGTCCATTTGTCCTTCAACCGGATTAATGGTCAACGACTTTGACATCCTTTCCTTCACACAAGGTTTTTAATCCATCTCCCCCGCTTAGGGCAGTAAGGGGAAGTAGCGATATTCTGATTCCTTCGTGGGGAATCAACGAAGGCAGCCGCTCCAGCAGCTTTAGTACTTAAGTTAACGCCCCGGCCCTTATCCCGTGATGAGAAGGTAGATGTGGTAAGCCAACTCCTATCCTTCTTGCGGAAAGGGCATTCAATGCCATCTTCATTCCCTTCCTTGCTTCGAGGAGCAGGTCGAATAGTCAAAGAAGGGGATGGCTAATTCCAGGAATAGAGTAGCATTCTCAAGCACTACTCTCCGTTTTTTTCTAGTCCATATAAAACAGTCAATCTACCAGCAGCAGAGGCTGCAGATACATGTCCACCACATGTTTATCTACTACCATAAGCGGGAGCAGTTGCAGGTAAAGAGTGTTGTGAGGGCTTTCATTTGCGCGTTAAGGGCAGTTTCTGTTATAGCACTAGAAATTTGTGCCGTTAGTCGAATGCTCGGAATTAAAGAAGACTATTTCCTTCTTGGAACAAAATGACAACCGCAAGAGTTCGGAATAAGACATGTTAAGTTTCTCCTCTTTCTGTCTAATGACTACTACGACATGCCTAGACTATAACATTCCTACGGAGTGTTGCCCATAGATTACGGAACATTTGGCATATGTTGATTGAGTCCCGGGTATAGCTCCCTCACTCGCTCTACTTTGAATCATGAATTAGCGTATGAAAAGCGGCGATCTTTCTCTATTTCTTCCTCTTCCACCAAAACAAAAAAGTTGTTTTTGGGCGTCAGGCAAACTTAGTTCTTCGTTCCTCCGGTAATTGGATTGATATATAAGGATTGGGGTTGTCACCCGTATGCTTCTTATCTTTGGCTTCGAACAAGGGGAGTCCTTTCAAGCTTCATCAAATCCATGGCACAAGGTCTGTTTTTCATTATAGAATCGAGCAAGAATCGGATTGTGAATTAGGATTGTATGCAAGAAGGGATTCGGAAACAGGAAAGTGCCTTTGTAGAGCCGGTAAAGTCGATGATATATTCTTCAACAACCATATCTTCGTTCAAAACAAAGATATTCCTCTAGTATTTTCTATTAACTAATAACAGAAGAAAATAACGTTGGGCCGAACTTCTTTGAAAATAGTTCTTCATTATTATATGTTTAGATATTCCAATCCGGTTTTCTACATAATGGGTTATGTCTTAATAATAAATGACTTCTACTTTAATACGAAAAGTGTTACAGTTTTTTTGTCTTTTCCCTTCTACAGGTCTTTTCCTTTCGAAGCAAGTCAAGGACAACCAGGTCAGTCTAAAGGAAGAGGAGTGCCTACTTCGTGAAATATTCTTTCAACCTTGGAAGTCAACTCCACAATTATGTCTTCGGGATGGGCGGCGTGCGCCATTTCCTGCTGGAGGTCTGGTAGTCCGCCAACGGGAGGTTGGTCTATGGGAAAGTCACCCTCGTTAGGAGCATTGGTCATGACGAGAACATTGAGATCCGCGACATTCTCATTCCCAAGATGAAAGGCTATTCCTTGAACTCCGAATAAGACAACAAATGCCATTATTAGTACTGTCAACGCAAGACCAAACGATGGTATAGCAATGAACAAAAGAATGACACTTGGAAATATGGTCCGAATAATTTCGATAGTAGTTCCATGAACAATCCTTTGTGGGATTTGATTAGTTTGCTCGTTGAAATGCCATAAAGCGCGAACCAACATCCGTGTACGAAAACCAAAATAAGAATGAGGAAGAAAAGATATCGTGATGTAAGTCAATGATCATGGGGACTATGTCAAAGGAAAGGGACAGAACAGAAAGCTACCGATGCAGCTGATCGGTCTCCTCGATCATTCCCTCGATCGGTCACTCCTCGTCAACCTTGTTAAAGGAAGTTCAACTAAATAACTGCACTAAAGGAAAAAGATTCGGCATTGCTCGATCAAACAAAGGGAAAAATCATCAAGAATCTGATCTTGCTCTGAATCATCTACCAAGGGTTCGCTGTCAATGCAATTTGAGTTGGCCAACTCCGGTTCCTCTAAGTCAGAAGTTTCTCTATTGGCAAGCTCTCATTGACATAATCCGGTGTAGGTGTAGGGAGCTGACTCTCATGTGGATGAAGAAATATCTCCGTAGTGCTCAGGATAGGCCGTGAGCCTCTTATCTGCTTGGATCAAGTAATAGCTTCATTTCTTTTCAGAAGCTCAAACACAGTGTTTTCCAATATAGAAGCGGAGTAGTTCTTGTGGAATCTAGGCATAGGGCTACTAGAATCCATCACTAAAAGAGGAGTTTTCTGAGCTCTATCGACACAACGGGACTCTAGATATTGGCAACAAAAGGGCACTTACCCCTAAACTAGATTACTCTTCTTCTTCCTATGATAAAGCGGGGGCTGAAAGGGACTCTTTAAAGTACTTCAACGTTATCACTGGACGTTCGTGTCAATCCAACTGGTGGAGGGAAATCGGGAGAATAAAGAAGTCTTGCACGAGGGCGGCCTCTTTCCATGCCTTCAAATCCATTTGCCACACTTTCAGATCTCGGATATACAATGATGAATCGTGACGATCTACGATCACAGAACGCGGTAATATGAATGTCTCTCACGAGCCCCAAAGAGTCAATCAAGTATGCCTGCTTTGTTGGCACAGGGAAAGGTAGAACGACCTTCCGCCATGTCAACCGCTCACTAGGCTTCTTGCTGCGGTGAAGTTGCTTCATCACCCGGCTCAACATCAGCCTCATCCCCCCCCCATTTTAAGCTTTGGTTATAGTATCCTTTAGTTCCACTTCTTCACTGATCTCTCCCGCTATCTTCTTTCCCCACTCCTCATCCAAGTGAGGAGCTACCCGAGATCATCGAAACCCACCACACAAACCCTAACTGGCAAAACTGATCTACGAACACCAAGGGCGGGTAGAGGCGTCAGATGACAATTCAAGTAGGGGTCTGCCTCTTTCAAAGGGAAGCAAGAGTCTCATAGGGAAGGAGATCCTGCACAGACCAATCCCAATCAGGAAGCGAGTCTTGTTGTCAATGAAAGCAATTTTTCTATGTCACATATCTGCCTATCTCGTGTTGTGAGCTATAAAGTACCCACCAGGGGGGTGGACCAAGAAAGAGGCAGGCGATTGGGTCCTTCCCATCCTCTGTGATGTCAGTCTCTTTGTCATTCTTTCACCCTTGCTGAGTAGCAAAGTGAGCATACTCAAGATCCAATTCATCAATCATTTGAGTTGGTACGAACATAGGAATCCAGACTCCGCTTGATTTGATCTTCAGTTTTGACCTTCATCAGTCTGGAAAAAGAAGAAGGACCCACTTATTCCACTCGGAGAGACCAAACTAGGCAACAAAAAAAAGAAAAACTGAAGGAAGTTCTCTTTCCATTCCAACTAAACTAAGTGAAAAAAAGGGGGAGAGCAAAACAAAAACAGAGGAACAAAGAAACTATGTCCAAACCAATGAGTCCTTTGGTCGACTCTAAAGAATGTATCGGGAGTTGGGAGTTAGCCGTCTCATAGGAGTGATAGGACCTTAATAAGCGCCATCCCGAGACTTGGACTCGAGGGATGGTAAGATCAATAGGAGAAGGAGATATGATACAATTACTATGATCGGGATACCTTATATGAGCCATACTTATCGAGGGAATCAATCGCGTGAGGGTGTTGTTGATAGAGGGAGCTCTGGCCAGGAGAGGCTAGAGCGAGTGATAGCAACGGAAAGGTAAGATCAAGAAGTAAACAAGGCTTAAGAGGACCCTAATGCACCAATACTTTAGGCATTCCAAGTTCCAATACATACTTATCATGGAATGAAATCCTAGAGGAGCAAGCATATCACTGAGAATAGCTAGCTGAAATCAAGGATGCTATCACAATATTCAATGGAATCGTTACATCGGAATAAGATAGACCCGCTTCGATGATGTATTCAGTATGTCAGCTAGGAGCCAGAACTCACTATGCCATAGTCATACAATCAACCTGTGTATTAACAGCAATATCTAGACAGGCAGGATGGATTAATTATAATTATGGCCAAGATAAGGTGCTCAAAGGGGAAGCACTCTTCATCAAGTAATTACCCCTGGGGGCAGGTACTGCGAAAAGAAAGCAACGCATAAGCTCTTGTTCCTGATATGGTTTGAAAGTAGTGCAAAGAAAAGCGGTACTTCGGTCGGAAAGAAAGCTGCTGGAGGGTTAGTGCTAAAATCTTCTTGTTCGGATGGTTGAGAGAAGGAGGTGTGTCCTGTGGAGGATACACCGATTGATAGAGACGCCTCAAGGCCACCGGAGGGAGAAATAGTGATAGCAACGCTTACAAGGAATGCTGGGATAAGTTGGGAAGAAGGCAAAGATACTGGCGACTAGATCCTTGTGGAAGATTGGAAGATACCGATATCTCTATTTCAATTTGTTGATTGATGGTTTAAGGAAAGCTCCTTTCAACTTTGCTTCTTGTAAGCTTTGGTATAAATATCTCACTTGCGGGATCTAATCTCATTCTATGGGAACAGCTTTCATTTCTATCTTTTGGCTTAAAGTGGTGAACAAATCCTTTCTCTTTAGTTTTTGTGCTCCGCATGGCTCCGGTCAAGATGTGACTCATCCTGTATATACATAATTAGGAGACCTCTCACGAACTTGTTAAAGAAAGGAGTACCATTTGTGTGGACAAGCCAAAGCAATCATTTGATGTTCTCAAGCAAGCTTTAATTGAGGCCCCTGTGTTGGTTCTCCCTGATTTCAATAAAAGATTTGTGCTAGAGACAGACGCCTGTGGGCATTGGAGCTGTGATAAGGGGTAGAAGTATTCGTGTGGGGTGGGTTTCAAAGGGAAGGTTGCACAATAGATCGGAGATCCTTTGAGGAAGACTGAAATGACTATACTTATAGAATGGTCCATATCGAACAGATACGATACTGGTTTACACAGAGAATATCGCCTAGCTCTAAAACGGCAGCACCCGAGTGCAACTTAGAGTAAGAAAGAACGAACTTCTGCTACCTTTTTACCGGGGCATTGTTTTAACAACTTTAGCTGATTGATCTACGAATGGAGGGATTCAAGCTTATTTTTGTTAACCGAGATGCAAACAACTAACAAATTGGATTCGAAGCCACCTGTCGTAATAGTACCTGCGGGTTCTTTCTGTGGAGCCTTCAAATGCAATAGCTAGCTGCCCAACGGCCAATGCCATAGGAAAATCTCCATTTTCCAACTTATACAACTCTTTGGGGTCCAAAGATACTCACCATTGCAACTTAATAAATAGGACCGGTGGGATCGCCTTCAACAGATATATCGGTTTCACTGCTTTCGTACCCTTTGTTTTGGTCATGTGGATGACCCGCAGACCATAGATAAGATGGATACCCACGTACTGCCTTCAATGAAGAGAGTTTTACCAAGGACCCTTAGACAGATAGGGGGGACAGACAAGAGGTATGCAACCTACTGAATATTGTCACCGAATCGCTCACTGACAAATACTTGGGGCTCCCCTCCCCGGTAGGAGTGGATAGGACCGTCTGCTTCCAACACTGAATTGAGAGAGTTTGCACTCGGATTAATGGTTGCAAAGAGGAAGGGCTAATTGGCTCCGCCATGGAGACCGAAATACGAGCTTCTTTCATCACATCATTTTGCAACAGAGAAAAAAGAAGAACATAATAAACTTTCTGAATGAATCAAACGGCAACAGGATCGAAGGTAATGACCAGTTAGCATCTCTGATATATGGTTACTTTGAGGGACCGTTCACCTCAGAAGTCCTAGCTCCCGACCCTGGGCTACTGGGAAAGTAAACAGGCGAGTAACTGAGGAAATGAACGCAAATCCTCATTACAAAGGATAGACTACTCGATTTGATGTTAATTGGAAAATAATACTACTTCTGTCAATCGTATTTACTTTGCTTAAGTGATAATAGATCTATTTTGCGTGTCACTTTACCTTTTTTGTAGATAGTCTGAGTTCGAGCTACTATAGTCTCCCCCGTTGACCTTCTTTTTTACATAGAATCCTCAATGAGTGGAAAGGACTCCCAGACTTGCTCCACAGTACTATACCATACAGAGCCACGCCCTTGTGATATGATAAGAAGAAAAGGGGCCAGGCCGCCCTCTTTTCTTTTCCGCACCAAGCCTTCTTGTAAAATCGGGTGTATAGCTCAGTTGGTAGAGCATTGGGCTTTTAACCTAATGGTCGCAGGTTCAAGTCCTGCTATACCCAAAACAAAAAAAACACTCTTGTATTCGTAAGGATGCATAGTAGCCTTCAAAGAGCACTCTTTGGCCTTGAGAAAAGCCCCTTTCTCATCAACATCTCGACCTCGCTCGCTGTTTGAGGTCAGTATAAAGGAGATCAGATCTGCGTTGCAAACACTTCCATTTTTAGCGTCTCATCTTCTCTAGAGAAGCTCAAATCGAACGGATAGAGCAGATGGTCCAACTATAGAACTTCTTCTTTTTCATTACTTCCATGGTCGTGCCCCGTGGCACGGCAGCACCCGTAGTATTGGAATGGTTCGTCAGTAGATATGTTCCCACTTGTGCCTCTTCTTCCAATGGTACTATAATTCCTATTCCTATCCCTTTATTCCCTTTTTTGGTCTATCTACATTTAAGGAAATTCATATGCTCCATGGACAGAGCAAAAAGTGGAGTGTTGGTCAAAGCAAGCCGCCCTATTCTATTACCAGACAAAATGGAGAGAAGCTTATCCGCTAGAAATGCTTTATTTCGTTTTGTTCCCGTTCTTCATTTCCTCATTATCGAATCCATGGGGGACTTGTCATATTTATAATCTTTCCGCGGTCTGCTCTGTTTACAATTCTTTCGTACTCTCTTCTCTCTACCACGCGATAGGTCAGCGAAGCGTGAGAGGGCGCTCCGAAGTAAAAGCCAAACACTTCGGCCTAAGGGGAATGAGCAACAAAATGAAAAGATGAGGTGCCCCGGGCACCCCCATATAGAAAGAAGGGTCGAAGGTTTTGGGCCTGTAGCTTTCCCCGCCCCCCCCTCGTCGAGTGGTGCTTGTTTGGGGGGTGTGCCACCAGAAAGCGGGCTTGAAGCTCTCGCCTTACCAACGAGCCGACTGCTGATGGCTGTTGGTCACGACTACTACAAAAAAGTGAAGATGAATCTTTCTATTTCACATGGAGGAGTGTGCATATTTATGTTGGGTGTTCTTCTGTCGTGCAACCCGATGGCTTATGTGCGACTTGTGTCCCACACCTCCTATTCTATTTGTTCAGGGCGGGCGGCGTGAACTCTGATTCGATCCAGGTATTCAATCCCTCCGCTGAGATGCTCAGTTGACTCCTTAACCTTGATAGGAAGATGGCTTATTCCAAAATTCGTGCATAAGGGTAAGGAACTTTGGATGAATTTATGCGAATGGGTGTAAGCCTCGCTGCTCGGAAACACCCAGTGCTGACCACACTAAAAGACATGAAAGTGCAGGTAATGCCAGTGTGCGAAGTGGCTTTAAGCATCCCTAGCGGTACGCAAAGAGAGGTCGTGATGATATCATCTACGTCCGTACCGCTCCTCGTGGAGTAGATCCCGCATCCAACCAACCCTTTTTTGACCAGGGAACGGGAGAATTCCCACTACCGCTGGCAGGCTAGCCGGGCCGTGAGCGCGGTGGGAATGGGCTTCCCAAAAAGTGAGCCCCGGCCCGGGTCAGCATAGAATGTGGGGACGGCCCTAATGTTGTGTTGGCCGGGTTGCGGGCGGATAAAAGCGGACGTGGGGAATCGGGTCGGGGCACAGCGTAACTAAGAGAGCCATTCCATTTAGGGCGAGATGGGCACAAGTGGTCTAGTGTCCAAGCCGATTGGTCAGACGACGACTACTGCACATATTAGATTCCATTAGCCGCCTATCCCGGAATGGACTGGGATGGAATTCCACGGGCGGCTGCTCCTGAACGAGCTGCTCATGCTCAAACTGATCAACATAAAGTGGAAAGTGTAGTAGAGATATTACTCGCAGTATGAGAAGGAAGAGAAGATCTAACCTCTCTACTTGACACCTCTGAACCAACTACATTCCTAGCTAAAACAGGAAAGCTGAAAGTACTCAAGCTTCAAACTCCTTGCTAACAGCCCTACCGATACAAGGAATAATGCTTCAAGGACTATATGACTAGCTCTTATACGAGTTCCTGGTAAACCACTACTTGCGTACCTCAATTAATGCTTGCTTGAGAACATCAAAGGATTGCTTTGGCTTGTCCACACAAATGGTACTCCTTTCTTTAACAAGTTCGTGAGAGGTCTCCTAATTATGTATATACAGGATGAGTCACATCTTGACCGGAGCCATACGGAGCACAAAAAGTGAAGAGAGTCTTTTCCCTTCTACTCCTTTGGGAAGGGGGTTCAGGGGAAACCTTTTGTTCTTCCCTTGTTTTGTCTTTTCAGTAGCAAAGGAAAGCAATCTACATCTACATGATTCCAAGATGGTAAAAGATATAAAGTCAAAGTTCTATGGAACGCATGGTGAACAACCTGCGGGAGCACGGTAATCCCGACGAGTAGGATCCAGAGGAACTCAGGCAGAAGTACTGCCTCCTTGATTGGATCACACATGTCAAATGGCTTTTCAGAGACCTAAAAAGACAAAGCCCACAGAACAGATGAAGACCCAGAACCGAGGAGAACAGAACCAATACCAATCTCAGAGCGGACAATCAATCCCAGTTCCTAGTTTCCTTCAAGCAATAGCCTGCATGTTCCCGTTCTTCGTGTAGCAAACCTCCTATAGTGGATACGACTGAGAACGAGCTTGACTCCACTCACTGCAAAGGAAAAACTGATTCTCCAATTCCGTGGTTTGTTTTCCTTTCATTCTACTTACCTTCTTTTTGCCGGAGTCAGGAGTTTGGCTGCGCCAAAGCAGAGGAACGGAGGGAAGCAGCCGCCGCTGCACGGGTCCTGCACATTATCAAAACTAGGCAATGTAGTCAATGAACAAAAGTTTCATTTACCACTAGGGTTCTTCATATGCACAGTCAGCTCAGGTAACGTCCATAGGTGTTAATACAAAGCAAGAATTGGATTCTAAGTATTGCCATTTCATGTTCAGAGTCTGAAGCACATCATTTGTGGGAAGCAGCGAGGAAGAAAAGCATACCGTATTGACGGTAGTGCAGAATGATCTCCGTCACGATATCGTACGTATCTCCAGAGCACGAACGTATGGTATACAACCGAGTTGCCCGACGTCGGACAAAACAAACTTTCGAGCACCCTGTTCATTTAGCCTCTTAATCAATGGAAAGAAAATAGAGGTGTGCAGCAAACAAGAGCAAGCGACACTAAACTACAGTAGTGATAAATTGGCGGAACTTCGGCCGGAGCCATCTGCAAGCCGCACCCCGCCCAACCCAGAAGTACTCTCCATTTCGTTGTTGAAAAAGCAAATAAAGAATGTTCTGAGATCCTGTCGAAATCGTAAGCTGCCCGAAACCAAATTGGAAGAAATTTACAGGGATCTTAACCTGGAAAATGCGAGCGAGGAAAAAGCGGGTAAAAAAAACCAGGTCCTCGAGGGCATTTCAAGGCGACGCCTTTAGTTTTTAAATAACATGAAGGATAAACCCCATGTCGACTTAATTGTGAAATCTCCAGCGAAAAGAACAGTCTCGCAGGAAGATCCAAATACTTACTATATGTGCGTTTATGTATCAACTCTTATATAGTCTAGTTTTCCCGCCCTATCTAGAGAAGGAATCAATTCCCCTTTTTGAATGTACAAAAATTGGTAGAGCTCAGCATGTCTGGAAGCACGGGAGAACGCTCTTCTGCTTATATTATTACCAGTATTAATTGAATAGAATCCATGGTCAAACCAACACGGATTTAGGGAAAGAGAAAGATCTATAATCATCTTCCCTAAAAAGGAAGGATCCTGAAACAAATTCTCATCGTTGAACACGAGATGTTCCAGTATCTCATAGGTCGACCAACCACATGTTCCGCTCTTGTTAAAGAAGCATATCGATCAAGTGTCAATTCGTCGGATGAGACCTTTACTTTCCTTCCACAGGTTAATGAGCGCTATATTCGGGAAGTACAGGATACCAGAGAAACTAGCGAGTATTGGGGTGGGGGCACTACTTAAGACAGCTTTGCTTTGGACTTGCTCTACCTTCTAAATTGAGAAATGGCTATCATCACATCGAGCTGCCTACTTCTTATCCATAGGAGGGAGTGAACCGTTATGTTCCTGAAGTTAGTATTGGAAACACAGGTATCCAGAGCTATTCTTTGAGCAGCATCGACCTAATTCCTATGTTTTTCCGAAGATCATTCAGGGAAGAGAAGAAGACATGGGAAAGAAGAGCACGATTGTAAGTAGGCATCAATAGATAGATATGATTGGTCGACGAAGATTGGCTTCTTGGGCCCCCATAGGCCTATGTTGCTATGCTGCTAGAAAGAAAGGAAGAGTTCGATGTCCATCAGTTCATGGTTTCGGAGATTTCTTACCGACTTTCATTCATATCTGAAAAGATCAAGGGTGCCGAAGTCCTCATTGATCCAAAGAAAGAAGCTGACACAGGCAAGACCTGGATGATCGAGTTATCATATTGACTTGGGTTATGCCAACTTGTGTTGTGTTTTGTAATCAGAGCTACTTGTCCTTGCGTTGCCCAAGAGAAGTCGTCTTTGCTAGGCTGTTTTTTGGTTGTCTAGCCATGTGTGGGAGCGAAGATAGCTCCAAACACGTTCTGGTAGATGAGGGGAGACTTGCTGTATCCATTTCCCTCTCTGGCCAATGATTTGAGGAGCTAGCATCAGATGGTCTATCGTGGCCTTTTTATTTATAAAAACGTATAAAATGAAGCGTAGATGAGACACTGTTTAGCGAGGAACTTGTGGAAGGCTTGGGCTATCCTCGTACTCTTTGGAACTCATTATTATTATGCGGCAATCATATCACTGTCTTTATCGACTCCATGCAAAACATGTTCATTGAATTTGAGAGGCCTAAAATGGCTAACATTATGATCAAAACAACTAACATGCCAAAACTGGTAATAGGCCCGCGGATCTCTCTGGTTATCAATGCTATTTTATTGTGTTCTGTAGCCTCGCTAACCACAGGCGTGGATCCACAAGAATAGAAGAAGCAACAAGATCGTGCTTCCCTGCTTTAGGAGTTTCTTCCACCGGTGTGCCTATAGGGAGATAATGACTCTCCTAAAACCCTTATTTGCGGTTAATTGTTAATTGGATCTACACTTTTGTTGGATCCACATCTTTGAAAGAAGACTAGTTTGGCATGGGCGGGCTAGAAAGACTTCGAGGATAAAACCGATCAATCAACAGATAAGGTCCTTTTGGGTGACTCTGGATGGAGCAAATCTATAGCATCAGCCAGTCTAGCGCGTTCTAACCACTATCGCTTTCGTCTTGTAAAAGTGTAATAAATGCGACTGTGAATTAGGGCCAGTAGACTAGAACTATAAATTGACCTGGCGTCGACGCGTAGCCGCTCACCATTATGGTTCTATTGGTTCTCATCGAAGTATCTAAATGGTTCTATTGGGGTTCTCTTCGAGATATCCAAATATTATTTGGAATTTACCACCCATGTGGAGCCTTGAATGCGACTATAAATTGGATCAGTCACACCGGGCGATCACTCTCCTGGAGAGCTCTTATGGCTCTCATGTGATAACTAACTCGCCTTTCTCAGAATCTTCTGAATCGGGATCCGTGGTTGCGTCTGTTGGCAGTAGAACTTCTTCATTGTATTTGTGACTTGGCTCTGTGAAAGCTCCCGTTGACATTCTAACACATTGGCATTCTAATCTTTGATTATTTCTTAAGAAATTCGACCCGGAAGGCTTTTTAGCTGAACATAAGGAGTGGTGTGCGGACCCACAGGCAGTTACCAATATATCATTAGATTAGTTAATTCCCACGCGCCAAACAGGCGTCACCACACTGCCTCCCAAAGGCTTCTTTTAGGCTTCCCCGCCACATCACACGCTTGCTTGCTTTTGCTAATCCGATCCAGAAAAAAACAAACATTCTCCCACGTGCTTCAGGCCTTGCAATAGCAGTAGATGCTACAGACGTGGTGTCATTATCCGTGATTCCTCAATCGATCAGAAGAAAGGGAATATAACCTGCCCCTCATTGTCCAGGTTTTCTTTGAACAACACCGGTCGGACAAGAAAAAAGGTTTTCACCATCGTCTTTGCGCTTTGCTGGAACTATGTAAGGTTTACGCTCGTGACTTCATGAGATAGTGATTGTCAACATCCCACACAACTCTCACTCTCACTCTGGCAAAAGGAAATGAATGTATCTACTCCTTCAAACAGCAGGAAAGCAGACACGCATCCTACCCGCATCAAGGCCTCTGCCCTCTTGTATCTACATATCATGATATGGATACCCTTGGTCATTAATAAAGGGAAGATGATTTTAGCCGAGGTGATCGGACTAACACTGAGTGCATTTGTCCCGGCTAGGCTTATTACGTTCTTAGTGTTCTAAAGTGGGACATGTGCTAGCTCTAGTAACCATTCTCCATTGATTGGAAAGGGCTTAGACAGGCATTTATGAAACTAAGAAAGCATCACTCTGGCTTAGAGTCACCAACCATCGAACCATCTCCAGGTCAGAGTCACCCACCAGGAAGGCATAGAGGCAAGACAAAAAGTAAAGACAGCAGGAATCGAACTTAGGAATAGTAAAATAATGATTCAAAGCGCTACCGGGATGCAGCTCTTGTTCGAGGTAGGTTAGTAGCTCTAGCCAGAAGTAGAAAAGCATTAGTTGGTGGTAGCCCTTACGAACACGAGGAGGCTGATGTAGTGAAACTGGATGAGCAATGACGAGGCCCTTTCATGCTATCGCCCTGGATTGTTCACCTAGTTTAGAGAACACTCAGGTTGCTTAGAAAGCGTAGCGTTAGGAGACACCAGGGTGTTAGCATTCAAGAATGAGATCACACCAGTGGTACCAGAAGCTCCAAAGACTGTTGAAAACAAAGGGAGTGGACAGACAAAGAAGAGAAAGGAACAAGAACCTAGTCGTCGAGCCAGTACAAAGCCCTAAGTGATCTGCTCTACAAGAGTATATTAACTCATGTTCGGAGTATGAACAGGGAAACCCGATACCTACTACCTTAGAAGAAAGAATTCTGGAAGAAATGAAGAAGAGTTGTTCGACAGCGATCCTGACCTATCAATTCATGAAATTGGAGTTTGATGTTGTGTTCTAAACGAAATCTTCAGAGAAATGGAAGACAGGCAGAGTATAGATTAGTTCATCTCTCCACTCAATGAATTCCACATTCATATCCAATCTCATTTCATTAGCAAAAGATACCGCTACGCTCTAAATTGCTCTATTGACTTCGGATAGACGTGATCGAAACCAATATGCTTGGTTAGTTCATGCTTGACTGGATCATTGGCAATCTGAATAGGATTCAGAGTCTCCTGTACTGCCTTCATTCACTGCCAAGCTCTAGTAAATATCTGAGTGAGTAAGTTATGGATCGTGGGATTTTCCATCTCCTGCTTACGGCAATATCTGCTTCTTTTTAGCTGAAGACAAGGTCCCCTCCTATAAGGTATTTTGTAGTTGGTGGGAGCGCTTTGGCGCGAGAAGTGATAGCTATGGCTTAACAAGCATCAACTGTTCGCACAAGTGATGGTATCTTTATGTGTCCCGTGAGAAAGAGAAATAAGTGGATGGTATCGATCGAGGCAAGTAATAAAACATGCTGGGAAAACTGGAACTGACGGATGCAGAAAAGAAGGTACTCGTGATGGACGATCTTGACGATGACAATGGCACATCTCAGTCGTCGGCTGTGTGTCAAGTCCATCAATTCCAAAGGAGTGGTTTGTTTGCTTCACTTCACTTTACAATACTGTTCCATTGCTTCTGTGCAGTAAGAAGTCGGCAATGGGGATTTCGGATAGGTAGGTTCAGTCAACCCAAGAGAACTGTTGGCGTGATGAGCTAATGGGTATAGATATTTTTTGCAGGTTGGATACCGTTGAGGTCAGTGCAGGTATAAGAAAGGCTGAGAGACGAGAAAACGGCTGTCCCGTGGCTATCGAATTAAGAACGATAACAGGACTTGTAGGTTCTCGTGCAATTTTGGATCATGTGAAAAAAACAGGTCACTTGACTCAGTCTGTCACTTTCAAGCCGTTGCACAAGCACTTATTAAATTGAAATAGGGGCATCCATTTTCGAGCTCTATCGCACTTTCCACACCTGTTGTGTACAATCATCCATACATAAGTATAACAAAAGATTCGGATCCGGGAAACCAAAACAAGACATAGTTGGATAGGTTCCATGCCCTGGTCCAGGGATATTGCTAGGACCAATAATAGGAATATCATTTCAATAGCGCTAGGAAGAAGCCCCGTGGGGCGTAGCAGTTGGTGGGGAATAAAAGAGCGCTGGAAGATAAATTATCATGCGTAAAAGCCTGGAAACATAAGCAGTTTTCTGAATAGGAGTAGATATTTAGTCTTCACCTAATAGGGGGTCATATTTACTATGAAGACGAATATATCGTACGCGTTTTGTAAGGAGCAACCATTCATACTGAAAAGAGTGATTTGTTTTTGAAGTATATCAAATTCAGAGGAAAAAGATGGAAGAATATGACAAGATTGTTGATAGATCCCCTCTACATCGTAACCAAGAGGACCAAGTGCAAACCTCTGTCTCTTTTCCTCACCGGGTGGAAAGGTTATTCTTTGCCAGTAGTGACCTCTGTAGGAAGAATCGTAAATGCCGGTGGACGCGTTCAACATGAATTGTCACTGTGGAATGAAATCACCTCTCGAATCGAGCAAGAAATGACTATTTATTTGATAATAGTGACTTATCACAAAAACAACCAAGGGTCCATCCATCGATTCACAGATTGGCCTGACTCATAATTCACTTTTGACTCTGTGTTCGATAGCCTGACCGTAGTGATGTTAATTGTGGTTACATTCATAAGTAGCTTGGTCCATCTTTATTCCATTTCATATATGTCTGAGGATCCGCATAGCCCTCGATTTATGTGTTATTTATCCATTTTTACTTTTTTATGCTAATGTTGGTGACTGGAGATAACTTTCTTCAATAAAGTAAAACGAACAGGCACTTTCACGCCATTTTCACGTGATGCTCATATCCTATTATAAAAAAGTAGGACACATAATGGAGGTCAAGCTATGTGATCACCTAACACCTGAGAAGTGCATTAGAATCAGATAGAGCACCAATATATAAGGATTTTTACAAGGCACCAGCTAATATATTAATGATTATAAACTAATACTACAATAATATAGTTCGTTATTACTTCCTTTTACACTATATTTAAGGCGAGTTTATACTGAAATTTATACAAGTATGACAAGCTAATGAATGAATTATAAATAATCTCCTTACCTCAGCTGATATAATTTCCCGGTAATTCTTGAAAACGCGTTCCCTGAGGTCGGACTCTTGCTGCTTGATTCAAAACCAGATTCAATAGCAACAACATATTGATGATGGTGCCTGAACTACCTATTCTATTACCTTTTGGGAAGCCCCAAAGCCACATCAAGCCCTATGCTATGGGTCAAGGTACTCTCGAGACCGTCTGGATTGAAGACTATCAAGCACCGTAGGTGGTACCAACATTCCCTGTCGATAGGGCATTCCAATCTCTGGGTAGCTGCCCGCCCTACTTCATTCCTATCTCCTTTGGCGTCAGCCCCATGTACCCCCTTAAACTAACCACTTGAATTGATCAGGATTTGTTAGGTTGAGTGCATTTTCTTCCAAATCCAGTCAATTTCAAGAAAAGTATCGAAAAATCCCGGGGTTAGGCACCTTTTTTCAGTGAAATCTTGTTTTTTTCCCGCATTAATTAGTTATGGGAGAATCCTTGCTTCCTCAATGCTCTTGCCTTCGCGGTCCTATTAAAAGAGACACAAGAGGTTTTAGCACTGGCATCTTTGGATCAAAAGATCATTGCATCCTAGAACCAACACGACGACTTCTCCTTGCCCGATTTGAAATGGTGATGAATATGAAATCCAGGAATATATATGGACAGATGAATTACGCGTCATGGAATCCGGATCATTAAAGAGGTAGTGTAGACAGTTGTCTAAGTGTGATCTTCTTATATCCCCACGAACTGTTCAGCTTGATAGACCCAAGGGGAAATAGAATCTCGAAAGGACCTTTCTTGTTCGTAGCCCCGTTGGAATCGAGGGCTTGATATCTCATTGGCATGACTAATTGATGAGGCCAACTAAGTAGTACTCATGAGGTCTTTGATTTCTTCTTAGTCTATATCTTTCTCTTTAATAGTATGGTATCCAGGTTCACCTATTTTTTTCCGTTGTTGCTCTTCAGAAAACGCGTATAGTAAGTAGTCTTCGTCGATGGGACAAACGCTCCAGTGTATGCGTTACGAGGCAACTAGCATTTTGTCATGGAAGTTCGTGAAAGAATGTTCTTGTTTTTCATTGGAAAAACCAACGCTGATCTAAAACTAAGTCTTCCTTTCTCTTTTCGGGAGCAGAGTTGAAAAATATGGGAAATTCCAATGATTCTTCGTTCATTATCATGTCGATTCCTCACAATCACTCTTTGTGATGCTGCGGAACCATGGCAATTAGGATCTCAAGACGCAGCAACACCTATGATGCAAGGAATCATTGACTTACATCACGATATCTTTTTCTTCCTCATTCTTATTTTGGTTTTCATATCACGGATGTTGGTTCGCGCTTTATGGCATTTCAACGAGCAAACTAATCCAATCCCACAAAGGATTGTTCATGGAACTACTATTGAAATTATTTGGACCATATTTCCAAGTGTCATTCTTTTGTTCATTGCTATACCATCGTTTGCTCTGTTATACTCAATGGACGGGGTATTAGTAGATCCAGCCATTACTATCAAAGCTATTGGACATCAATGGTATTGGAGTGCTTCAGTAGAGTCCCCACTCGCCAACCGCGATGTCTTGGTTGAGAGGCCCCACCTACCCATCTTCCCACAGTTTCACTGAGGTAGTACCATCCCCAATTCGCTAATTCTTCTGTAGATGTACTAAGAAATTGGTTGAGTCCCTAAACCTGAGTAAGCCTTTCTAGATGATGCATTTCCCTTCTTATCTATCAATGTATTCATCTGAGGCCACAGGCAGGTATATATCTACGAGTGGTTTATATAAAGGAGGGTCCTGATAAGAATGTTGTTCGGAAAAGGCGAAACAAGTTGTGTTGACTGAGGCTCAAAATACATTCTTGCACCACTCCTTTCGAACACACATACCCTTTCTTCTCACAAATGTGAAATTCCGGAACTCTGTGTGTAATTGTTGCAACAACGATAGGGACTCTGCCGAGGGCTCCCCGGTAGGTTCTAGTCTCTCTTTATACTGCGACTGGAGCAAGGCGTAATGGGCTGTGTTGTATGTTGATCAAGGAGGTGCTGCATTGGCTGTAGCTGCAAGATTTCTTGAGACAGCAATTATGCCATTATTGCTTCTGTCATTTAAAAGCTTGAGTCGGTTCTATCTAGCTAAGTTATTCAATAAAGTAGATCGAAGTGTGTGATGCTTGTGAGTTTGGCAACTACTATATATGATATTTATAGAAAAAGAAATAAGGAAAATAGGAGTAAGCGAGTAGGTCAACAAGATTCTAAACGAATACCACAAGTGACAAAACAGACGGTGATGAAGAGATAAGGGGCGAAGTTTGGTTCGCTAGCAGGTATTTGTTTAGTCATTCAGATAGTGACTGGCGTTTTTTAGCTATGCATCACACACCTCATGTGGATCGGCTGTGAGAATGATTTCTCGTACGTAGTCTTTCCTAGGACCATTCCAACTGGATGCTCAGAGGTGGGTGGAGAAAAAGCTCAAAAGGCATACTTCCTGCGCTTTCAGAGGATCTAAATCAGTCTTCACGCTTTCGCTTTTCAAAGCCCCTCGCAATAAATATGTAAATTCATTTCGCAGAAATTCAGAGATTTCCGATCTCTTCGAAAGAAAATGAGTTCGATCAGCAACACCGGTCTCCGCAGCACTAGGATAAATGTAAGACTAGAATATTAGGGCAACTGCTCGACACCCTTGGGGGTGCGGCTATCTCATTATATATAAGTACCAAAGGGTACAAGTACAAGTACAACACGTATACACAAGTCTACGTATCCATATACAGTCTAACACCCTCCCTCAATCTTAACTGTGGCCTGAGTACAAACTAAGTTAAGATTGCACCTGCAGCCTACAAACTGTGGTTGTGGAAGAGGCTTCGTAAAGATGTCAGCAAGTTGATCCTTTGATGATATGAACTTGATGCTAAGCAGCTTCTGTGCAACACGCTCTCGAACAAAGTGATAGTCAACCTCAATATGTTTAGTTCGAGCATGAAACACTGGGTTAGATGATAAGTATGTAGCACCAATGTTATCACACCAAAGCACTGGAGAGTGAACTGAAGGAACTCGCAACTCCCTCAGCAAGGACTGAACCCAAATGATCTCAGCTGTCGCATCAGCAACTGCTTTGTACTCGGCTTCTGTGCTGCTGCGAGACACCGTAGCCTGCTTGCGAGCATTCTAGGCAATCAAGTTGGGACCAAGAAACACTGCATACCCCCCCGTGGATCGCCGGTCATTAGGACTACCAGCCCAGTCAGCATCAGAGAAGGCCGAGATCTCATAAGACGGCGCATGCTGGAGAAGCAAACCATGAGATGCAGTGAGGCATATATATCGCAGAATGCGCTTCACAGCAGAACAATGGGATGTCGTGGGCGCATGAAGAAACTGACAGACACGATTAACTGCATAAGAGACATCTGGTCTGGTGATAGTAAGATACTGCAGGCCTCCAACAAGACTGCGGTACTCAGTGGCATCATCAGAGGAGAGAGGGTCACCATCAAAAGCAGACAACCGAACAGTGGCAGACATAGGAGTAGCGACAGGTTTACACTGCAGCATACCAGCACGACGCAACAAATCCAGAGCGTATTTCTTCTGAGTAAGAGTGACTCCAGCAGAAGACCGTGACACCTCCAGACCAAGGAAGAAGTGCAGAGCACCGAGATCCTTAACAACAAAATCACCACTCAATGCAGCCACAAGGCGGTCTGCCGCAGCATCTGAGGAACTGATGAGAATAATATCATCAACATAGACCAGTAAATACATCGTAACCTCAGGGCGTTGAACAAGGAACAGTGATGTGTCAGCAGTAGAAGGAATGAACCCAAGTGCTCGCAAAACCGAACCAAGACGTGCATGCCAGGCACGGGTAGCCTGCTTAATACCATAGAGCGCCTTAAAAAGACGACGGAGATGATTAGGACATGCAGGATCCACAAACCCTGGTGGCTGACGCATATAAACCTCCTCCTCCAGAACTCCATGCAAAAAAGCGTTCTGCACATCAAGCTGACGGAGAAACCATCCTCGAGTAACAGCAAGGGATAGTAGCAGACGAATGGTCGTAGGCTTGATAACTGGACTGAACGTGTCTTCATAGTCAAGACCATACCTCTGTTTGAAGCCCTTAGCCACTAACCTTGCCTTGTAACGCTCAATGGAGCCATCAGCATGCCGTTTAACTTTAAACACCCACTTAGAGTCAATGATATTGACCCCAGACACTGGAGGAACAAGCTGCCAGGTGTCATTCTTCAGCAATGCTTGAAACTCATGTTCCATCGTGGCACGCCAGTGGGGAATGCCTAGTGCAGCCTGAAAGTGGCGAGGCTCGGTAGTGGGATCCGCAGCAGCATGAGCCATGCACGCGGCGAGCCACGCAACAGTCCCATCGGTCCGGATCTTAGGCTGAAAGACACCGGTCTGACTGCGCGTGCGATGTCGAGGAGCAATAGGTTGTGGTGACGACGCAGGGCATGATGCAGGCGACGAAGAAGGCGACCCCGAGTCGCCAGGGCTTGCACCGGAGCCACTGGGCGTCGGGGAGGCGGGCGGTGTGGCGCCCGACACGGCCACGTCGCCCAGGCCCACGCCGGAGCCGCTGAGTGCCGAAGAAGCAGACGAGCCTGGGGTGGCCGGCCCATCGGGACCCGAAGCCGGCCCAGGCGAGCCTGGCGTGGCTAGCCCAGGAGCAACCTCCTGCGAGGCCATCTCGGGCAACTCCCACGAGGCGGGCGAGGACGCCGCTCGCGGAGCGGGGTCGGGCGATGCCCGTGAGGCAGCCGCGGGCGCAGCTCTTGCGGGTTGCGGTGTGCCGCCCGATATGCATGCCCCATGCACGCGATCGTCCTCCAGACGCGCCGGTGCTTGTTCTTCAAGGAGCTCGAGATGAGCTCCACGGCCAACACCTGCAGCATGGTTAGGGAGCAACACAGGAGCATATGCAACATCCACAAATTGATCAGGCAGAGGTGTGGTAGAAGAAGCGTCTGGCATAAGAGTGATAGAGGTATTCGGAAGTGCACGAAAGGGAAACACATTCTCATCAAAAACAACGTCACGAGAAATGTAAACGCGATTGGTGGGAACATGTAGGCATTTGTACCCTTTGTGAAGGGAACTATACCCAAGAAAAACACACTTTTTCGACCGAAACTCTAGCTTATGTTTATTATATGGACGCAAATGAGGCCAACAGGCACACCCGAAGACTTTGAGAAAGGTGTAGTCTGGGATTTCATTGAGCAAGAGTTCAAGTGGGGTTTTCATATTCAGTAGTCGTGAAGGAAGCCTATTGATCAAAAAACAGGCAGTGGAGAAAGCATCACTCCAGAACCTAAACGGTACGGAGGCATGAGCTAACAAAGTGATGCCAGTTTCTACAAGGTGACGATGCTTACGTTCGGCTGTCCCATTCTGCTGATGCGTATGGGGGTAAGACACACGGTGTGTAATCCCAAGCTTGTTAAAGAATGAGTTGAGGTTGTGGTATTCACCCCCCCCCCAGTCGCTTTGGACATGAATAATTTTCTGGCGAAGGAGACGCTCAACATGTGCTTGAAACTAGATAAACACATCAAACACATCAGATTTTTTCTTAATAAGATAGAGCCAGGTAAACCGACTGTAAGCATCAATGAAACTGACATAATAATTATGGCCACTAACAGACGTTTGGGCATGACCCCATACATCGGAAAAAATGAGCTCAAGAGGATGTTTCACAACATGACTAGACTCTGAAAACGGGAGTTGGTGACTCTTGCCCTGCTGACAGGCATCACAAATAGTTTCAGCAGTTTTATTTGACACAACTAGTAGCTCATGACGATGCAGCACATGACGGACTATGGGAGCGGCAGGATGATAGAGTCGCGCGTGCCAATGTGTAGGCGAGACACGAACACCACTGAACGCCTGAGAAGAAAACTGCATGGGAGGTGCGGTTGGCGCGTCAAGTGCATACAAGCCACGGCGAAGACGACCACTAAGCAGAACGGCCCTCGTGTCCCGATCCTTGATAAAGAAACGAAAAGGGTGAAATTCAGCAAGGACATTATTGTCACGAGTAAGTTGTGGAACAGACAACAAACTACGCGAAGCAGTGGGAATACGAAGGATGTTAGACAAATGCAGTTTTCATGAATTGTGTGCAAGAAGGGATGCCTGACCAATATGGGAGATGTGCATACCTTCTCCGTTAGCGGTGTGCACCTGATCATGACCGCGATATGGCTCCTGGACCGAGAGCTTGCTCATGTCGTTGGTGAGGTGGTTGGTAGCTCCCGTGTCCATGTACCACGAGGGATCAATCGAGTAGGATGGAGTGCGCCCGTGCTCATGACCCACCACCGCAGCGGCCGCCTGTTTTTCATTCCCCTTGCCATTGTTGTCGAGGCCAAGGAAATCTTGCTTGTAGTGGTGATGACAGCGAGAAGCTACGTGGCGCTCAATCCCACACAGCTGGCACGCCTGCTGAGAACCACAACTGGGGCAGCAAGCCACCGGCCGCGATCCCCCTGTGATGGACGGCGCGGCGCCTCATGAGGGCTGAGATGTGACCGCCGGCTTGGCAGGGAGCGACGGCTTTTGCGATTTGCCACGGGTTGCGGCGTTAGCAGAGGCAAAACTCGGAGTAGATCGACGCGCTTTGATGCGCTGTTCGCGACCAAGGAGCCGTGCATACAGTTCCCGTGGCGGGAGAGGCGCCTCGCGCCCATGGACGTTCTCAATGAGATTGTCATAGTCATCATCGAGGCCATTGAGCACATGAGTGGTGAAGTCCTCATCTCCAAGGGGCTGGCCAATGGAAGCCAGTGTGTCTGCATGTCCTGACATCTTGTTGAAGTACTCCGTGATGGTGAGTCCTCCAAGCTTGGTCTCCCCCAACTCAGTGCGGATAGAGTGAGCACGCGCCTGAGACTGAGAGGCAAAACTGCTGTGAAGTGCAGACCAAGCCTCCCAGGATGTCGTGGCAAAGATGACAAGCGACGACACGCTCGAGGTTAGCGAGGACTGGATGGCCGAAAGTATCGCCTGGTCTTGGGCCACCCACACATGATGAGCCGGGTGATACGGCGGCGGACACGGGATAGAGCCATCAACATAGCCCTCCAAGTAGCGACTCCGTAGGAGAGGTAGCACCTGCGCCCGCCAGGATAGGTAGTTGTCCAGTGTAAGCTTCACCGGAAGAAGATGCGAGAAGTAGAACGGCAATGGCGCCGGAGCATAACCCGCATGGGGACCCATGTTCTGCCCATCATGGGGAGCAAGGGCCAAGGACGCCTCGTCGCCAGGACCGGAAGGGGCACCGACCGGACCAGGCGTGGCCACCGAAGACACGGCGGGTGTGGCACCGTAGGCCGCGCCATAGGGTGACGGCGCTATCTGTGACGGCGGAGGCATCGGCCAGGTAGAAGGCATCGGTGGCGCGGCGCCGTAGGTTGGTGCAGGGGCGCTGTACCACGGAGCGTAGGTCGGGGTAGCGCCATAGTAGGGCGGAGGGGCTCCGTAGGGTTGGGGAGTCGCCCCGTAGGCGGACGGTGCAGCGCCGCGAGAGGGTGGCGGCGCGAAGGCGAAGGTCGAGGGCGGGGCGCCACCAGTGGCGATCGGCGGCTGGGGCAGGCTCGGCCCGCCCTGCTCCTGCCCGCCCTACCCGCCCTGCAGATGGCTTTCGGCGGGCAGGGACGGCTGCCGCCAAGCCGTGGCGAGCGGGGGGGATGCGAGGAAGGGCGACAAGGGAGCGACGGGCGCGCCAGCAGGAGAGGAAGCCAAGGCGATGGCGGAGTGCGCGGAGGCCATCGGGCTAGGCGGCGGCAGCGATCGGCGGAGGCGGCAGCGGCAGCATGGGGTGCAGCAGAAGACGGGAACCCTAGTCTGATACCATGTAAGACTAGAATATTAGGGCAACTGCTCGACACCCTTGGGGGGTGCGGCTATCTCATTATATATAAGTACCAAAGGGTACAAGTACAAGTACAACATGTATACACAAGTCTACGTATCCATATACAGTCTAACAATAAAGACCTTCTTTTTACCCATAACCTTTCTCTACAACATTGGAACCAAGATCGGGCTTGGCATAGTTACGAGGTTCCCGTTCTATTTAACTAACACTAACTGAAGCTAACCAGAAGCTTTCTTGTCATGCGACTCTTGGATCGAAAAGAGGCTGTTGGACTGGACCACGGCTGAAACTGCCAGGCACGGACTAAAAGCTTTTATTAGGGATTCCCGAGTCAAACGACTACCATACATAGCATAGAGCTGGAAGCTGCACTAGTGTACAGAGAAGACTGGATGTGAACACGGGCGGACATTGGCTATGTATGGGGCACTCACTAATCACTATTAGCAGGAAACAACTAGCAGAAAGAAAGATGAACGCACTTTGACTCCTTGCTCTTCAGCACATACTCACACGAGGGACTCTCAAATCTCTATTTCAGACCATAATCTTTCGATCCCTTTACCGAAGTGATTGATAGAAGGACTCCAAAATCATAGGGCTTCTTCTATTTTTAGTGTGAACTCACTTCTATTCTATATCAAGATAGGGGCTTTAGTACTTGGCTGACCGCCCGGTGGAAGACCTGGTTCTACCACACAAGGGCAGCTTTCCTAGTCCAAGATTATTTTCCTCATATGTAATTTCACCTCAATGTGGAAATGTCTGATCTTATTCCAAAATAGAAGGACTTCATGAAGGTCTGTCTTGTTTCAGGAATATAGGTACCGAAGTTCAATAGAGGTAGGTACCAAGGAGAAGACGAGTCAGGGCCGATTGACAAGACTAGCTAGGCTGACCTTCCAGCCATACTCCATCCAATATCGAACGGAAGTGCTAAGGTTTCATGTGATGCTGACCTCAATGAACCAGACCTCGAGAATTCGTTCATCCCTTCGCTCCGAGGATTGGTCTAGTACTTGGCCACATGCATGAGTAGGCCTGTTGCCGGGATGTCCCATTAAAAAGGCAGGTCCCATATTTGAAATACAAAAATAAGATCAGATAGCGTTCAAGAGGTTTTTCTCCATACAAGAAATCCTTCACTCGCAGGGAATTCAAATAGATGTGTTGAAGATCATCAAAGAAAGGAAAAAGACTGAATTCGATCCATCTCCTCCCTTTTCTTTAAACCAAGAGCTACTCCTCCCTTTTCTTTTTTTATGTAATTTCAATACGATTTCGTTTGTGTTCATGTTTTCAATTTAGAACCCCACGGAAGTGAATAGAAAAAAGCAAAATACCCCTGTGATACGCCTTCCTTTACCTATTTCTAGATTGATTGATGTTCAATGGAGGGAAACTTGCCATTCCTTCTTTCCTTTGAAATTGTACATTTTTTTATTATGAACTAATTGTATCCTTTTTGTTCCCATCGAGCTTTCTTGCCTAGTGACTAAGGATTTTCACACTTGTTGTGTCTATAAAAGATTTTCTCATAAAACACTAACAGAAGTGTTAGAGGGATTCACTTTCTATAAGAATCCAAAAGCAAGTTCCTTATACTACCTTCTTTCCCTCCTTTGTTTCTGTCTTTAAGAGGCAGTGCATCTGGTAGGAATCGAACCTACTTTTTGACCCATTTTGCCTTTCTAGGTTGGTGGGCGCTTTCACCATTCAGCCATGGATGCTTTAGCGAGTGAACTAGGTTTTTATTTGAGAGAGAACTAGGTTTTTAGTGGTATTCCTTCTTGAGCTTCTATTTCTTCCGTTAAGGGAGATTCGGGAAAAGATGGAATAGGAAGACGTGTTTCCAGAACGAACAAGATACGGGTAGAGAAGGGGAAGTTAGCAAAGTTAGACAAGATTGGAATGGGCATAGGAACATGTATTGATGTACCAGATCAGCTAATGCTCCCAGGTTGATGCGATGTATTCCACCAGTTGACTGGAGACTTTTTTTTGATTCAGATTAACTCATAACTATAAGAAGAGTGTGGGATGGAGGAATGGATTACGGAAGGAGACAGATTCCTTATAAAATGGATTAAGGTGGGTTTCGGAGATTCTACTGAGTTCGTGGACATATTAGATTAGATACTTACTACCTACACTTGCTTTTTTTTGATTCAGGGGAAAAGTTTGGTTAGTTGATCAACTACGAGTAGCCAAAAGCGGCTATTAGGATTATGGATCTGATTTAGACACTTCTCAATCCATCGCGTTCGCAGGTCTAGTTCGATACCATCCAGATCCCACTCAAAGATGGAGCGTTTGTTGTCAGTTTGTTCTTCCAGGGTCGAAAAACGTCGACCATTTATCATATCCTTCTTGTACAGTCATCCACATAACTCTGGTCATAGGACCTAGTCATAAGTTTCTACTCTAAGTCCATCTACTTCTATTTCTCATACTGAACAGAACCATAGATTTATTCTAGTGTAAACTGCGTACGTGATCTAATTATAAGTGTAATAAACTCTGTACGTGATCTAGTTATATATGATAATAGTGGTTAGCGGTGGCGCCATGGGCGAGTAGAGGAAAGAGAGTGCTACTTTGACATTTTCATTAACAATATATCATAATAAGCTTTGCTGAGGCATCCCAACCTGTAAGGTGTTCCCTAGTGAACTGAATTTCTAGGAACATCAATAGAAAAATGACTGTGCAGTCTAATTTGGTAGATAAATATATTACAACATTGTTTAGCTGTCTATACTGTGACTCTGCATTCAAATAGGGGTCAAAATGCTTGGTGTCCAACCAGATATCCAAAGGGAATAGTCAGTATTAGTTTACCATTTTCTAGTACATATTTCTAAACCAATTGCATCTCTGCTAACTCTGAAATTACTTGAATCAGTATTGCTATGAGATCCCCTCTCCAGTACTGCATGTTCCCTTGCCACTCCAGTTGGTTTACTCCCAGAGACATGATTAGTACCACCAGAGCTTGAATCAATCATTCCATCCCCAACTCCTACATCAGAAACAACAGTGAGAAAAAACTCTTCCATTCTATCTATGGTAGATAAAGGAGCTTCAAAGCCGTAGCCATCCTCATGGCCTTTTCACCCTACAGCTGTTGCACTTTTTTTATTAAATGAAATAGTTCATTTTCTCGCTCTTAACTCGAAAGTACTAACTAAATAGGGGCACCGAGAAATAAAAAAGTGTGGGGGAGAAGCAGCCAAGCTCATTCCCTTCCATTCCTGCTCTATAGTAGGGGTTATGTCCCCCTTTCCTAGTAAGAGCAATACGCAATGCTGCTACGAATAGAGATAGTGCCCTATCCACTACAAAACGGTACTCTGCTTCAACCACACGGTATGGATCCCTCATTTCAAACCAAGCTGTAGACCGAGTAGGAAACAACTAAAGGTTCCGGTCCAAAGGTAAGAAGATCCGTTGGTTGGAAATCCATATCAATTGTTACTGGTTCTCCCTTTCTTGGTACTGTGTCATGTGACTCTAAAGCCCCAACTAGGCTAGATCGAGATCTTGGTCCTTGCTAGGCTTATTCGCGTAAATAACCCCCATGTCTTAGGTGTTCTCGGGGGTAAGCGAGTCAGTACAATCGGTTGCACAACCGTCCAGTCCATATCATAATTGTCATAATCAATCATATCAGTAGGTGGCATACTTGCCTGCTCAAGTCCATCTACTATGGATGTGGGCTTGGACCAAGCCATCCCCAAACACTGAACCGGATCTTGAAAATGGGACTGAACTGAATCCGACTTCTTGGTAGCCCAGTGGCTTTTGGTCCCCATCGGAAAGTGCTGAATGGATTGCTCCTTGCCCAGTGACAAAAAGAAAGAAATTTAGGAGAGGATTGATAGGTTTAAGCATTCAGGGCTGGTCGCTCTTATGGATACCTATGAGCTAGAGTCGGGAATCGAAAAGGAGACAACGGAAGCCGTACAGATCTAGTTGGGAATGTTGTTCATGCAGTGGAGAGCGTAAATGACCGGCCCTTGAGGCGCGAGTAGACTTATCATATAGAAAGGAAAGAGATAAGCGGAGGGAGGATGGTTTGATGATAGCCAAGATCTCCATCTCATTTGTCACTCTCGTATTCTTAATAGGAATCGGCAAGCAGATACAACCACTAGGCCATTGCCATTCGACTAGTCTATCAGAGTATCCTACGAAGTCAGGTCCAGTAGGCGCAGGATGTGCTAAGCCATTCGATCTTCCTGCTGGTGGTCCACCATAGAGCTCCTATGTAACTGTTTGTTTTCTCGCTTAACTAATTTGTATGAGGCGATACAGCTGAGATCAGCCAACGGTTCGAGCACTTAGCACAATGTGCCACTTAACCGGACGAGCGCGAGACCGGGTCTACCTACCTTATGACATTTATGAAAAACGAACGTTCTATTAAGGGGTTTCCGTCAACAAAGTAACGTTGTGCAAGCTCATCTGATCCCTGTTTGGGACTTCTTCTTCATGTCACGAGCCGGAATCGAACCGGCGCTTTCCATATGCATGGTCCGGATAGATACCTATCAGATCACGACTTTGATTTCTCATTTCAAGAGGAGACCTCCCTACATCTGCGGCTGGCGGTCCTGCCGGCCAGCCGACACAAAATCCAATTCGAGTTTTCAATACGGAGCCTGAAATGGCTTGCTATTTATGATGACGAAGAGCTGGTACAAGCCACCTTCAGGAATGACCCTGCGATGAAAGCAATCTACATCTACATGATTCCAAGATGGTAAAAGATATAAAGTCAAAGTGCTATGGAACGCATGGTGAACAACCTACGGGAGCATGGTAATCCCGACGAGTAGGATCCAAAGGAACTCAGGCAGAAGTACTGCCTCCTTGATTGGATCGCACATGTCAACTGGCTTTTCAGAGACCTAAAAAGACGAAGCCCCTCTCCTCCCTCTGTAACTAGAGAGGTAGGCAAACCTGAGTTTAGAGCCACCTCGATTCGGGATGTCAAAACACCAACCAGATCGGAAACCTCATCCTAAACTTACTTCGGAATAGGTTCGAGAGCTTCCATTTCAATGTGTGTTTCCAAAAATCTTTGGTATGCCTTTTCCTGGTCAAAAGGTTTGTTTGGGAAAGCTTCTAAATCTAGGGTTCAATGTCTCCGAAAAACCCCCTGGGGCAGGATAGTAAAGAGCTGATTCTAGGGAAAGCTAGGATTTCATTTTTCTCTCAGCCATCGAGTTGGAGTAGTTAACCTTCTATATGCACAAATATATTAGGGACCAGCTAATTGTGCACAGCCCCCTTAATATTGCTAGGTTTTGAAATAATAGGTTTAGAGGGTTGTTGATTGTTCTTCAATCTAAGGTATTAGACTACCTATTAAAGGGTCATCGAAATGACACTAAAGACTAAAGCTAGAACATCTATAGTGACAGGCGAGGGCGAATCGTAACTAGAAGAAGGCCTCTGAACTGCTTCAAATCAAGAAATTGTGGGGAGCTTTTGGTCAAGTCTTGGAAGGGACTCCCATCCCAGAGTGTGAAAGCTCTCGGGAGAAGGGAATCGACAGCACAACTGGAGCTGCCCTTTCTTTGGTTTAGTAAGAAGCTTCCTGAAATATGTCGATTTGTAGTACGGTCAGTTCACTCGAATCCACTGACTTCATGCACGGGGACTCGACCATCAATCCTTTCTTGTGACGAGTTGTGACTGGGTGCTCTGAAACCTCCTTAAAAGGAGGGGCGGTGGGGTAAGGTAATTGAAGTAACTAGCCAGTATTAAGATTAGGCATAAGCATAATAAACTAATGCATCCGAAGACGATGAATCTAGAATAGAGGCCGGGTGGGGAAGCAAAATATGCAAGAGAGCCTTTTTCCGGGAAGGAAGGGACGGCCGAGAACAATGTACTTTCTCGTGCCTAATGCCTAATGCCTAAGCGAGAGCGCCCCTCTATCTGCTACTTTACACTACTCCTTGAATGTGTCCTCTCGGCTCTCCTCGAAACTATTCCGAAGTTTTGAATTCCATTTCTATGGATAGGATTATGTCATATAGTTTATATATAGTTATGTAAAATTATAATATTTATCTAATTATTATCAGGAATATCCTTGAGGCGGAAAGCTCCAGGTTTATAAAATCAGTGATTTATCAATAGGTTGTACTTTTATGCACTGCTCTCAGGAGAAAGTAAACCTAAACAATTAATATCTATAATAGGTTATTTTCTGTTTTGAGCTTTGATAAATGTGGGGTAGTCTATTTGGACATTTCTCGCGGAATGCTATTAATGTTGGGAAAAAACACAGCTCTCAAACTCACCCTCCGGGTGATAGGTAGAAGCATTAGTACCTAACGGAGCGGTATCTAACCAAAAAGGGAGGTGATGTTCTTTTTAGAAACAGGATGGAGCATGGCTTCCTTTCTTCTTAGATACATTTCATTCATTCCATTTCTCTATAGTTTACACCAGAACATCTTGCTAATCCTGACAGATCTCGAAAAGGGTGGGGGCACTAGAACCAAATCTACATACACATCGAAACTTCCTATCTCAGCCAAGCTAGCACCTTCATCCCACCAATGCATTGTACGACTCTCCACCCCCTTTTCCTCCCTCATGAAATCCTAATTTCCCGGAATAAAATTCGATTTCGTTCATGTCGGCGGTTGGCAAAACAGCCCTGAGATCCGGGACTGGTAAAACATGGGTGCCCAATTTGCTTTTCCTTGCTCCACCTTAGTGCCCTTATGAAGGCGGCGAGGAGTCCTTAGCCTTTGAACCAAACTCTAGGGAACTCTCAATTGCCTGACGTCTCAACTACAATGGTGAACTCAGTGACATACACTGAAATGGATTGCATCTATTGTTCCAAACAAGGCTGATATTAGCATAAAAGCCGTTCCATGCAATTTCTTGCTTCACTCTACAGACGAAAGTGCCGGATAGTCAATGGTAACCAGAAGATCTATGGTTTTCGAGAGAATGTAATTGGAAAAATGATTCATTCCTTTGCTTTCTTTTAGATATCTATTCAATAAGATGATCTGACCTTACCAGAAAACTAGATTCATGAAGAAGCCCAAAAAGTGTTGGGCTTAGTGCAGCCCAGTTCCTAGCCAGTGTGGGGTTCTGCCATGGATATTCGGTCCAGATGACCCTACCCTTCCAGAATAGTAGAATTACATTCATCGTTCCAGCTGTAAACACAGTTTCTAGTTTGGCTGAATGAGAGTCATGCAATAGGCATCAGTAGGGAGTGCGAAAGCAAAAGCTAAGTGATCGGACTAACACAGAGTGCATTTCTCCCGGGTAAGCTTATGCTCCTGATATCTGATACCTATGTTTGCTCCTTATTTTATTAATAATTGATCCAATTTATACAAAAAATACGTAGGTTGAAGAAGTTATCAAGAAAAATGATTGGGATCTTTCAATATGCTATTCTTGATATCATGTTTTTTATTCTTGATCCTATCAAGTATGGATTCTAGATTGTTAGTTGGAGCATCCTGACCAGTCTAGTTCATTGTGATATGATCCTGAGGGACTCTTCAAATACATGAACGAAGTCACACAGGTCTCCGACATATCAAATTGTATCTGGATTTGAGTCAGAGCATTTCCTATGATTCCTAGCTCAGAAATCTTTGCTTTATTTACTAAAGATTGGAGCACACAAGCGCACACGCAGTAATCTGATTGAGAAAATGGATAGTTGCTGCCATCGATATTAAAGAGTCTGTCTAGTGCCAAAAAGGTCCTTCCAAGGCCCGAGCTATCAAATTCATGTGATACACACTTTGCTCTCTGCGGATCACACTCAGCTTACTACAACTGAGGGTAGGATTGGTTGCACAACGCATGCTATCCATTTGTTATTGGTGATAGGAAGATGGCTCAATCATTGAACTAGCATTGAACAACCTACTTCAAAAAAACTTAGAGTTAACCATCTAAAAAAGTATATGTGTTACTAATAGTACACCAATTTTTTTTGGAGTTTGCTTTCAGCTGAACATGTTATAACTACAAATGAGGTGAGGCTTGATTAGGTGGCTTTGCAAGAACTAGGGAGGAACACAAGTTATGTACTTTAGGCTAAACATATGAATTTAGAAGATCAACTTTTCCAATTGGACATATACATATATATATATATATATATATATATATATATATATATAAACTTCAATAATATTTTCTCTATGGTGAAGTAATTTCATCGATAACCACTAAATGATTAAGTAGCGATGTATGCAAAGCTAGACAACGAACATTTCATAATACACTTGTTCTGCATATCTTTAGGATAAAAGAAAAAACTGCGAAAAATCCGTTTTCCTAAATAAATAGATCAAGAAATCTATTTTGTATGGTTCTTATTTCGTTGAAAACGTTTCCATGAGACTTTCTTTCATTGAAGAAGTCCATGACTTGTTCTAGGTGATATGAGGTTGAACAGGCTTTAGAAAAAAAATGCAAAGAAGGGTACATGAGGGTGGAATAAAAATCAAAAGGATGACCCCTTCTTTCTTCCTGAGCATTACCGATAAATATTCATTCTTTATACACTATTGTAGTAGCTGAAATGGCGGGTTCACCTGCTACATTACAATACCTCGCTCCTTATACGGGAGCAGCCCTGGCTGAGTATTTTATGTACCGCGAACGGCATACTTTAATAATTTATGATGATCTCTCCAAACAGGCACAAGCTTATCGCCAAATGTCCCTTCTATTAAGTCCCGACCGTGAGGCTTATCCAGGGGATGTTTTTTATTTGCATTCACGCCTTTTAGAAAGAGCCGCAAAATGCAATTCTCTTTTAGGCGAAGGAAGTATGACCGCTTTACCAATAGTTGAGACTCAATCTGGAGACGTTTCTGCCTATATTCCTACTAATGTAATCTCCATTACATATGGACAAATATTCTTATCTGCGGATCTATTCCATGCCGGAATTCGACCCGCTATTAATGTGGGCATTTCAGTTTCCAGAGTAGGATCCGCAGCTCAAATTAAAACCATGAAACAAGTAGCTGGCAAATCCAAATTGGAACTAGCTCAATTCGCAGAGTGACAAGCCTATTATTCGCCTCTGCTCTCGATAAAACAAGTCAGAATCAATTGGCAAGGGGTCGACGATTAAGGGAATTGCTTAAACAATCCCAGGCAAATCCTCTCCCAGTGGAAGAGCAGATAGCTACTATTTATATGTGATAAGCAAGTCAGCCATGTCCTAAAGAAGTAGTGGGAGTGCATGGTTATAAAGGAAGGTGCAAGTGTATTACGGAGCGAAGAAGCTTTAGAGAAAGTTCTACCTCGCGGGTGAAACTATAGATTGGAAGGTGTAGGTCACTCACCCGTGTAAACAAAGCGAAATCATAGAGCATAGCTCGTTTGTAATGCCCCTGTCCGAACTGACCATAGGATTTAGGTCGTCCCGACCAGTAACAAAGGAGAAATTCCCTGTCTTGTTAGGAGTGCCTTTAGTTTGCAGTTGAGTGCAGCCGGATGGTTCTCTCTGTGTATTCCTGAAAAAGTGATTGGAGGTCCGTTGCTCACCTTAAGTCATTATCAACCGAAACTCATAGAGAAAGGGATCCGCAAAACCCCTCGCCATTACCGTATGAGCAGGTTTGAAAGCCTGCAAGTTAAGTTGTTGGCTGCTCTTAGCGATTGAGTGCCAACATGAGACCTATTTGTTAGCTTTGAACCGAGAAGGTCCCTCAACCATAGCGTGATACGAACCAGTGGCTTCCCTACCGAAACCGAAGAAATCCTCTGGCGGGTTCCTTATGTTTACTTAATACGGAATCGAGACCTTGACTTCTTCTTATCAGACTAAAGAGGGTAACCTCATGACCCAGGATACAAGCACTATTATCTTCTTATAAGGGAAGTGAGGTGATTGTAAGCAAAAGGAGGAGGAATAGTTTCTCATGCCGAGATCAAAAACTCAAGCGCCATCCGTTTCCTATTTGATTTCAGAACAGCGGAATATCATCACCCATGGTTCACTTGAGCATGAATAGAGTTCGGTCTCCTTATGAATTCAAGTTGGTAAAGAAGTGGACTTCGGAGCTTTCGCTACAACCCCTCCAAGGCGGGCAACTGTCTCATTTGACACTAGCACTTAAATAAAGAAAGGTAGGAAGGGCTCCCTCCCTCTAATGAAATGGGCTTCTTTAAATTATGCAATACGTTCACCAGTCTCAGATCTTTAGAAAAAGTAACCAATCCTATTTCGGCACTCTTTAGAGGCTATCGCTCGTTTACCGCAAATCTCTATCCCACAGTTGGCTAATAAAATCGCCTTGGCAATGTGTCAAGTCCTTTCAGTCAGAGTTCAACTCTTCAGCGAAAGTGAAAATTCTACGGTCTTCCATCCGCGGAGGTAGCCATGGACTCCATAGTATATGTTGGTAGCTAGCGTACAGACTTGATGTGAGGGGGGGTGTTACCTATTTTATTCCCTTGCTTGGATAAAAACACCCATCTTTCCATATGAAAGACACGCAACTAGAGCAACTTGATATTACGTATATAGACCTGGCCTCCCTCAATAATAGCTGGCTCACCCGATTGACGATTTTCAAAGATCTACGCCAAGCGCCTCGAAGCGGGGATCCACTTTTTACTACTTTAGAAAGTGAGAAGCCTTTGGCTTGATTTCTTCGGTGGCTTCTTTATGTTTACCCACGACGCGGCTATTCAATAAAAGGATTGGTAGTTAGTTGCCTCACCCTATTGGTTGTTGGTTTTCTTTCTCCTCTGTGTTCGTGAAAAGCTAGTATGCTCGCGGAAATCGTCTAAAGGAAACTACTCTCTAACTCTCTAACAAGACGGACTTCTTCCTCTAGCTCTGCCAGGCTATGCTGCTCGCCTAAATCGGTATCAATAACTTCTATCGTACTTTGACCTCTCATTGGAATGATAAGTTGGCTACAACGAACTAATAAGTTTCTCTTCTTGTCACCTTCTTTAAGCCTTTCCTTCTGCTTCCATCGAGAAATATATATAGATAAGCTTGGAGAAGCGATTAAGGTGTTTCCACTCTTAGGTTGTTCAATATGCGAAGACCGTGTCAATCACTACACCAGTGATACGAAAAGCAAGCATTCTTCTCCAGCTGACGTACCGATGCCTCACTACTACTTAACTAGTGAAAGATACGTTGGGATGTTTTCAATTCTCCATCAAGAGGCGGGCAACTATCTCTTTTCACACTAGACTTTGGATCGCCTTCCTACTGGTTCTCGGTCTTCCCAACTAGGGGAAACCTCAAAGCAAACAACAGAGCAACACCTATCTTTTTTCGTTAAGCACTGAACATCCGGATCCCCTTCCGACTTGCTTTTCCGGGCACTGGTCTTTCGAACAACTGGAACTCGTCTCCCTTTTCCTGATTCGCATCTTCTTCGGCTTTTGCTACGGTCTTTCCTTCAGTCAGTCCTTCCTTCAAGATTTTTGCCTGCGGATCTCTCTCCTCAAAACATATTATCTTTCGGCGCTAGTCTTTCTTGCCTTACCTTAACCCCACTTTCACGTGGCGAATCGGTATGAGGTTTCAGTGATCACTTTACGGTATTCTTTAAGCTTTCTTGGTCACCGGACAGAGTGAGAACTGCTCAGCTTGCTTTCTTTCCCTAGCACACACTTAGTAGATAATAGGCACAGGTCTGCTAAGAGCTCATCGAACTTGACTTGTAGAGTGAGACCTGTGCTCGATATGGTTCATTTCAGTGCTCTTTCTCTCGGTATCGTTCACCACATGCCTGTGATCGATCTCTCTCAAGCTAGGTATCGGTGAAGTCCATCATTGAATTGAAGTGGTAGAGTGGTAAGTGGGCGTACGGTCTATGTATTTCCTATCAGTGGCATTAGTTCCTTTTCATTCTCTAGATAGATGGGCAGAACAAGCTTCTCTTTATATTCTATTCTAGAAAGGATCAATTAGATTCTCATCTCCTATTTGTTTGAGCCATTCATTATAGTGGTGGTGCCGGGAAGGCAGCTTAGCACTCTAGTCCTTTTGAGTAAGGAATTGTAGCATGGGCAGGCAATCTCTTTGATTGAATAATAGTCTTGTCAATCAAAACATGGGAATATATGGTTAAAGTAGATATTCTTTAAAGACACTAATTAACATAAATGTGCATTATCATATAATTGGAGGTATACGAGTCTAGTTAGAATAAAACTATTTATGATATTTATTTTTGTTCTCAGGAGTAATCAAAAAAGACTAGAACTACCCGATCCATTGAAATACGATATGAAGGAAACGAACTTCAATCCCTCATTTGTTAACCGGACCGGAAAAGGAGGCATTTTCTAGGTAGGTTTCCCTATTAAGTCAGCACCGGATCAAGATTGGAGACCCACCACAAGCAGAGAACAAAAAGCCTAAGAGTGGTGACCAACCATCTGCAAAAGGAGTAACAGAGCAAAGCGGAGAAGAGAAGGGGGAAGAAAAAAGGTTCCTAACTCATTGGATAGCTTAATATATTGGTCAGGGATCCCATCTTTACTTTATTTAGGTGCCTAGACTTTTCGGGGCATAGGGTAGATTTCACAGTCCTTTAAGTGAATACGCCTTCTCTTTATGTATAGAGCTCTAACTGTTATTCCCCAGATTGGCGAAATGACCTTTCGTCTTGCTTCCGTAAAACAATAAAATGTGCTTTCGCCAGAAGAAGAAAAAGGAAGATAGCTCAGTAAATGGCATTCAAGTAAAGTCGAGAAAGAGGCCTTGCTTTCGCATGGGAAGGAAAGAATTGACTCAGGTAAGTAAGCCCTATTGGGGGATTAAGGGCTCGAGTACGATTAGAGCGCCTTTTTTCTGCTGCGCAGGCTGACCATTTTAAATAGGGGGGAATAGGAGACTATAGAAGATGAATATGGCTAGTCTACTGCTACTATTTGATTGGCAATCCTTAGACTATAGGGATGAGTCAAAGGAGCATAACCTACCTGCAACTATGCTTTAAAGCAAAGAAATCTATCGAAATTCTCATTCCAGTCTGAGGGGATATCTGAAGCTACCGATCTGGGATCTCACTCAAATCCAAACCTAGCACTTTTGTATTTATTGCTTCTCCTTTTAGAATGTCCGTAGCCGAGTAGAAGAGAAGAAAATATATTTCCTTATCTGCATGCCAGCTTTCATTCCTACTTTTGATGAAAGAAAGGTCAGTTGCTGCCGACAAGTCGACTAAACTTTCACAACTGTCACCTATCTTTAAGCACCTTCTAGGCCGCTTCCCAACCTAATGCATTCAAGTTTGCCTTCGGTACATGTACTTTGGAATCAAGGGCCCAACAAGCGATATTAGGAGTCTTTGGCCGAAGAACTCGCGGATAAGAAGGTTATTCCATAACTATATAAAATCCATAGTCACGCTTAGCATGCGAAAGCTTGTAAAAATGACATCGCCTGTGAAAACCTATAGCATTTGTTGGGCCACCGAACACTAGTTTCTGGTTTCTCAAGACCTTGAGTCAAGGGCAGTTACGCAACATTTTCTCAATATTGAATGTGCATTTTTCCCGCATTTTTTCGATTCCACTTCTGTATCAAAAATTAGTGTCAAGGGATGGAGTTCCTATTCTCAAAAGATTCGGTCATGCCAGAAACCTCAGTGTGCATGGCACTAAAAAAGGGTACAAAGAAGCTGAGATGCAAGTAATGGCTGAATAGTCGGGTAAACACTAAATAAAGACAAGTGTCATCCGTACTTACTTGATTGATTGAATCGAGAGATGGAAATGCCATTGAGAGATTAGAAGGGATAGAGAAAACGTCAGATAGAGGTCGTGCTTCTGCTCATTCCAAAAGAACAATCTGAGTGAGGATAAGGTGGTTTATGTTAGGGTCCGAGAAAGCAACTTGACATGCCAATCCTAACAAGAATTCCACTCTTCCTGGTCATGTCAGAAACCACCTCTTGGAAAGCAGATCGAAAGCCAATCGTTTCAGAAGATGATGACACTCTTGTGCTCCTACGTTCCTGCTAGTTGGTGGATGAAGAATAGGAGAGAACTTGCTTGAGTAGAAGATAACCCACGAGAAGGATGTTTCGTAGCGCTTTCTCATACAAAAGGAAAAGGCGTCACGACTGAAGATAAGGAAAGATCCCAGCTTTACATTGCTCTGTCGCGCCACCCCTCCTCCTAGAGCCGGTTCTTATCCATAGATTTTTCAGCTAAAAGATACGGTATATATATCAATGAAAGCTGGCTCCTTTGGTTCTTGGTACGACTGGTACTTTTTCTCATTTATCGGTCTAGTTGGAAAAATTTCCCCTCAAAGAGCAAGTTTTTCTTATATATTATGCCGCGCCCTTGCCCTTAACCTTCCTTTCTCTTCTATAAAAAGGCTGGACGTCAAATGTAACTGATGCTTATATTCTAAATATGACAAGCAAGAAACCTACTATTGCCGTAAACAAAAACCCAAACATTAGTAACTAACAGAGCTTTCCTATTCTAACTATTTCCCTATAAACCATGATTGATATACCAATCAAAAAAGACTTCTGAAACTAAACTATTCTATTGATTTATGCCCGTGCTTCTTCTTCTATTTTTGTACGCAGAAGGATGTCTAGGAGGAACAAATCACTGAGGTTAAGGATGAGAAGGTGAAAAGTGAAGATAGAGAATAGATGCCATGAACAAGCAACAAGGAGCTTTTCCAAGCAGATTTCCCTGTTCAGAAAAGGGCAGGAAACAGTGGGTTTTCCCGAGCGATCGATCCTCTCTGTGGTCGAACAGCTTGATTTCATCAAATTAAGGAAGCCAAAAAAAAAGCAAAACCGAAGGAGAGACTTGTGTTACGAGCAAGAACGAGGGAGGCCCCTTCGAGACCCTACCTATCGAAGCCTTGTTTTAACAAGGGAAATATTAGGTACCACAAGGCCTCTTTTACTAAACAAATCCACCTGAAAACGCGTTCCATAAAAACTAAGTAGGACCCTATTGAAAGTGCAAGGAACTGGAACCGATAAAAGAGATAGGCACTTTTCCTATCTTTTCGCGTTAAGGCGAAGCAGTCAGGTAACAAACTGGAACTGGAAACTGGCTAACGTTACTTTTCCTTTTCAGCTTCGGAGTTGCAAACCGGCAGACCTTACTTTCTAAAAAAGACAGAAGTACGGAAACTGATCCTATTTCAGTTCTAGAATTGCATTCAAACTTAGGCCGTTTTGAACTGACATAGCTTGACTTGTGAACTCTCAGTGCGTACGACAGTTGCTTCGACAAACATTCGATAGACTAGCTTTCGAAGTGCCACGGTCCTATCGAGTAAAATCATCCCCCGGGGATAACGGCCAGTGCAAGGCTACCCGCCTTACCACACTTTCCCTGAATGTAAGTTGCTCAGACAACCTGGAAGATCATGGCAGCTAGACTAATTTGAGGTTAGATCAGTGTCATCTATAGCTCCCTGGTAATGAACTGAAAAAGAGACTGCTCACCGCTGAGAACAAGACGGCACAGGTTGTGGTTCTTCTCCAGTGTAGGCTAGCTGCTGGAACCCACCGAATTCAAATCCGAGTTAGGAAATTAGACTCTGCGATATCGACCGACGCGACGCTATACCGGAAAGATTAAAGAAAGGTATGTATTTTAGTCACATGAATTTCACGAATTGAAAATTTGGGCAAGTTAACTCAGCTCTTTTTTCCGATAAAAGGTTTACCCCGAGCCCCCTTCCAAAAGGAATAGAAGGCGCAAGCTAGACCTATTCAATAGATCAAGTCTAGCTTTGCCAACTATTTGAAAAGGAAGATTCGAACAGGAAACTAATTCAACGGAAAAGAAAGCTAAGCTCAAGACAGGACTAGAGGAGTGGGCTCCACTCCGCGAGATCTTGTTTCCCCCTCTCCGGTAGATCTATCCTCATCTCTACGGTTCCCAGTACCCACTCAGTTGCTCCAGTCACGCCTGTCGGATTCACTCCTCGAGGCTAGGAACAGTCCTGCGGCACCGGGTCGATACGGACTAAAGTCCATGTCTCCCCTATCCGGGGCATACGGTTGCTGACTCTACTTAAGCAGCCTAGAACCCCGGACTGTGGGCTTTCGCTCTTACCCATGAAGGGATAAGAGCTCAGAGCCCTGGCTTTCCTGACTAGAGCTGATTCGTGGGTCCTGTTCTCCTACGTTCTGAGGAACGATCTACCCCCATTCCTTCCCTTCAACAACATCCCTCTTCATTCCGGATAAGGGAATTGAAGGACTTAAATGAGAGAATAAGGCAATCCCAAGCATTTTCAATTCCTAATTTAAGTATATATATACCTTTCCGGGCAGCAGAGCAGAGGGAGAGGAGCCCTCATCCATACGATGGCCGGGAATAGAGGGGGAAGCTAATTACACTGTTTGGTTTCCTAACATAGGACTGAGCATGTCTCAAGGGACTGAGACATGCACTAACAAGGATCATGCGTAAAGGGATGCCACCTCTAAGGGTGCAGACTTTACAACAGGAAAGGAATAGATTTGGGATCTTACCCTTGTTGAGTCCGGTCGCCCAGGGCGCTTAGGCAAGGTACCGATGCCAGAGGTACCGATCTAAGCTTTCCCTATTAAATAAGTTTCCGACGTTAGGAGGAATTCCCTTTAATAGGGAAAGCTTAGATCGGTACCTCTGGCATCAGTACCTTGCCTAAGCGCCCTGGGCGACTGGACTCGACAAGGGTAAGATCCCAAATCTATTCCTTTCCTGTTGTAAAGTCTGCACCCTTAGAGGTGGCATCCCTTTACGCATGAGCCTTGTTAGTGCATGTCTCAGTCCCTTGAGACATGCTCAGTCCTATGTTAGGAAACCAAACAGTGTAATTAGCTTCCCCCTCTATTCCCGGCCATCGTATGGACGAGGGCTCCTCTCCCTCTGCTCTGCTACACGGAAAGGTATATATATATATACTTAAATTAGGAATTGAAAATGCTTGGGCTTGCCTTATTCTCTCATTTAAGTCCTTCGATTCCCTTATCCGGAATGGAGAGGGATGTTGTTGAAGGGAAGGAACGGAGGTAGATCGTTCCTCAGAACGTAGGAGAACAGGACCCACGAATCAGCTCTAGTCAGGAAAGCCAGGGCTCTGAGCTCTTATCCCTTCATGGGTAAGAGCGAAAGCCAGCAGTCCGGGGTTCTAGGCTTCTTAAGTAGAGTCAGCAGCCGTATGCCCCGGATAGGGGAGACATGGACTTTAGTACGTATCGACCCGGTGCCGCAGGACTGTTCCTAGCCTCGAGGAGTGAATCCGAGAGGCGTGACTGGAGCAACTGAGTGGGTACTGGGAACCGTAGAGATGAGGATAGATCTACCCGAGAGGGGAAAACAAGATCTCACAGAGTGGAGCCCACTCCTCTAGTCCTGTCTTGAGCTTAGCTTTCTTTTCCGTTGAATTAGTTTCCTGTTCGAATCTTCCTTTTCAAATAGTTGGCAAAGCTAGACTTGATTTATTGAATAGGTCTAGCTTGCGCCTTATATTCCTTTTGGAAGGGGGCTCGTGGGAAACCTTTTATCGGAAAAAAGAGTTGAGTCAACTTGCCCAAATTTTCAATTCGCGAAATTCATGTGACTAAAATACATACCTTTCTTTAGTCTTTCCGGTGTAGCGTCGCATCGGTCGATATCTCAGAGTCTAATTTCCTAACTCGGATTTGAACTCGGTGGGTTCCAGCAGCTAGCCTACACTGGAGAAGAATACCGGATGATGGGAATAACTAAGCATAAATTTGGAAATGAGCACGAAATGTCTATTTAAATAAATTTTCTCATTATTCGTTATTTCCGGGTCTTTTCGTTGCATTCACTTACAACAAGAAACAACCACCAGTGTTTGATGCATGTAACGCCCCGAGACCGATGCTCCAGAAGACTTCCAGCTATTCCGAGTACGTCATGTGATTTGTTTTGTTTGTGCATTCATCTTGCCATCTCTTGCATTGCATCATGTCATCATGCCATCATATCATTAATTTTTTAAAACCTCAACTAAATAAATTGCATAGATCTTTTGATCTATTTAAATCGAGGGAATTCACTTGTGATTTCTCTTTATAACATATTAAAGCCTCTCAATATTATTAGGGAGCTATAATAAAATTATTCCATTTATTTGGAATTAACCATAACCCACTTGCAAAATATCCCATGCCGTTGTTATCTCAATTCTTGGTCTCCAACTCTACCCATAAATTATTTCGTCATTTTCCCGAGCTCCACCAAATTTCTCAACATTTTTGGACTCTTCCAAAATGTTGTCTTAGTCCATACCATTCGAATTAAATTCAAATGGTTTCGGATTTAAACTTTCAACCATACCTCTTTTATTTTCATGGATCAAGCCCATCTTCGCGAGTATGAGAAAGTGACCCTCCTACCCAAGCATCACCCCTATCCTTTTTTTCTTATCTCTGTTTTCTTTAAGAAACGGAGGGAGAGACCCAGCTAGGCCTATGTCAGCCCACCAGGCCTCTGGCCATTTTCCTCTCCACTGGGCCGGCCTCCCAAGGCCCAGCCACCCCTCTAACCCTAGCCGCAGGGGAGAGCATCGCTCGATCCCATCTCCTCCTTGTTCCCCTCCCTTGCGCCGCCAGGAAGTACCTTCGTCTCGATCCCCATCGCGCACACGCATCGCCCGAACCTGCGCCCGATCCTCTCGTCTCCCTCTCCTCGATCCCGAGCCCGAGCGCGCAGCCCTCGACCTCCCCTTGCTCCCGCGCTCCGCCCTCGCCGGAGAAGAGAGCCAGGCCGGAGCCCCGTCGGCCTCCTCGTCGCCCCGCGCCTGACCCTCTCCTCCTCCCGCGCCGCCTCTCCTCCTGCTTCTCCACCTCTCCTGGAGCTCCGTCCGCCGGCCGCCGGAGCCGCTACTGGCTGCCGCCCCGCGCGCTTCGCGCCCTTCTCCATCAGCCAGTCACCACGCTCCTGTCGGTCCCTCGCCTCCCCGTCGTATCTGCCTCGCCCGGCCTCCTGAACCTCATCGCTAGCAGCCGCCGTGTCGTCCATGGCGTCGGCCAGACCTCCACAGTGCCGCCGCCTCAAGCTCCAATCTGGTCGGCCCCATCGCCCAGTCCCAGTCGTCCTTCTCCTTCCCTCGCGACACCGCGGGCATCGAGCTCGTTGCCCCACCTCCAAGTCCTCCCTTGCCGTCGGACCAGATCCATCGTCGCCCCTGCCCTGCTTCCCATGGCGATGCACGAGCCCCGCGACCACGCCCTTACCGTCCCTGCGGCCAGCCATGCCGGCGAGCAAGCCGCTGCCGTCCGCCTCGCCGCGTTCCCCTTCATCTTCGTCACCTCAAGTTCCGCGCCCGAGCACTTTGCTCGACCAGGCGCCCGTCACCTCCAGTGCCTCTACATGTCCAAGCCCCCTGCCCCGCCACTGCTTCATTCGAGCAGGATGGAGGATGCGCCTCCGCTCGCCCGCATCCACCACCACCTTGCCCCGTGCTCGCCATGGACCTCCTCGCACCCCTGCTTCCTCTCCAACGGCCTTTCGTGGCTACAACCACCTTTGCGCCCAAGGTCGCTGCAATCTCACCTTCGGCCATGCCTTTGCCTTCCTGTACCGTTGTTCGCTGCACGCCAAGACCACCCTGTGGCTTTTTCCAAGTACCACTATGACCTGTGTGCGACTATGCGGATTCGCCAAGTACCCCTCCAGCAAGACCGACGCCTGAACAAGCACACCGGCTCTGTGGATTTCGGCAAGTCCCTAAACGACCGGCGCTTAGTACCACTATGTTTGCCATGTACATCTACACCAAGACCGGACCGACAAGTACCCCGACAACGTGTGTACCTCTACCGACGACCCCGGACATCTACGAAAAACGTGTACAACTACCGTCGCCAAGATCGCGAGTACCTCTACCGTCGACATGTACGACTACGAAACGTGAACGACTACCATCGCCGAGACCGCAAGTACCACGACAACCCCGAAGGGATTTGAATCCGTCAATTCATCTACGAAACGAGTACCACTACTTCCACTACGAACTCGTTCCACCCCGAAATTGCACGCTTCGAAGGTATAACCCCGAGATGGCCGCCCGTGAACGAATGCTTATGTGTTGTATGGGATGCTCGTGCTTGCACCATGTCCGAGAGAGGTCTTTGCACGTTCCTTGTTTGCCATGCCGCCGTCCCGTGGGAACCCGGAATTCGGGAGCACCCCACCATCCTTGCATGGCTCGCTCACGCTCACTTCCTTTTGCACCGGTATCTCCGTGAGTTACCAGGACCAGAATGTTGCCGTGGCACCATTTCCGTTTCACCGCCGTGGCACCTTTTTCCTTCCGCCATGGCGACAAATGTTTCATATCTTGCTCATGTCAACATTTTCGTAAAAATTGCATAAACCTTGATTATGTCATCTACATCATGATAACAACATTTAAAATGTTTAAAATTGTGTTTGCTTTAAATTGCTAAATGACATATGGGGATTTTCTGGAATTGTTGTTAGTTGTTTCCGGCCTCACTTAAACTTGCCTAAATAGTTAGTTTTATTATGTTTCACCTCTTGCCATGTTTGACAACATTTAATATTGTTGGTTAGCCTAAACGAGAGAGAACTAAATATTTGAATGTGGTGTTTCGTCAATATGCAACTTGTTGCATATTGAGCTCCACTTAACTTGTAGTATTGTTTGTTGCACTTTGCCATGCCATGCCTCATTAAACCGGACATGCATCATACTTGATTGTGCATCATGCCATGATTATGCTTGTGTGTTTACCATGTTGTTTGCTTCTTTCCGGTTTACTTCTCTCGTTAGCTTCGTTTTCGTTCTAGAGTTGTGAGGATTCATGCGACTACGTCCGTTTGTCTTCTTCATGGACTCGTTCTTCTTCCTTGCGGGATCTCAGGCAAGATGACTATTACCCTCGATATCACTTCTATCTTTGCTTGCTAGTTGCTCCATTCTATCGCTATGTTGCGCTACCTATCACTTGTTTACCATGCCTCCCATATTGCCATGTCAGCCTCTAACCTTTTTCACCCTTCCTAGCAAACCGTTGTTTGGCTATGTTACCGCTTTGCTCAGCCCCTCTTATAGCATTGTTAGTTGCAGGTGAAGTTGAAGATTGTTCCATGATGGACAGGATTATTTTGGGATATCACAATATCTCTTATTTAATTAATGCATCTATATACTTGGTAAAGGGTGGAAGACTCGGCCTTATGCCTGGTGTTTTGTTCCACTCTTGCCGCCCTAGTTTCCGTCATACCGGTGTTATGTTCCCGGATTTTGCGTTCCTTACGCGGTTGGGTGATTTATGGGACCCCCTTGACAGTTCGCTTTGAATAAAACTCCTCCAGCAAGGCCCAACATTGGTTTTAACATTTGCCACCTAAGCCTTTTTCCCTTGGGTTCTGCAGACTCAAGGGTCATCTTTATTTGACCCCTCGGGCCAGTGCTCCTCCGAGTGTTGGTCCAAACTACAGCACCGTGCGGGACCATTCCTTGGCAACTTGGATTACGTCGGTACCTGTACGCTTCGCTTATCCGGTGTGCCCTGAGAACGAGATATGTGCAGCTCCTATCGGGATTTGTCGGCACAGCGGGTGGTTTTGCTGGTCTTGTTTTACCATTGTCGAAATGTCTTGTAAACCGAGATTCCGAGTCTGATCGGGTCTTCCTGGGAGAAGGTATATCCTTCGTTGATCGCGAGAGCTTATCATGGGCTAAGTTGGGACACCCCTACAGGGTTTAAACTTTCGAAAGCCATGCCCGCGGTTATGTGGCAGGTGGGAATTTGTTAATGTCCGGTTGTAGATAACTTGACACCAGATCCGAATTAAAACGCATCAACCGCGTGTGTAGCCGTGATGGTCTCTTTTCGGCGGAGTCCGGGAAGTGAACACGGTTTTGGGTTATGTTTGACGTAAGTAGGAGTTCAGGATCACTTCTTGATCATTGCTAGCTTCACGACCGTTCCATTTGCTCTCTTCTCGCTCTTATTTGCGTATGTTAGCCACCATATATGCTTAGTGCTTGTTGCTACTCCACCTCATTACCACTTCCTACCCATAAGCTTAAATAGTCTTGATCTCGCGGGTTTTGAGATTGCTGAGTCCTCGTGACACACCCGATACTATCACAACAGTTGCAGGTGCCGATGATACCAGTGCAGGTGATGCAACCGAGCTCAGATGGGAGCTCAACGAAGACCTTGGTCGTTGCTATGTATCGCTTCATGTTGATCAGTAGTGGAGCCTAGTTGGGACGATCAGGGATCTAGCAGTTGGGTTATCTTCTTTTCTTTTGGCTTCGTCCGTAGTCGGACTATGTGTGTGTTCTGAATGATGTATAAATTATATGTTCATTGTGTGAAGTGGCGATTGTAAGCCAACTCTTTATCCCAGTCTTGTTCATTACATGGGATTGTCTGAAGATGGCCCTTCTTGCGACAAAACCACAATGCGGTTATGCCTCTAAGTCATGCTTCGACACGTGGGAGATATAGCCGCATCGTGGGTGTTACAAGTTGGTAATCAGAGCCATCCCCGACTTAGGATCCCCCTGCTTGATTGATTGCTAGTGTTGTTGTGTCTAGATCAAAAATGTTTTGAGTCTTAGGATTGTATATCGGAGAGTAGGATTCTTTTTACTCCTTAGTCCCTTCGTCGCTCTGGTGAGGTCTCCTGACGTAGATGTTTTGACTTTCCTCTCCTCAAATTTCACTAATTTTTTTTAGGATCACGCGGGTATCTTGGAATCGTTCCGATGGTTTTGTGACGAGAACATTGTTCTTGGTGCCTCCTGTCTATTATGTGGCATTGACCCGGGGAGTTGAGCTCCGAGGTTTTGTCGTCACAATTTTATCGTTGCAGTTCTGGAATACCTGAGTTTTGCCGACATCGAAAATCTCTTTTATGAAGTTGTTAGTGAGATAACCTCGACGCCACCCAGTACTGGGGCGGGAGTTCGGGAGTATTGCCATAGCTCGTATAACGGATGCTTTTCGAAGGTTGTGGTACACGATTTCCGGAGTTTTCTTGGTTATGTGTTGACGGATGGATACAGCTGGATGTAGGGATTGTTAGTTTGGGTGAGATATATTGCTTCCCCTGTATCCCCAACACCATATTGCATAACCAGAAAGTTTCGGGAGTTTTATAGGTGGGAATTCAAGTAGCTCTAGCCTTTTGTTTTTCTTTCTGACAGATGCATGATATGAGATTGGGGTTCGACTTCTAGTGGTCCGCCTTTCCACGATCGTTTTTACACTGGTCTCGTTGTGTCTTAAAGAACCCTTGGCTATGCTGGTTCGGGGACACTTCGTATGTCATGTGCACTGCCTTGTACAAGATGGTGTTGTACACTCAAGCCCGTGTGGGCCCCACCACGAAAACGTCGGATGAAATCTCTATCATATGTTTGTTTCCGGCTTATTCTGCAAGCCAAATCCTTTGTTTTGTTTTATTTGTGGTATTCGAGTTGCTTCAAAGTCAAATGTTGAATCCATACCTTCCCTAAATGGTGTTCTCATATTGCTATGTGAATACTAATCCTTCTTGATCATCGAGGTCGTCATGCCAATTCTTTCCGATCGGTGTGCTTCTCTTCAAGTGGATCCGAACATTTCAACATACGCAAGATCAATTCTAAGTTTTCTCAACGGTATCCATTCCATCTGCCCCAAGTTGCCTTTGTTTTCCCGCCCTCCCACCCTTAACTTCAAGGACTCAGATTTCTTAATCGGGTATCCATTTTATTGATGGGAAGTCTCTCCATTCTTTTCCGTCAATGTTCTTATCCGGTGATTCTCAAGAAGATACTAACGGAGTTTCAAGTTCATCATTCTTCATTCTCGTTTTCTTCTCCGGTGGATTTAACTCAAGCTTTCGGTGTTGATCATATTATTTTTCTCATTTCAAGTGCTTTCTTATGCCGGTGTATCTCTTAATCATTCAATTCTCGCTATTCCTTCGTTCTCGAGTGTTGAATATTTCTCAGAAGGCTCGTCTTTCCATTCTCAATCAGTTCAAGATATTTGGAGATTATTATCTCATTCAAGTCATTTAATTCAACCGGTGCAATCCCCCCTTTCAATCAATTGTTCAACGGTGTATCTTTTAGTGGGCCCTAACCCACAAGTCATTTCCCAGGATCTTACCTAACTCTTCTAGTTTTTTCGGAGTTATTCTCAAATTCATTGCAAAGTTTGACGTAAGAATGAATTATCATCAGTCAAATGTCTTTCTCCAAGATCTTTCAAATTATTTTTATTATTGGCTCAACCTTTTTGTTTTTCATTCTCCTGGAGTATCTCAACAATTCATGGTGGTGTTTCTCGCTGTCATTCTCGGATTTTGAAGACCGAAGAAGGATTTCTCTTAAATCTTGTCCATTCTCTTGAAGATTCATGGTTCTAGCTTTATGCCATCCTCATAATTATTTTTGATTGTGACAATTCTTTTCTTACCATCCGGAGCATTTCATGAGTTATTTCCGTTTCTTTCCTCCGAAGGCCATCATGTCATAATCCTTCATTCTCAGCGTGTAGATATCGTTCTCCAAATCTTACCGGTGCATCGTTCAAATATCATCTAATCAGTTCATGACCCCTTCGTTCTCATGTATCTAAATTTCTCAAGTATCTTCTTTTGTTTTCAAACTCTTCCCGGTGTTCTGCTATCTTTTCTTTTCTTACGGTGGTTCTTTCAACTTTCCACTTCCGTTGTTATTGTATCAATTCATTCGTTGTTTCCAAATCCCACCGGCGGTTCCATCAATAACTTCTCAAGTTTGCGCTATATCTCTATCTTTAATCATTTTTCAATGAGAATAAGTAGTATGTCAAATCCATTGCTTGTCATCAATTTAATTTGATGAAGGATAAGCATACAATAAATCTTATTCTTATTTCCTCTAGGTGATTCAATTCTTTTCTTCCGTAGATTGTTCATGATGAAGTAATTCTCGGCTCTAGTGTTTCATCTTTTTCTTTTCCGGTGTTCCAAGTTTTCTCGGTTATATCGTCACGAAGCTCTATCTAAATCATTGCAAGGATTCACCTTGTGTTTTCAACTTCCCTTTCTTTCTATCACCCTTTTATTACCGAAGTTCTTCATGGAGGCTCTACATGGTGGTTTGTCAAGGATTCTTTTCATTCTTTAATTGTTCTTCAAGATTTCTCTTGAAGTTAACATCCGCCAAGCTATACTCAAAATTAAACATGGTGATCAACACATGTTTTGTTTTGAGGCATTCAAGCATTCTTCATCTTGCATTCCAAAGTGCAATTATCCTACCTTATCTTTTGAGATGGTGTTATATCATTCTTGACAATTTCCATTCCTGTTTCGCGATTCACATGTTGTCAAGAACGAGGTATTTTAAATCCATCAATCTCTTTGTTGGAGTTATCTTGGTATAGATTTCACCTAAAGCCTTTCCTAAGGAATGTTGTATTGTGGTGCTTATCAATGATCCAAGTTTTCTCCTATCCTCTCGGCGAAAGCAGTTTTCATCTCTTCGTTGATCTCAAGCAAGCAATTGTTTCCGTTAGTGGCCGGTTGTCATCTCATAATTTTGAGATGTTTTCCATAAGCCCACTACAAGCTTATTTGTTTCGTTGTTGGTTTTCCAACAACTCCACTCTAACCTTCTTGGAAGCGTGCTTTCCAAGATCATTTGTGGCAGAAGTTGGCATTTTCTTCTCCATTCCTTTATTCCAATGGTCTATCTTCTATTCTTTCTTCCGGAGGCATGGTAATGTTGCTCTCTTCACTCATCATCTCGAATTGTGAGGATCGTGTCCTTTTTATGCTTATCCATTCAACCGGAGTGTCATGTTTTTTTTAAGTTCTTTTCATCTTATCAAGTTTTGCCTCTCTTTTCAACCGGATTGCTGTCAGAAATCCTTCTTACCCCTTGTGCCATTCTTTCAATAGTTCCGGAGGCAGTGTGTTGTTGATTTCATCAAGTATCATCCCATCTTCTTAAGTTCATGTTCTATTCCTTCCATGTTCAACCGGAGTGCTGCCCGAATTCTTCCCTCTCATCTTGCTTTAACTGGAGTGGTTTCGAATTCTATCTTGTCCATTAAACTCTTGATTCATGTCTTTGCAACCTTCAAGTTCTCGTAATGTTCCTTGTTCCTTTTTTCTAACCGATTGTTTGCAATCTCGTTCATCTCTATTGTACTCCTTTTAAATTGCTCAACCTCTCAAGGTTCATGGTTTCACTCATTTGTCAAAGAAGCAACTTAGTTTTACCTCTGCTCTTCCTCTTCCATTTCTCTCCGGTGCCATCCTAGATCTCGGGACGAGATCCTCTTGTAGTGGTGGAGTGTTGTAACGCCCCGAGACCGACTCTCCAGAAGACTTCCAGCTATTCCGAGTTTCGTCGTGTGATTTGTTTTGTTTGTGCATTCATCATGCCATCTCTTGCATTGCATCATGTCATCATGCCATCATATCATTAATTTTTTAAAACCTCAACTAAATAAATTGCATAGATCTTTTGATCTCTTTAAATCGAGGGAATTCACTTGTGATTTCTCTTTATAACATATTAAAGCCTCTCAATATTATTAGGGAGCTATAGTAAAATTATTCCATTTATTTGGAATTAACCATAACCCACTTGCAAAATATCCCATGCCGTTGTTATCTCAATTCTTGGTCTCCAACTCTACCCATAAATTCTTTCGTCATTTTCCAAAGCTCCACCAAATTTCTCAACATTTTTGGACTCTTCCAAAATGTTGTCCTAGTCCATACCATTCGAATTAAATTCAAATGGTTTTGGATTTAAATCTTTCAACCATGCCTCTTTTATTTTCATGGATCAAGCCCATCTTCGCGAGTATGAGAAAGTGACCCTCCTACCCAAGCATCACCCCTATCCTTTTTTTTCTTTTCTCTGTTTTCTTTAAGAAACGGAGGGAGAGACCCAGCTAGGCCTATGTCAGCCCACCAGGCCTCTGGCCATTTTCCTCTCCACTGGGCCAGCCTCCCAAGGCCCAGCCACCCCTCTAACCCTAGCCGCAGGGGAGAGCATCGCTCGATCCCATCTCCTCCTCGTTCCCCTCGCTTGCGCCGCCAGGAAGTACCTTCGTCTCGATCCCCATTGCGCACACGCATCGCCCGAACCTACGCCCGATCCTCTCGTCTCCCTCTCCTCGATCCCGAGCCCGAGCGCGCAGCCCTCGACCTCCCCTTGCTCCCGCGCTCCGCCCTCGCCGGAGAAGAGAGCCAGGCCGGAGCCCCGTCGGCCTCCTCGTCACCCCGTGCCTGACCCTCTCCTCCTCCCGCGCCGCCTCTCCTCCTGCTTCTCCACCTCTCCTGGAGCTCCGTCCGCCGGCCACCGGAGCCGCTGCTGGCTGCCGCCCCGCGCGCCTCGCGCCCTTCTCCATCAGCCAGCCACCACGCTCCTCTCGGTCCCTCGCCTCCCCGTCGTATCTGCCTCGCCCGGCCTCCTCAACCCCATCGCTAGCAGCCGCCGTGTCGTCCATGGCCTCGGCCGGCCCTCCACAGCGCGGCCGCCTCAAGCTCCAATCCGGTCGGCCCCATCTCCCTGTCCCAGCCATCCTTCTCCTTCCGTCGCGACGCCGCGGGCATCGAGCTCGTCGCCCCGCCTCCAAGTCCTCCCTCGCCGCCGGACCAGATCCATCGTCGCCCCTGCCCTGCTTCCCATGGCACTGCACGAGCCCCGCGACCACGCCCCTGCCATCCCCGCGCCCAGCCATGCCGGCAAGCAAGCCGCTGCCGTCCGCCTCGCCGCGTTCCCCTTCGTCTTCGTCACCTCAAGTTCCGCGCCCGAGCCATCTTCTCGACCAGGAGCCTGTCACCTCCAGCGCCTCTACATGTCCAAGCCCCCTGCCCCGCCTCTGCTTCGTTCGAGCGGGGAGGAGGATGCGCCTCCGCTCGCCCGCATCCACCACCACCTTGCCCCGTGCCCGCCATGGCCCTCCTCGCGCCCCTGCTTCCTCTCCAACGGCCTTTCGTGGCTACAACCACCTTTGCGCCCAAGGCCGCTGCAATCTCACCTTCGGCCATGCCTTTGCCTTCCTGTACCGTTGTTCGCTGCACGCCAAGACCACTCTGTGGATTTTGCCAAGTACCACTATGACCTGTGTGCGACTATGCGGATTCGCCAAGTACCCCTCCAGCAAGACCGACGCCTGAACAAGCACACCGGCTCTGTGGATTTCGTCAAGTCCCTCGACGACCGGCGCTTAGTACCACTACGTTTGCCATGTACATCTACACCAAGACTGGACCGACAAGTACCACAACGTGTGTACCTCTACCGACGACCCCGGACATCTATGAAAAACGTGTACAACTACCGTCGCCAAGATCGCGAGTACCTCTATCGTTGACATGTACGACTACGAAACGTGAACGACTACCGTCGCCGAGACCGCAAGTACCATGACAACCCCGAAGGGATTCGAATCCGTGAAGTTCATCTGCGAAACGAGTACCACTACTTCCACTACGAACTCGTGCCACCCCGAAAATGCACGCTTCGAAGGTATAACCCCGAGACGACCGCCCATGAACGAATGCTTATGTGTTGTATGAGATGCTCGTGTTTGCACCGTGTCCGAGAGAGGTCTTTGCACGTTCCTCGTTTGCCATGCGCCGTCCCGTGGGAACCCGGAATTCGGGAGCACTCCACCATCCTTGCATGACTCGCTCACGCTCACTTCCTTTTGCACCGGTATCTCCGTGAGTTACTAGGACCAGAATGTTGCCGTGGCACCATTTCCGTTTCACCGCCGTGGCACCTTTTTCCTTCCGCCAGGGCAACAAATGTTTCATATCTTGCTCATGTCAGCGTTTTCATAAAAATTGCATAAACCTTGATTATGTCATCTGCATCATGATAACAACATTTAAAATGTTTAAAATTGTGTTTGCTTTAAATTGCTAAATGACATATGGGGATTTTCCGGAATTGTTGTTAGTTGTTTCCGGCCTCACTTAAACTTGCCTAAATAGTTAGTTTTATTATGTTTCACCTCTTGCCATGTTTGACAACATTTAATATTGTTGGTTAGCCTAAACGAGAGAGAACTAAATATTTGAATATGGTGTTTCGTTAATATGCAACTTGTTGCATATTGAGCTCCACTTAACTTGTAGTATTGTTTGTTGCACCTTTCCATGCCATGCCTCATTAAACCGGACATGCATCATACTTGATTGTGCATCATGCCATGATTATGCTTGTGTGTTTACCATGTTGTTTGCTTCTTTCTGGTTTACTTCTCTCGTTAGCTTCGGTTTCGTTCTAGAGTTGTGAGGATTCGTGCGACTACGTCCGTTTGTCTTCTTCATGGACACGTTCTTCTTCCTTGCGGGATCTCAGGCAAGATGACTATTACCCTTGATATCACTTCTATCTTTGCTTGCTAGTTGCTCCGTTCTATCGCTATGTTGCGCTACCTATCACTTGTTTACCATGCCTCCCATATTGCCATGTCAACCTCTAACCCTTTTCACCCTTCCTAGCAAACCGTTCTTGGCTATGTTACCGCTTTGCTCAGCCCCTCTTATAGCATTGTTAGTTGCAGGTGAAGTTGAAGATTGTTCCATGATGGACAGGATTATTTTGGGATATCACAATATCTCTTATTTAATTAATGCATCTATATACTTGGTAAAGGGTGGAAGACTCGGCCTTATGCCTGGTGTTTTGTTCCACTCTTGCCGCCCTAGTTTCCGTCATACCGGTGTTATGTTCCCGGATTTTGCGTTCCTTACGCGGTTGGGTGATTTATGGGACCCCCTTGACAGTTCGCTTTGAATAAAACTCCTCCAGCAAGGCCCAACATTGGATTTAACATTTGCCACCTAAGCCTTTTTCCCTTGGGTTCTGCAGACTCAAGGGTCATCTTTATTTTAACCCCCGGGCCAGTGCTCCTTCGAGTGTTGGTCCAAACTAGAGCATCGTGCGGGACCATTCCTTGGCAACTTGGATTACGTCGGTACCTGTACGCTTCGCTTATCCGGTGTGCCCTGAGAACGAGATATGTGCAGCTCCTATCGGGATTTGTCGGCACAGTGGGTGATTTTGCTGGTCTTGTTTTACCATTGTCGAAATGTCTTGTAAACCGGGATTCCGAGTCTAATCGGGTCTTCCTGGGAGAAGGTATATCCTTCGTTGATCGCGAGAGCTTATCATGGGCTAAGTTGGGACACCCCTGCAGGGTTTAAACTTTGGAAAGCCGTGCCCGCGGTTATGTGGCAGGTGGGAATTTGTTAATGTCCGGTTGTAGATAACTTGACACCAGATCCGAATTAAAACGCATCAACCGCATGTGTAGCCGTGATGGTGTCTTTTCGGCGGAGTCCGGGAAGTGAACACGGTTTTGGGTTATGTTTGACGTAAGTAGGAGTTCAGGATCACTTCTTGATCATTGCTAGCTTCACGACCGTTCCATTTGCTCTCTTCTCGCTCTTATTTGCGTATGTTAGCCACCATATATGCTTAGTGCTTGCTGCTGCTCCACCTCATTAACACTTCCTACCCATAAGCTTAAATAGTCTTGATCTCGCGGGTTTTGAGATTGTTGAGTCCTCGTGACTCACCAGATACTATCACAACAGTTGCAGGTGCCGATGATACCAGTGCAGGTGATGCAACCGAGCTCAGATGGGAGCTCAATGAAGACCTTGGTCGTTGCTATGTATCGCTTCATGTTGATCAGTAGTGGAGCCCAGTTGGGACGATCGGGGATCTAGTAGTTGGGTTATCTTCTTTTCTTTTGGCTTCGTCCGTAGTCGGACTATGTGTGTGTTCTGAATGATGTATGAATTATATGTTCATTGTGTGAATTGGCGATTGTAATCCAACTCTTTATCCCAGTCTTGTTCATTACATGGGATTGTGTGAAGATGGCCCTTCTTGCGACAAAACCACAATGCGGTTATGCCTCTAAGTCGTGCTTCGACACGTGGGAGATATAGCCGCATCCTGGGTGTTACAGTGCAGCACTTGCATTTTGGTGCATTCTTCTTACTTTCCTTGGTCTTTCGTTCCGTCATATTCCAAATAACTTATCTAATTACAACGTAATAACCGCTAATGCACCTTTTTTTATCAAATCTCAGGGACATGGTCTAATCATGAGGGTAGTATTTTATCATGGTGTTGGGTCCCAAGTTTTTATGGATTCCTTTTTGGTTACCGGGGTCGACCCCAAAGCCATAATGTCTCAAAACGAAGAGGCTATAGAGAAACTTTGATTTTTTTCCTTTGTCTCGAACTTCGTGAAGAACTCCATTCTATCTCTCCAACAAAAAAGTTGGGTTGTGCCCCAGTTGTACACTCCCTTCGTTCGGAGAACCCTTGTTGATTCTGAACTTCGTTCGCAAAGTAAGCATCCTTTTAACGGGCCAGCCCTTTTTAATGCGCCGCTTGACCCTGTTTTGAAAATGAGCTTTGCTCTTCTAGGCGCTGGGTGCTCCCGTGGTTCGCGAGAAGAAAAAAGGACTAATCTTTTGTTACATCTGGCACGAGATGAAAAAGAGAGAGCTTCGTCTATCGATGAACAGCAGATTGACGGAGCTCTTGGCATTGCTTTGTTTTTCTCTCCTTTCCTATCAGCGAGTTCCGGTCCTTTTGTTCGAAATTTCTTGGTTCGTACCGAACCGCTTGCAGAATCAAATCCAGTTCCACAAGATCCTATATCATCTATACATCCTCCTTACATTTATGCCGGAGGTGTCGCCAGTGCTATGGGCTTTGGGTTATGTAGATCAAAAATGATGAATGGGATTGTGGCACTCCACTCGCCGCCAATGCAGAAGGATGCCGCCGAAAAGAATGGAACGCTGCTTCGCTCTGCTGGATGCGTCGGATCCCATATAAGAAGCTCGATCTTTACCCGATCATTCAAACATTTTGTGGGCGGCGCGCCTGCTCTATTGTTGTGTAGCAATAGAAGCCTACTCATGCAGCTTCGGCGGCGCTTTTTCGCCTTCTCTTCCCTCTGGACAGGAGCGCTAATGGACACGGGAGGGAGCAGGCGAAGCGTGTCATTCGTAATGGAAAGAAAGACACCACTACTTCGCCTCTTTGTTGGTCCGCTGGCGCGAACACGGTGGTCTCTGACCAGGACCAGGAACCAATTTGAATTTGGATCTTGACATGTCGGTTGTTTTTAACCGTAGGCATCTCGCCAGGAAGTTGGTGGTCTCATCATGAATTAGGTCGGGGTGGCTGGTGGTCTCGGGATCCCGTAGAAAACGCGTCTTTTATGCCTCAGGTATTAGCCACAGCTCGTATTCATTCAGTAATTCTACCCCTTCTTCATTCTTGAATGTCGCTTCTGTTTATTTTGACTCTTCCATGCTGTGCCTTAGGAACCTTTTCAATACGGTCCGGATTGCTAGCTCCCGTTCATAGTTCCGCTACAGATGATACACGAGGAAGATTTTTATGGCGGTTCTTCCTTCTAATTACAGGCATATCTATGACTCTTTTTTACCAGATGAAGCAGGAGGCATCGGTCCGTAGAACCTATAAAAAAGAGATGTTTGTGGCGCAAAGTACTCTTGTGCACCTACATCACTCGGCTCGCGCGCAACCCCGCCCCGTTACGTTATGTTATGGAAGAATTTAGCTTCTTGCTGGGCTGGTTATTCAGAGCCAGCAACTGGCTGCCGGATTTCGTCCCGTCCGTAGCGCTTCGGAAGTCACTCTGGCGTGGCGCTGCTGGATACTTCTGATCAATAGGAATAGAAGGAAAAAAAGCATATGATGAGCATCTATTGGAGTCGACCATTTCCAAGATCTAATTCTAGTTTCTTATTATGTAGTGGAAACGCCTCACAATCTTCAGTTTTACGCTTACGCTTAAGGGAAGAAATGTTCTTGGTGGATGCAGGCCCTGGTACCCCCAAAATTTGTATGCAAGATGAGCTTACAGGAATGCCAATCAAGCGAGCCACCAGGTTTGAGAATAAGGTGGGATCCAAGAATGTAGTGGCTGGTGAATCACTGATCAAAAAGCGGATTTTTGAGAGATTCTTCATCGATCTAGTGGCCGGTGAATCACTGATCAAAGAGTGAGCAGCCGCCAGGTTTAATGATTTTGTGGGATCCCTGGATGTAGCGGCTGGCGAACCGCTTCTTCTTCCACAAAGATTCAGACAAAACCGAGCTTGGATAGAACTGAAGAAGATTTGGCGAACGAAGAAAAAGGTCAAAGGGTTTATTATAAAAAAACAAAGGAGGTTACGAAAGAAAGTGAAATGTCCTATCCTCGTCCTAATTTGGGTAATCCATGATGTCTCCATTTTATGTATCCATCTTGACTCGTTTTCGGCCAAATAGGCCTCCTTTTTGGAGTGAACAAGCCTTTTTCCTTTGATCCCTCACGTGATCAAATCAAGTCCGTCTACTTGAAAGCGAAGTACTTCAGCGAGTAGTAGTTCATAATGTTGGTCTTATTCAAGGTAGTTTTTAAAAACCTAGCAATACCATTAAGAACAAGGTCAACGAGGAGTGACCGAACACTTGAGGGAACGAACAAGGAAGACCGATCCCAAATAAATAGAGTTTCCGATGTTAGGAGTAATTCCCTTTAATGTGGAAAGCTTAGATCGGTACCTCTGGCATCGGTACCTTGCCTAAGCGCCCTGGGCAACCGGACTCGACAAGGGTAAGATCCCAAATCTGTTCCTTTCCTGTTGTAAAGTCTGCACCCTTAGAGGTGGCATCCCTTTACGCATGAGCCTTGTTAGTGCATGTCTCAGTCCCTTGAGACATGCTCAGTCCTATGTTAGGAAACCAAACAGTGTAATTAGCTTCCCCCTCTATTCCCGGCCATCGTATGGACGAGGGCTCCTCTCCCTCTGCTCTGCTGCCCGGAAAGGTATATATATACTTAAATTAGGAATTGAAAATGCTTGGGCTTGCCTTATTCTCTCATTTAAGTCCATCAATTCCCTTATCCGGAATGGAGAGGGATGTTGTTGAAGGGAAGGAATGGAGGTAGATTGTTCCTCAAAACGTAGGAGAACAGGACCCACGAATCAGCTCTAGTCAGGAAAGCGAGGGCTCTGAGCTCTTACCCATGAACCAAAGTGGAACGGAGAGAACAGAGAGTCAGTTACAATGACAAAATTGTTGAGTAATCATGTTGAAAGAACAACATTTTGTGTCATAAATATCGTATATAGAGATTTTTCATGTATCGACGCTTTTGATTCAATTATGAAAGTACGTTGTACTAGATTTGCACCCCTAGTTACGCAGAAGTGCAAGCACAGAAGCAGATGACCGGACCTTACCAACATACTGAAAAAAGTATTCTATACTGGGTTCTGTGCTCTTGACAAGCAGTGTTTCCAGTCTAGCTATGTCAAATCGGGTGTGAAGTGTCCTTCTAGGTTCTGGCTGGTAGAGCAGAGGACTGAAAATCCTCTTTAGTTTCACGCATGGGACTCTAAATCCCAATTGTGCTAGCTCTGTGGTTCGATTCCACAACAGAACGAACAATGAATGAATGTGGGCCGTCAACCAGGTAAGTCTGTGCCCATGAAAGAAAGGACTAGGGAGGGATTGAGAGAAGCTTTCACAGTGGAAAATGCAAAAAAGCATGTCGTTCTTAGAAATTGTGGAATTTTACGTCCGGGAACACTTTGGGGTGAACACCCATCCGAACAAGTACGGTAAATAGTTCAGCATTTAGGCCGTAACATTTAGCAAAAAACGAATCTGAAACCCAACAAGTGCTCTCTGAACCAAGCTAGATAGTCTCCTATCACTAGGCTCACCAACCAACCTGGACTTTGATTCTTCCTTATTATTCTAACCGGATATAAAAACCATAAGGATTGTTTCCAGCCGAGATTTCCCATATGACATAAGCGCTCTTGGGATTGTAGATATGAAGATGCCTTGAATGAACCCAAGCAAGCCGAAATAGAATACTATAAGTATGAAGTGGACATCTATGTTTTAATTGGAAACATCTCTTTTCAATTTAGATTTTGCCAGTGCCTCCCTTTGTGGCAGAGCGAGCGCCTTGACTAAGATAGATTGACTCTTTCATTCTTTTTTTTATTTTATTCTGGTTCCAATCGTTTGAGGAAAACCCCCTTTGGCATCAATGAAACTCTGTTATATAGGAGTTCAAAAACCTCATTTCGTTTGAGAGATAGTGGAATTTCTTCTTTCAACACGTACATCGACGAGGGTGTCGATGACTTGAGTGAGGAATGGTCATGTGCTAGAGGCCGTACCTTTGGAGTAAGACCTCAACAAGGGGGTGTGCAGTTTAAATGTAAATGACGAGCATGGAGAGGCCAAGGTCATTTATAATTAGGTGTGGCTGATGCAAGAAGACTGGCGAGCTGTCCATGGTGAGAAAAGTTGTGATGCTACTGCAGGGGGCATCCTGGTGTAGTTGAGGGTGTAGAACTTCTGTGCGGGTACAACTGGCACTTAAAAGACCTTCCGTGTAGATGAGTTCTCTTGAGTGAGACTAATCGAGTTACGAAGAAACCTTTGCGATGGTGCTGTGCAGTTGGGTTCTCCATGGAGGAACTTCGTTGTGGGGACCAAGGGGTCTTCTTAAGAAGAGTTGCTTTGATGAAAAGAGTGTAGCCATGATGGCAAGTCAAGGTGGGGCCCTGTGAAGGCAAGCCTTGTGTATGTTGGCGTGATGACGAGAGAAAGGAAATGCCCAGGAACAATAGCTGTCCGTAGCACACCCTGCAATGACTTCGACCAGCGGACCAGCCTATTCAATACCCTATGCCATGACCTTAGAAGTTCGTACCCCATGATATTCAATGACACCCGTAGACATTTGATCATTCATACCTCACAGTACGCTTTCTTTCTTTTTTTTGGACTTTGAAATACAAGCGAAGGAAGCTCAGTGAAAGATAGACTGGGATTTGACAGCAAGAAGAAAGCAATCATAGTACGCGACACACACCGCTGACGAATGAGATTGACGTCCCAAATCAACACAGGTTCAAGACTAAGTGCAGAACCAAGAATGCCGTGGATAGAAAAGTGAGTGCTTCCTCAAGCTTCATGAAGGAAGGGTCCAAGGACCTAAGCGACAACCTCTACGAAAAAGAAAAACCTATATATAGATAGTGGTATGTGTTCGCTGACACTAAATAGACTTGGCTCGGGGCAGAACTGAGTGGCTAGGCTAAGTTCCCTAGTCTTCTATTGGCCTACCCACCCCTACGACATGGAGGCGCTTACCCTTCTCCAACAAGCATAGGGCTGAAGACAATTTGTTTCTTAGTTTTTCAATCTTCTACCTTCTATGCTTAGAGTAAGTGGAAATGACCTCCTTGATCAGCAAGTAAGCGAGCGGTAGTTCAGTCTCCGACAAGTGAGGCCGAATAGCCCCAGGTGTCCTTTTCCTTCTAAACTAGCTGCTCTCGCATGACTCTTCTAGTGAGCAAGCAAACTGGTCGGGGTACAGGGTCGGATCAAGGTAAGGAATGGGAATAGCACTCACTCGTTGAAGGTAAGCCAGAAACAGGGGTTGTCCTAAGCGAACTTATGTGGAAAAGTGTGAACCTTTGTTGTGATCCATCTCATAGGAGATCTATTGATCCTTACCTAGAACTACATAGGAGCTCTATGTTTATATAATCATAGAAGGTTGTGGGATCGTTGTTTATCAACCACTCACGATGACACCGAGATCTTCGACTTAGCTCCCACAGGTCATCCACCCAGGGCAGAAGATAACAAAAGGGAGACAAAGTCCTAACTAAATCAACACACAATAACCTCAACCTTCTACCCATTCCATCCATCATATCAGTCGAGTCGACGAGATTCGTTCTTATCTATAGATAAGGCAAGAGAGAACTTATGACCTCGCGGATGGAGAGGGATTCGAACCCCCGGTATTCCTATCAATACTTCGGTTTTCAAGACCGACCCTTTCAACCGCTCAGACATCCATCCCTGCGCTCGCCCGCCCTATCTATCTACGCGCTGGCAGGTAGGGGCAACTCTATGTGATTCGCTACGCTTGCTTCCGCCCCACCCCATAAGCTGACTCTATTGCCTAGCAGTTAGCGACACTTTTTCGGTAGTACGAATCGCTACGCTTCGCTTCTTTCTATATGATAATATGCACCGTCGGTTGCAGCGCTCCCAGCGGGTAATAGCAAGAGAGTGAAGAACGAACGATCCTCAAAAAAGTCAGCAGTGAATGAGTCCAACTCGAGTTCGTGTGTCAAAGGCGTGGCAAGAGAGTGAGTTCGACTCACGAACGATCCGCAAGTGAAGGACCGATCCTTTAACGCCAGTACTGTTGCGAGATTGGTACTTGGTGGCTCACGAGCAACATATAGAAAAAGGTTTCCCATCACTCCCTCGCTCCTTTTTGAAGGCCCACCGCTCCCCCTTTCTTTAAGTATCTATCCCGGCTTGCATTTTGGGGCGAGTACTACAGTTCCTCCATAATCACACAGAACGCCCAGCTTCGAAGAGTTGCTCTCTCCCCAGTCCACAGCAAGGTGTGGAATCTGGATCTACTGTGTGTTCTGACTCTATTGGATCAAGTGAGATACTAAACCTTCTACTACTACTACTTTTAGTCGCCTAACGGCTAAACCAATAAATTTCTCTCCTTAAAGGAATCTACTTCCCCGACTGTCAACTACTCGCTTCTTCACCGGTATCACACCCGCGCCAGACTGAGCAGCAGAGTTAGAACCCAACCAAATACGATTCTTGTATTATCTTACCGAAATTCGGATCCATTTGGCTCCAAAGGAGCAAGCGCGGGAGTTCTAATAGGACTTTGAGACTCGAAAAATCCTGCGGGCTGCTGAGAACAGAGAGAAGTAGTTGCAGAGAGGTTTGATAGGGTTAGGCAGATGCCCCATTATTCATAAACAAGAAGAAATCCAGATTAGTTTGATGGAGCTGTGGCTTAGCACAAGCATGGTGTCAATGTGGTTCCTCTCGACTAAACACTTAAACAATTGGATCCAGTAGGGTTCAATAGAGGTATGGTATCAGCAACCTTTTAGGGAGCTATATTCTTTGGAATAAGATAGCTGCCCAGAGCTTGCGACATACCTACCCCCTGGGCGTAGATAGAATTAGGTAAGATAAAAATCACCTTGCCCTTTTTGATTGAGAATTGTATCTGTGGCTATTGCTGTTTTGCCAGTCTGTCTGTCCCCAATAATGAACTCTCGCTGACCGTGCCCTATAGGGATCATCGAATCGATAGCAATAAGCCCTGTTTGAAGAGGTTCGTATATGGAACGCCTGGAAGTTCTACTTGGAGCAGGAGATTCAATTAAGCGAGATTCGGAATCTACAATTTCGCCTCTCCCATCAATAGGTTTAGCCAGAGCATGTGTACCATCCGGTTCGTGACCCCTACTACATCTGCATTTAAAATATTTACTATAGCCAACTTAAAAACGCTAGCTAGCTACTCTTGTAGCCTTATTTAGTTTGGTTGCCTACGCTTGCTCTCCAGCGCGCTACGGCAACACCCCCTGCTTGCTTCTTTTTGTTCGACGCGGAGCTCGCAGCCTCCCCACCCTTGCTTAGCATTCCACTTGTGATCCTGGAGGATTTGGAGAAATGCGCCCGACCATGAAGAATGGATTTTGTATTTTCTTTCATGTGAACGGCCCTATCTTGTAAAGAATGGTTTTTCGTGCTATAGACCATGTTGCGTCTCACCTTCTCAAGTCGTTGGAGCAGAGCAGTCTTAAACTGCCTGACTCCGCGACCGATAGAATTCTGATCCAGCCGGTGCGCCTTCTCGAATGCGTAAAACCGACCTATGTTCGCAGCAAAAAAAATAGAACAATAAAGCGAGCAAAACGCTAGAAACTTCCATTTACTTTGCAGGATGTAGTAGAAACTAGAAACCAATTACCCGAGTCCCCATTCGAGATTATTTGGTTATGATCCAAAAAGAAAAAAGAAAGGTTTAACAAGCCATGAGAAAATAGAGTAAAGTAACCATATGTTCTGTTTGCATAACGTGTATACGCCACGCCATACAATCGAAATAGAAACATGGGACGATTCTAGAATTTTGAATAGATCCGTGGGGATGAGAGAAGTTGTTGTTGAGAAATATGAAATTGGAAAGGAAGTCAAACTCCCTATGGAACCTGTGATCGGTTGTACCTGTACTATAGTGATACAAAAACTTGCTATTCACTTAGTTTCTGGTCAATAATAAGATTATGTAGGAGAGATGGCCGAGTGGTTCAAGGAGTAGCATTAGAACTGCTATGTAGGCTTTTGTTTACCGAAGGTTCGAATCGCTCTCTTTCCATTTCTGTTAATTCACCAACGTTACCGACCACAATGAAATTTCTAGTAAGAGGAAAATCCGTCGACTTTCTAAATCGTGAGGGTCAAGTCCCTCTATCCCCAATAAAAAGCCCATTTTACTTCCTAACTATTGTACCAACCTCTATTTTTCATTAATGGTTCAAACAAGATTCACTATCTTTCTTATTCTACTCTTTCACAAACGGATCCAAACTGACTTCTTTGGATCTTATCCTATTCATACAAATGAACATATTATAGTATAGGCAAGTAATCCCTATTATTAAGTAAGTCATTCACAATCCATATCATTATCCTGATATTTACTAAGTCAAATTTGAGAATACTTTTTTCTTTTTTAGTCCCTTTAATTGACATAGATACAAGTACTCTACTAGGATGATGCACAATAAATAGTCAGGATAGCTCAGTTGGTAGAGCAGAGGATTGAAAATCCTCGTGTCACCAGTTCAAATCTGGTTCAAGCAATAAAAAGATATATTTTGATAACTTTGATAACGCGTTTCATAAGAAGAAAGATAGGCAACTTTCACTTGAAAGAAAGGAGCTTCAGAACTCTTGTATTCCACCGAATAAGAATAAGAATAAGAATAAGAGCAAGAAGGGGCTATCTTTGTGAAGGGACCGGCACCAGAAAGTAGATCATATGGCCTTTCTTTCGCCAAAATCAAGTAAAGCCCCGGCCCAAGAAATGCAGCAAAGCAAGTCGTCTTTGGTTTGGAGCGAAATTCCCGGATGTATAGGCTTGATCGAGTGCCTTACCTGAATCGACGATATAAAGTGGGCTCTTTAGCTTGCTCCGATAGAGGTCTCCTTCTCCCTTAGCAGCGAGACCAGTCCCTACCTCTTTTCAATCAATCTTTCATACCCTATGCCTTTTCTACGCCTAAAACAAGTTCATATCTCTCCTCTCTGAAGTCTGACCTTATTGAAAAGTAGTACGCTTTCTTTCGTGGTGTTTAGGATCCCATGCTTTGTAGTTCACGCATGGCTTTCTCTAACGAAGCTAATGCCGAATTAAAGACCTTAAACGGAAAGACACGGGAGGTGGCGAAAAACAAAAAAAGAGAAAGAGCTTACAAACTTCTCTGAACCCGGTAGCCAGCGGAGCCCTTATAATAGCCCTAATTCACAGTCGCATTTATTACACTTTTACAAGACAAAAGCGATAGTGGTTAGAACGCGCTAGACTGGCTGATGCTATAGATTTGCGCCATCCAGAGTCACCCAAAAGGACCTTATCTGTTGATTGATCGGTTTTATCCTCGAAGTCTTTCTAGCCCGCCCGTGCCAAACTAGTCTTCTTTCAAAGATGTGGATCCAACAAAAGTGTAGATCCAATTAACAATTAACCGCAAATAAGGGTTTTAGGAGAGTCATTATCTCCCTATAGGCACACCGGTGGAAGAAACTCCTAAAGCAGGGAAGCACGATCTTGTTGCTTCTTCTGTTCTTGTGGATCCACGCATGTGGTTAGCGAGGCTACAGAACACAATAAAATATCATTGATAACCAGAGAGATCCGCGGGCCTATTACCAGTTTTGGCATGTTAGTTGTTTTGGTCATAATGTTAGCCATTTTAGGCCTCTCAAATTCAATGAACATGTTTTGCATGGAGTCGATAAAGACAGTGATATGATTGCCGCATAATAATAATGAGTCAGTACCAAAGAGTACGAGGATAGCTCGAGCCTTCCACAAGTTCCTCGCTAAACAGTGTCTCATCTATGCTTCATTTTATACGTTTTTATAAATAAAAAGGCCACGATAGACCATCTGATGCTAGCTCCTCAAATCATTGGCCAGAGAGGGAAATGGATACAACAAGTCTCCCCTCATCTACCAAAACGTGTTTGGAGTTATCTTCGCTCCTACGCATGGCTAGACAACCGAAAAACAGCCTAGCAAAGATGACTTCTCTTGGGCAATGCAAGGACAAGTAGCTCTGATTACGAAACACAACACAAGTTGGCATAACCCAAGTCAATATGATAACTCGATCATCCAGGTCTTGCCTATGTCAGCTTCTTTCTTTGGATCAATGAAGACTTCGGCACCCTTGATCTTTTCAGATATGAATGAAAGTCGGTAAGCAATCTCCGAAACCACGAACTGATGGACCACGAACTCTTCCTTTCTTTCTAGCAGCATAGCAACATAGCCCTACGGGGGCCCAAGAAGCCAATCTTCGTCAACCAATCATATCTATCTATTGATGCCTACTTACAATCGTGCTCTTCTTTCCCATGTCTTCTTCTCTTCCCTGAATGATCTTCGAAAAAACATAGGAATTAGGTCGATGCTTCTCAAAGAATAGCTCTGTATACCTGTGTTTCCAATACTGACTTCAGGAACATAATGGTTCACTCCCTCCTATGGATAAGAAGTAGACAGCTCGATGTGATGATAGCCATTTCTCAATTTAGAAGGTAGATCAAGTCCAAAGCAAAGCTGTCTTAAGTAGTGCCCCCACCCCAATACTCGCTAGTTTCTCTGGTATCTTGTACTTCCCGAATATAGCGCTCATTAACCTGTGGAAGGAAAGCAAATGTCTCATCCGACGAATTGACACTTGATCGATATGCTTCTTTAACAAGAGCGGAACATGTGGTTGGTCGACCTATGAGATACTGGAACATCTCATGGTCAACGATGAGAATTTGTTTCGGGATCCTTCCTTTTTAGGGAAGATGATTATAGATCTTTCTCTTTCCCTAAATCCGTGTTGGTTTGACCATGGATTCTATTCAATTAACACTTTGACTAGTCGGAAGGGCATGCTAGAAAATTCCATCGGTGCAGGAGCTGCTATGATTGATTGTTCGAAAGTCGAAGTCATTTCGTTAAGTCAGTTGAAAGGTGGGTTTTGTCAGTAATAAAATGGAAAGGGGGATGGGGGGAGGTGAGCCGGTTACGCTTTAAGTGAGGAGACAGGAGCTCTCGAGTTAGATAAGTTCCCTAGGCCAGACAGAGGTCTAGGGGGAGTCCGGATAGAGGACTCTTTTGACCGGTGAGCCCGCAGATTAGGAAGGCGGCCTGCCAACTGCGCAAACAAAGCGACTCCTTGTTGGTGTAAGATAGGTGTTGGTCCGATTCACCTATGTCAGTTCGAACCTGACGAGTCGTTCGTTCATGTGGAGAATCTCTCTCCTTTTCTTCTAAGTCTTGCTTCATTAAGTTACTTGCTCTCTCAGCCTCATAATAATAATCAATATTCAAATACTTTATGATAGATTCTGTATAGCAATCAATGTCTAAGGGCATAGAGAACCTTAAGAGGATAGGAAAGTCTATTTATTTGAGACCAGCGAGGTCAGAAATTCAAGCATTCAGGTCAAGACTATAAGGTGCTATCAGGCCATACCTCGGCTCGCTACCTTCTCTAGATACTTGATTGGAAGAGAGGGTAGATGTAAGAGAGTTAAAGCACTTCGCTAGAAGAAGGGTATAATGGAAAGTCAATAAATATTTCATCTGGAACTAAATAGGTCATTTACGACTCAATGCTTTATCAATCAAATACATCAGCATTCCAAAATACTACCCGCTAACGCCCTCACTCTTTGACTTAGAGGTCTTAGCCCCACCTTTACTTATATCTTACACTTATACTCTTCCTTACTTCCCTTCTCTGGCCATGTGGTTGAGGATATTTGAAAAAAAGAAGAAATTGACAATACCTACTATCGATGCCTAAGAGTAGGTCTTTACTAGCTTGCCTAATAAGAGTAGTTTAATACCGGCTTACTTGTACAAGCTTATACTAGAAGAGTGAGTACGCTACCTTCTTGATTATTATCATTAGAAAGATCTTTTGAAACCATCCTGGTGTCATTTACTTTCATAAAGCAAATCTTAGTAAATAAATGTGGGTGATCCTACTTAGAATAAGACTTATATTGTGGTGTGAGGTACTAATATAACTCCACTTTATGCGTATGGGAAGGCGGCTGCTTAGAATGCTAAACAGGCCTACTAGATGGCTTATGCTAGAACAAGTCAAGCTCAACAATGCTTAAGCCCAAGGAATGGATGCCTTAAAGACTGGAAATATAGAGTTTATCTCAACCTAACCTATGCAAGCACTTATCCCCTTGCCTTAGATTAGGCACAACAACTATATGTGACTTAGAATCTGACCAGTAACTATACCTTATGAAAAGTAAGCACTAGCTATAGACAGAACTATATAGTCCCGAGTAAGTGGCGCGGAGCGGATTGCAATAAAGCAATAGAGAGTTAGCTACATATATTGAAGTGGAATCTATGCTCTTTGCAAGACAAAAAGCTATCCTAGATAGTAAGTACTCGGCGGTATACTCTTGTAGCTCATTGATTCCTTACGCAAGTTAGAGCCTTATGAAAGAGGGAAGACTACTTATTAATAGGCAACTTTTCTTTAGACATAAAAAAGACTGCTATTTGAGGGAATGCAGCATGGGCCCTATAACTTGCTTTTCTATTTCCAACCAAAGCTAGAAGAGCAGCGCGTCTATCCCGAGTTTTTGTGTCTAGCTTGCTTGCTCACTTCCTATAACGGCAATCAAAGAAAATCTCGTTCTGATCCTATAACTTAACTAAACTTAACTAAGTAGTAAAGAGAAGATTAGGATGAGTAAGCCCTGACTTCAAGTCTATGTATAGCAACTAGCTATATTACTACTTATTAGTCATACTTTATCTCGATGGACCTATTAGCGCCTATTTAGAATAATAATAAAGTCTTCTATAGTTACTGGCATATTACTCCCATCAGTGAGAATTGTATACGTAGGAGAGAACCTTGCGCAAAAAGGGCTTTGCTTTATGGTATATATTAGGAATTGGAATAAGTAAGGCTAACTAAAAGAGAGAAGAGGGTCTACAGTCATTCTATCTCAACACTGAAGAATAAGACGTCTATCCTTACTTTTGCATTAAATAGAATAATATTAAAGGGAGGGGAGTATATCGAATATAAGGCTGCCCTCAGGCAAACCCATAATAAGGCTAATGAAAGCGAAGCAGAATTTAAAACAAATAAGGTACACTCTTGATCCTTACACCACATCTTTACTATGACTAAAAAGTGTCGGAAGGAGAAAGTCAAAGAAGGAATCGAAACTTGCAGATAATGAATATAAAGATGAAAGATTGAATGCTTTATCAGAGATAGATTTTGACTTGGGCTTGAACAAAGCCATTCTTCGCCTTTCTTCGCTAGTTCGCTTAAGTACATAGGTTATGGCAATACAACATTCTATCTTTTGCTTAGGCTTGAAACACTTATTTTCTTATTATCTTTTTTATTTTCTTTCGCCCTAGGCAATCTCTTTGCTTGCTGACATAAATTTTCAACATAGATCAAGTTGTTTTTTATGAGTTTTACCTCTTCTTACTTCTTGACATCAGAAAGACTAGCGCTAACCTCCTTCCTAGCAACCTACATATCTGTCTGCTCAAAGCACATTCAGAGTATAGTTGACTATTCCTCCTTTACGTATCTCAGCCAAAGCCTACTTTATTCCTGCTCTTCCAAAGGCACATCGGGGTAGGGAGAATCCGGTTCACCGAGCTCGGCGCGGCAAAACTGCTTCGCCAGACTGGTGGCTATTGCGACGAATTCGCTCGCGTCCCCGGCTTCCGTATATCGGAGAAGATTTGTTGAAGAGTATCTCCTCCCTCACTATTCCACAATACATGATTTTCAGTGAACGATCGCGCAGATTCACCTTCCTCTAAAGGAAGAGGAGTGCCTACTTCGTGAAATATTCTTTTAACCTTGGAAGTCAACTCTGCAATTATGTCTTCGGGATGGGCGACGTGCGCCATTTCCTGCTGGAGGTCTGGTAGTCCACCAACGAGAGGTTGGTCTATGGGAAAGTCACCCTCGTTAGGAGCATTGGTCATGATGAGAACATTGAGATCCACGACATTCCCATTCCCAAGATGAAAGGCTATTCCTTGAACTCCGAATAAGACAACAAATGCCATTATTAGTACTGTCAACGCAAGACCAAACGATGGTATAGCAATGAACAAAAGAATGACACTTGGAAATATGGTCTGAATAATTTTGATAGTAGTTCCATGAACAATCCTTTGTGGGATTGGATTAGTTTGCTCGTTGAAATGCCATAAAGCGCGAACCAACATCCGTGTACAAAAACCAAAATAAGAATGAGGAAGAAAAAGATATCGTGATGTAAGTCAATGATCATGGGACTCTGTCAAAGGAAAGGGACAGAACAGAAAGCTACCGATGCAGCTGATCGGTCTCCTCGATCGTTCCCTCAATCGGTCACTCCTCGTCAACCTTGTTAAAGGAAGTTCAACTAAACAACTGCACTAAAGGAAAAATATTCGGCATCGCTCGATCAAACAAAGGGAAAAATCATCAAGAATCTGATCTTGCTCTGAATCATCTACCAAGAGTTCGCTGTCAACGCAATTTGAGTTGGCCAACTCCGGTGCCTCTAAGTCAGAAGTATCTCTATTGGCAAGCTCTCATTGACATAATCCGGTGTAGGTGTAGGGAGCTGACTCTCATGTGGATCAAGAAATATCTCCGTAGTGCTCAGGACAGGCCGTGAGCATCTTATCTGCTTGGATCAGGTAACAGCTTCATTTCTTTTTAGAAGCTCAAACACAGTGTTTTCCAATATAGAAGCAGAGTAGTTCTTGTGCAATCTAGGCATAGGGCTACTAGAATCCATCACTAAAAGAGGAGTTTTCCGAGCTCTATCGACACAACAGGACTCTAGATATTGGCAACAAAAGGGCACTTGCCCCTAAACTAGATTACTCTTCTTCTTCCTATGATAAAGCAAGGGCTGAAAGGGACTCTTTAAAGTACTTCAACGTTATCACTGGACTTTCGTGTCAATCCAACTGGAGGAGGGAAATCGGGAGAATAAAGAAGTCTTGCACGAGGGCGGCCTCTTTCCATGCCTTCAAATCCATTTGCCACACTTTTAGATCTCGGATATACAATGATGAATCCTGGCGATCTACGATCACAGAACGCAGTAATATGAATGTCTCTCACGAGCCCCAAAGAGTCAATCAAGTATGACTGCTTTGTTGGCACAAGGAAAGGTAGAACGACCTTCCGCCATGACAACCGCTCACTAGGCTTCTTGCTGCGGTGAAGTTGCTTCATCACCCGGCTCAACATCAGCCTCATCCCCCCATTTTAAGCTTTGGTTATAGTATCCTTTAGTTCCACTTCTTCACCGATCTCTCCCGCAATCTTCTTTCCCCACTCCTCATCCAAGTGAGGAGCTACCCGAGATCATTGAAACCCACCACACAAACCCTAACTGGCAAAACCGATCTATGAACACCAAGGGAGGGTAGAGGCGTCAGATGACAATTGAAGTAGGGGTCTGCCTCTTTCAAAGGGAAGCAAGAGTCTCATAGGGAAGGAGGTCCTGCACAGACCAATCCCAATCAGGAAGAGAGTCTTGTTGTCAATGAAAGCAATTTTTCTATGTCACATATCTGCCTATCTCGTGTTGTGAGCTATAAAGTACCCACCAGGGGGGGTGGACCAAGAAAGAGGCAGGCGATTGGGTCCTTCCCATCCTCTGTGATGTCAGTCTCTTTGTCATTCTTTCACCCTTGTTGAGTAGCGAAGTGAGCATACTCAAGATCCAATTCATCAATCATTTGAGTTTGTACGAACATAGGAATCCAGACTCCACTTGATTTGATCTTCAGTTTCGACCTTCATCAGTCAGGAAAAAGAAGAAGGACCCACGTATTCCACTCGAAGAGACCGAACGAGGCAACAAAAAAAGAAAAACTGAAGGAAGTTCTCCTAAAAACTAAAATATGATTGACATTTTCAAAATAGGCATTTAAAAAACTTAAGGCATTATTTGATCTAGAGGTGCAAAATTGTACTTCTATTATATCAACAACCATAATCCAAAGTGACTCGCTACTAACAGAATATTGTTCAAGTAGTCGACATGTCAATCTTTGTAATTAAGACATAACCCGCAAGAGGATGGTGGGGGCAACCTCTCTACATCTGCGGGCCGGTAGGCCAGCCAACTAACTCTTCAAATGAAGAAATGATTACTCCACATCTATGAACCTATCATTCCCGCCCTTGCCCATTATTTCTTTTTGTATCACGCTAGGACTTTGCCTCTTTTTTGGAGGAAAAATATGGAAGTAGAATCTCCTCGCTTTTAGAGGCGTCTTCCAAATCCAATTTCAGATCAATGAGGTCTTTCAGAGAGCCGCTGCTCTTTCCATGAAATTCTAGGATCTCTTCGATCCTCTGCGCAAAAGCAAGGTGTGAGCCCGCGACCCCTCGATCGCTCTCAGAGTCAATCGGCCCAAACCGGGTTATGAGCTCAACGAAAAAAAACTATTTTGTGAAATCGCCTGCAAAACCGCCTTGCGAGCGTTAGCGTTAGCGTCAGCACCTCCCGATGGATATTTTTTGCGCATCTCCAATACCGCCTTGGCCCTATTTTCTTCTTCGTCTATTGGGGAAGAAGAAGAGGTGGAGTAGCAGGCGGATCTCATCCCTCCTACGGACTTCCCCGTACTCAAAGTGACTCTGAGAGATTGCACTTCTCTACTAATAACATTCTGTTCAAGAATCACTATTTTCATGATCAAATGACGAAATAGATATACGAATTGTATAGGATCATTCGCTGGGATGGGATAAGTGATTCTTTTATAGGATTCCCATGGGATCATAGAATCAACTAAGGATGGAATAGGTATTTGTGATCGATCAGCTTCCAGTATGACCGAAGACTTTCTATCTGCATTCAGAATAACCACACAATCAGGTTGTTGGTTCAACCCAAAAATGATCTTCTTCTTTCTTGAACGGAATTTTTTTATTTGCAAAAGAATTGGTCAAAAACGCCCTGACCTTCCATTGAGAATCATCGAAACAATGAGAATTCACATTTCTTAAATAGCTTCTTAAATAGCTCACCATTTCTTCCGTGGCTATCGAATTAAGAACGATAACAGGACTTGTAGGTTCTCGTGCAATTCTAGATCATGTGAAAAAAACAGGTCACTTGACTCAGTCTGTCACTTTCAAGCCGTTGCATAAGCACTTATTAAATTGAAATAGGGGCATCCATTTTCGAGCTCTATCGCACTTTCCACACCTGTTGTGTACAATCATCCATACATAAGTATAACAAAAGATTCGGATCCGGAAACCGAAACAAGGCATAGTTGGATAGGTGTCGTGCCCTGGTCTAGGGATATTGCTAGGACCAATAATAGGAATATCATTTCAATAGCGCTAGGAAGAAGCCCCACGGGGCGTAGCAGTTGGTGGGGAGGTTGGTGTACCGCTAGCCCATATTCTGGCACCGATACGATGTCCTTTCGAGGAAGTGGTTCAATCAGAAATAAGGTGCGCGGATCAAAGCATTGAATGACAAAACCCCTTTTTAATGTGGATTTGATAAAGAGCAAGTCAATCCACCGTTTACGGATTGGAAAACAGGGGCTATATACTAAACCTGGGATGGGACTTCACCACCCGTCAACCCTTTGCTTTGAACTGCTTTTCCAAGGAACCAAACTAGGCTAACTTGAATCTGTTTACTTGACTTCTATTTGAAACTACTCCTCCCCTCGATGCATATTATCATATAGAAAGAAACGTTGCTATTCCATTGCGTCTTAGACATTTCACTGATGCGGGGCGGGGCCGTCAGAGCGGGACTTCTTTGGTAAAAATAACTTGATTCTATTCCTTTTTAGTAAGGAGGCGGCATTTCCCATAAGGAAAGGTATGTCATTTACAACCCCGGCGTATTGAGGCCGCTTGAAGGCCCCGCTCACGCGAAGTGATTTATCAAAATTCTTCTTTCTCGATGGTGATCGGTCATGGTATCCATAACATTGCATCTTTTTCGGCCAAATCCGGATTTTGTTTTGCTTCTCCCGGTCGATCGACTCGACTCTTTTCCCTGCCCCCCGGCCTCTCACTTCATTTCGTTCTTCCTCTGTACCCTCGCTTGAATGAAGACACCCGATCGGCCCGACTTTCACAAATGTCGGCCACCAGCCCTTTTCCTGTAGTACGGGTCTTGATTTCTTGTCTTGTTTTCGTTTTAGTCGTGGTGATCGCCCGGGAAGAAAGAAATGAATGAATGTCCTTTTGGGAAAATGTAGAATAATACACCTACCGAGACGAAAGCCAAGGGCGAGTTTCATAGGTGGACGTATCGAACTAAAATAAGATCTAAGATTGACATCTTGATACAATGATTTACCATAATACTAAATAGAGTCAATGGTGACAGAGCCGTGGGAAGAGCCACTTCTTTTTTGTGGCGGGGGCTTTCATTCACCAGCGCAGACTACATACACGTGCTCTCTGAACCGTGCTAGATAGTCACCCATCACACGGCTCTCAAACCCAACCTGTGGTGGATCCCGGGGGAGAAGGCAAAGTTAAAGCGCTTGATCCTTTGCCCCATACTTTGAGATCTTCCTCCCCACCGATCAAGCCGCAACGCAGCTCGTGATAGGCTTAGCTTAAGCCGCTAACGTTCAGTTCGGATAAGCAAAGTCCCTTCGGTCGGTTCGCTCAGTTGGTCTTGCCTTATTTTCCCTAACGTTCAGAGTTGTTCTGGTTTGAGAAAGGAGCACCACCAAGTCCACTAGGGGCGCCCTGAATGAATAAGAAATGGACAGCTGAGGTCAGGATTGCATGAAAAAAGAAGATAATAAGTTAGATGTACACACCTGAGGTTGGTAAGAACTGAGGGACAATGCCCTCCCTCACTGGGCCCATCAGTGAAAGCAACTGCTACTTAATCGTAGGTTTGCTTTCGTGCAAGGCCCCCGCTGCTGGAACAGGCGGTTGTCATTTTCAAGTAAACGCCCCGCCCCCTTTCTTTGCCCGCTGGTCGCCTAGCTTGTTATTCTTTGAGATCTGGATAGAGTCTCGCTTCGGGGCGGGGGAAGCATGGATTCGATAGATCTATCGAATCCATGCTGCAAGCAGCAAGCGTAGGCTAAAAAGGCAATAGTCTAACGTTGGGGTAGGGCGCGCCAAAACAACTGGGGGCCCCGGAGGAGTCAGTACAAAAGTACTATATTCTTTCCACTTACTTTCATTGGCTAGCTACCTTTTGTAGCGCGTGTACTCTGATCCTCTTCTACGAATCTACAACTCTCTTTACTGAGCGAGACTTCACCTATATACCTAAAAGTGGATTTGGATTCCCATTTATTCTTTGAATGACAGCTTCAACTAGGCTCCACCTTAGAGAGGGTTTTCGGTTTGAATCAAGATAGGGTCAGGGGCGCGTCGGAACGGTAGCTGCTTAGTCTCATCCGAGAGTCCAATCTCTTTTGTGCTTGCTTTTGTGTCTTTGAATAAAAAAGAAAGAAGGGGGTCGATTTAGGCTCCTTCCCTTCCACTGCATAGCTGCACTATCAGGTAGTACGAGCCCTCTGCCCCACGCATCTAACCAGCTCGCGTGGTTCACCGGTTCCACCGAAAACTCTCATTTGTTGAAGCGGAGCATAGTGTGGCGTTGAGCGAGAAAGGTCTCTTTTTTGGTTTATTCACTGATCTGAAATGAAACTTATCACTTGTTTTTTTATTGATTCCTGGGGCTAGGCATTCGCAGAATCAATCTATCCGAACCGCAGACGCACTTTTTAGATCAGTGACGGCCTCTCCAGCAAAGCTGGGCGCCGGGGCCCTGGATGCGCTAGCGATCGGCACATTAGGGGAGTACTTGCCCGGGTTTCTCGGCCTGGTATCCTTATCCTCGCGTTCATGATATCTACATTCAACTGTGCCCCGGAGACACGGTCGAAGCATGCCCGCCCCGTGTGCGTCTTTCACGACATGCTCTGGTCCCGGGTTTCTTCCTATGGTCTTCTAGCGTTAGAAGAAGTCGTGTCCATCCCGGACATCTGCAACATCCTCTCACGCCTTTTTTGGGGGGACAAACAAAGATTAAGAAAAAGACGGACCGAACCCATTCGGTGACTTTCGCGGTCGCCCTCACTGAACCGACTTGGATCTGAACTACGATTCAGATCAAGTCTTACCGAAATTGGATTTCCTTTTCGTGCCATATGTCGCTTAGACTTTACTTTTTCCCCTTTTCGCCCTTTCCTCTATTTGTTCGATAGGGTCTTCGTTTTATTCGAATTCTAAACCCATTGTCATCCACAGTTTCCTTGTCGATACGAAGGGGCCAGCAGCCCCCATACCAAAGTCTGAGATCAGAACTCATACCGCGGTTGTGGCTTGAAGGCCGCATGCAAGTTCTGAAATATTTAGAGAGTATGTGTTAGTACGAGATCGCGCTATCAACTTATTTCATCTTTCTCGATGATTAGGACAAAATTGTATCCCTTAGGAACCGTACATGCACCTTTGTTTGGATGTCGATCTAATATTGTTACAATATGAAATACTTGAAGGCCACACGCAATTGACTCACCTACATTTTATGCTCCCACCCTTTTGTAGAAAAAGCCTCTGCCTCTGGGGAAGTGCTCACATCAACTCCAATTTGGATGGAGCTTCTCGATGGGTTAGAGCATTTGCGAACCAAAAAGGGGAAATACCCATCCTCCAAAGTAGTGAAGTGAGCCAGTACAATAAGACAATAGGTCTCATGGGCCAAGCCTGCTATCAGGCAGTGAGTGGGAATCAATCCTGAAAGAGAGAAGGTCTAGTGCTCTCTGAAAATATTTGATTCACTGAAAAATTGGCTTTATCAGACCAATCCATGTTCAGAAGTCTTCCATCAAAAGTCAGTGGTCTAGGCCGCTTTCCTTGACTTTGAGTTGGATCTCATTCTTATTCCCGGCACAAAAAGAGGGTAGACTTCATCCGAGACACATGGGTTCTTTTGCTTCCTTCAAAGAACTCGTCTTTGAGCCTCTAAAAAGAAGGGCATAGTATCCCAGCCACCTAGACCACCTAAAAGGAAGGAATTGGTCCTTAGCTTTGAGTGATCCAATCATTGGTGAATGGCTTCAGTAAGGTAGAAGGAAAGGGCCCCTCCCGACCTGGGAAATTCACAGCAGGAAAGACTGGCGCCGATCAGCGAAAGCGAACCCTTCAGTACATCGCGTTCATCCCTCCCTCAATATCCCATTTGTTTTACTGAGGAATCACTCTTGATCGTCTAAAGGCTCTTCTCCGTCTATAACTCAAAGTCCATCTGTCTCTCGTGGAAGCGCTTTAGAGTGCCTAGAAGATCCAGCAAACGGGGGTGCCAATGTTGTCCCAAGACCAGATCACGGTAGGTAGCTGCTTTGAAGAGGTTGGGAGACAGACTGGTGAACAATCTTCTTCTTGTTTTCTCCGACTTAGAGCACTCTTTTTTTCAATCGTACGAAGAAACTCCGTGAAAAACCCAGCTATCACTCCTATGAGACGGCTAACTCCCAACTCCCGATACATTCTTTAGAGTCGACCAAAGGACTCGCTGGTTTGGACATAGTTTCTTTGTTCTTGTGTTTCTGTTTTGCTCTCCCCCTTTTTTCACTTAGTTTAGTTGGAATGGAAAGAGAACTTCCTTCAGTTTTTCTTTTTTTTGCCTGGTTCGGCCTCTCCGAGTGGAATAAGTGGGTCCTTCTTCTTTTTCCTGACTGATGAAGGTCGAAACTGAAGATCGAATCAAGCGGAGTCTGGATTTCTATGTTCGTACCAACTCAAATGATTGATGAATTGGATCTTGAGTATGCTCACTTCGCTACTCAGCAAGGGTGAAAGAATGACAAAGAGACTGACATCACAAAGGATGGGAAGGACCCAATCGCCTGCCTCTTTCTTGGTCCACCCCCCTCGTGGGTACTTTATAGCTCACAACACGAGATAGGCAGATATGTGACCTAGAAAAATTGTTTTCATTGACAACAAGACTCTTTCCTGATTGGGATTGGTCTGTGCAGGATCTCCTTCCCTATGAGACTCTTGCTTCCCTTTGAAAGAGGCAGACCCCTACTTCAATTGTCATCTGACGCCTCTACCCGCCCTTGGTGTTCGTAGATCGGTTTTGCCAGTTAGGGTTTGTGTGGTGGGTTTCGATGATCTCGGGTAGCTCCTCACTTGGATGAGGAGTGGGGAAAGAAGATTTCGGGAGAGATCGGTGAAGAAGTGGAACTAAAGGATACTATAACCAAAGCTTAAAATGGGGGGGGGGGATGAGGCTGATGTTGAGCCGGGTGATGAAGCAACTTCACCGCAGCAAGAAGCCTAGTGAGCGGTTGACATGGCGGAAGGTCGTTCTACCTTTCCCTATGCCAACAAAGCAGGCATACTTGATTGACTCTTTGGGGCTTGTGAGAGACATTCATATTACTGTGTTATGTGATCGTAGATCGTCAGGATTCATCATTGTATATCCGAGATCTGAAAGTGTGGCAAATGGATTTGAAGGCATGGAAAGAGGCCGCCCTCGTGCAAGACTTCTTTATTCTCCCGATTTCCCTCCTCCAGTTGGATTGACACAAAAGTCCAGTGATAACATTGAAGTACTTTAAAGAGTCCCTTTCAGCCCCCGCTTTATCATAGGAAGAAGAAGAGTAATCTAGTTTAGGGGCAAGTGCCCTTTTGTTTCCAATATCTAGAGTCCTGTTGTGTTGATAGAGCTCGGAAAACTCCTCTTTTAGTGATGGATTCTAGTAGCCCTATGCCTAGATTGCACAAGAACTACTCCGCTTCTATATTGGAAAACACTGTGTTTGAGGTTCTGAAAAGAAATGAAGCTGTTACCTGATCCAAGCAGATAAGATGCTCACGGCCTGTCCTGAGCACTACGGAGATATTTCTTGATCCACATGAGAGTCAGCTCCCTACACCTACACTAGATTATGTCAATGAGAGCTTGCCAATAGAGATACTTCTGACTTAGAGGCACCGGAGTTGGCCAACTCAAATTGCATTGAAAGCGAACCCTTGGTAGATGATTCAGAGCAAGATCAGATTCTTGATGATTTTTCCCTTTGTTTGATCGAGCGATGCCGAATCTTTATAGCGCATTTCCCCCTATCCATGCTATACGACTTGTCGCCGTGAAGCACATGCCTGCGAAACCTTCTTATTCTGCTGAATAAATAATAAAGTACTTAGAATGAATGGACTAAAGATCCACTTTTCAAAAGGGACGACTCCGCCTACATGTGAAGATCTTTCAAGCGAAAATAATGGGTAGCCATGAGAAATCTCGATCGGTGACTCTGATACCATGATATCATTGGTCGAAGAATTCCTTGCCTCGCGGGACATGTAAAGAGACCTACCCACCACCCTTGTGCGTGCGAACCTTACAAGAGATGCTGATGCCAGCTACACCGCGCTTTCTTTCCGACCGACCTGACATTCCGAGGAGAAGAAGGAATGGTTGTATGCATGCGCCGGACGCCTATCAAAAAGTAAAAGAAACCATGGATGGGGAGAAAGAAATCCCTACTTACTTGACAGGTTTTCGGGTCTCAGAAACATAGAAAGGATTCACAAATAGGATAAATGTCCAGTGAGGACATCTCCTTGCTTGCTTTTTCATTGACTGATTCTAGTGGCTGTCCCAGTGAGAGAATTACCAGTGTTTGTCATTAGACTTTATCTTTCCACGGTTAACTCCTTTGTTGTTGAAAATCGGTTGGCTGGATTGACCTTTGGGATTGAGTCACTCGTACATTGAATCAAAGTATTTCTTTTCAATACGAAAATAGGTGGTATCCAAAAGGACAAAAACTGCAACTAGGGATCTGGTGGACTATTGTCACTATCTTTAACACGAGCTTCTTCCTTGTGCGAAGTACCAACTTATTGGAATTCAGCATTGCATATTCACTACCGAGATCTCTTATAAGTTTTGGGACCAGAATGAATTCTTCCTACAGATGCCTTAAAGGGTGCAGTTTAGCAACCAAGCGTACAATGACCAAAACCAACAGCTCCATCATTTCTGAGAACTTCTCTCTCGCATAGAGGAGATCTTGGCACTACTTTAGGTGTTCAATCCAGGGAGCCGCCCTCTTCTTCATATCTTGCTTGATATTGGTTTCATAATGAAAAGAGGAAGGAGTGTCGAAGAGATGTCGCTTCTCTGCTCTCAGCTCTTTGCTCGAGATGATGTGATCTGATCGATCAGTCTAGAATGTGTAACCAATTGGCTAAGTCGCTATGTCATTGCGGACACTTGCCATCCCTTTCTTCTGATCGATTGAGGAATCGCGGATAATGACACCATGTTTGTAGCATCTACTGCTATTGCAAGGCCCGAAGCACGTGGGAGAATGTTCGTTTTTTCTGGATCGGATTAGCAAAAACAAGCAAGTGTGTGATGTGGCGCTAGGCTAGCAGTGGGTAACCAACATAGTGCCCCATTCGTTCCATGACATCCAATCAGTTCTCCTCGAATTCCAATCCAATCTCCCAATCAATGAGAAATAGACGGTCGGATGAGATCTCGAACGTTGTCCCTACCTACTGAGGAATCAAAAGTGTACGTAGAAAAATAGATTGTTGGAAATGCATCGAGGAGAACTTACCTTGTGAGTCACTACTCCGGCACTGGGCAGGAATACTACTAGCGAGGCTTATAGGCGGCTAGTTCTTAAAGAAATCTGTCAGCTATAACCTAGCCTATTGAATCTGTTCATTCTGGAATTGAATGTCACAAACAAGACTCATACTTCAGAAAAAAAAACTGCTTGAATCAGTAGCTGTAATCCGTAGCTTTAGAGATAGGGGCGGCAGTCACAGCATTGGCAACAGTGAGCAGAGGTCAAGAAGAAGAAACGGTAAGAGCGGTTAGAGAGTAAGAAGCGGCTCATCAAACCTTTCTGTTTCGGTTACAGCTCAAGCGGTTTGTTTTCAAGAAAGGTACTCAAGCAAGCTTTCCTCCTGAAGACAGAGTTTCGGGTGAGCTAGCAAAGAAAGTCAGCAGTTAACCGGAAATTTAGGTCAAATTAGCATTCCGATAAAAGGTTTCCCCCGAGCCCCCTTCCAAAAGGAATAGAAGGCGCAAGCTAGACCTATTCAATAGATCAAGTCTAGCTTTGCCAACTATTTGAAAAGGAAGATTCGAACAGGAAACTAATTCAACGGAAAAGAAAGCTAAGCTCAAGACAGGACTAGAGGAGTGGGCTCCACTCCGCGAGATCTTGTTTCCCCCTCTCCGGTAGATCTATCCTCATCTCTACGGTTCCCAGTACCCACTCAGTTGCTCCAGTCACGCCTCTCGGATTCACTCCTCAAGGCTAGGAACAGTCCTGCGGCACCGGGTCTATCCGGGTCTATCGGGTCTATCCCTTCACTTTAGTCCGTAT
>NC_041383.1:384013462-384045045 GCF_002162155.2 Triticum dicoccoides | reverse complement strand
TTTAGTCCGTATCGACCCGGTGCTGCAGGACTGTTCCTAGCCTCGAGGAGTGAATCTGAGAGGCATGACAGGAGCAACTGAGTGGGTACTGGGAACCGTAGAGATGAGGATAGATCTACCGGAGAGGGGGAAACAAGATCTCGCGGAGTGGAGCCCACTCCTCTTGTCCTGTCTTGAGCTTAGCTTTCTTTTCCATTGAATTAGTTTCCTGTTCGAATCTTCCTTTTCAAATAGTTGGCAAAGCTAGACTTGATCTATTGAATAGGTCTAGCTTGCGCCTTCTATTCCTTTTGGAAGGGGGCTCGGGGGAAACCTTTTATCGGAAAAAAGAGCTGAGTCAACTTGCCCAAATTTTCAATTCGTGAAATTCATGTGACTAAAATACATTCCTTTCTTTAGTCTTTCCGGTATAGCGTCACGTCGGTCGATATCGCAGAGTCTAATTTCCTATCTCGGATTTGAACTCGGTGGGTTCCAGCAGCTAGCCTACACTGGAGAAGAACCACAACCTGTGCCATCTTGTTCTCAGCGGTGAGCAGTCTCTTTTTCAGTTCATTACCAGGGAGCTACAGATGACACTGATCTAATCTCAAATTAGTCTAGCTGCCATGATCTTCCTGGTTGACTGAGCAACTTACATTCAGGGAAAGTGTGGTAAGGCGGGTAGCCTTGCACTGGCCGTTATCCCCGGGGGATGATTTTACTCGATAGGATCGTGGCACTTCGAAAGCTAGTCTATTGAATGTTTGTCGAAGCAAATGTCGTACGCGCTGAGAGTTCACAGGTCAAGCTATGTCAATTCAAAACGGCCTAAGTTTGAATGCAATTCTAGATCTGAAATAGGATCAGTTTCTGTACATCTGTCTTTTTCAGAAAGTAAGGTCTGCCGGTTTGCAACTCTGAAGCTGAAAAGGAAAAGTAATGTTAGCCGGTTTCGAGTTCCAGTTTGTTACCTGACTGCTCCGCCTTAACGCGAAAAGATAGGAAAAGTGCCTATCTTTTTTATCGGTTCCAGTTCCTTGCACTTTCAATAGGGTCCTACTTAGTTTTTTATGGGACGCGTTTTCACGCAGATTCGTTTAGTAAAAGAGGCCTGGTGGTACCTAATATTTCCCTTGTTAAAACAAGGCTTCGATAGGTAGGGTCTCGAAGGGGCCTCCCTCATTCTTGCTCGTAAAACAAGTCTCTCCTTCGGTTTTGCTTTTTTTTGGCTTCCTTAATTTGATGAAATCAAGCTGTTCGACCACAGATAGGATCGGTCGCTCGGGAAAACCCACTGTTTCCTGCCCTTTTCTGAACAGGGAAATCTGCTTGGAAAAGGCCCTTGTTGCTTGTTCATGGCATCTATTCTCTATCTTCACTTTTCACCTTCTCATCCTCAACCTTAGTGATCTGTTCCTCCTAGACATCCTTCTGCGTACAAAAATAGAAGAAGAAGCACGGGCATAAATCAACAGAATAGTTTAGTTTCAGAAGTCTTTTTTGATTGGTATATCAATCATGGTTTATAGGGAAATAGTTAGAATAGGAAAGCTCTGTTAGTTCCTAATGTTTGGGTTTTTGTTTACGGCAATAGTAGGTTTCTTGCTTGTCATATTTAGAATATAAGCATCAGTTACATTTGATGTCCAGCCTTTTTATAGAAGAGAAAGGAAGGTTAAGGGAAATGGCGCGGCATAATATATAAGAAACACTTGCTCTTTGAGGGGAAATTTTTCCAACTAGACCGATAAATGAGAAAAAGTACCAGTCGTACCAAGAACCAAAGGCGCCAGCTTTCATTGATATATATACCGTATCTTTTAGCTGAAAAATCTATGGATAAGAACCGACTCTAGGAGGAGGGGTGGCGCGACAGAGCAATGAAAAGCTGGGATCTTTCCTTATCTTCGGTCGTGACGCCTTTTCCTTTTGTATGAGAAAGCGCTACAAAACATCATTCTCGCCGGTTATCTTCTACTCAAGCAAGCTCTCTCCTATTCTTCATCCACCAACTAGAAGGAACGTAGGAGCACAAGAGGGTCATCATCTTCTGAAATGATTGGCTTTCGATCTGCTTTCCAAGAGGTCGTTTCTGACATGACCAGAAAGAGTGGAATCATTGTTAGGATTGGCATGTCAAGTTGCTTTCTCGGACCCTAACATAAACCACCTTATCCTCACTCAGATTGTTCTTTTGGACTGAGCGGAAGCACGACCTCTATCTGACGTTTTCTCTATCCCTTCTAATCTCTCAATGGCATTTCCATCTCTCGATTCAATCAATCAAGTAAGTCCGGATGACACTTGTCTTTATTTAGTGTTTCCCTGGCTATTCAGCCATTACTTGCATCTCAGGTTGTTTGTACCCTTTTTTAGTTCCATGCACACTGAGGTTTCTGGCATGACCGAATCTTTTGAGAACAGGAACTCCATCCCTTGACACTAATTTCTGATACAGAAGTGGAATCGAAAAAATGCGGGAAAAATGCACATTCAATATTGAGAAAATGTTGTGTAAGTGCCCTTGCCTCAAGGTCTTGAGAAACCAGAAACTAGTGTTCGATGGCCCAACAAATCCTATTGGTTTTCGCAGGGGATGTCATTTTTACAAGCTTTCGCATGTTGAGCGTGACTATGGATTTTATATAGTTATGGAATAACCTTCTTATCCGCGAGTTCTTCGGCCAAAGACTCCTGATATCGCTTGTTGGGCCCTTGATTCCGAAGTACCAGTACAGAAGGCAGACTTGAATGCATTAGGTTGGGAAGCGGCCTAGAAGGTGCTTAAAGATAGGTGACAATTGTGAAAGTTTTGTCGACTTGTCGGCAGCAACTGACCTTTCTTTCATCATAAGTAGGAATGAAAGCTGGCATGCAGATAAGGAAATCTCTTTTCTTCTCTTCTACTCGGCTACGGACATTCTAAAAGGAGAAGCAAAATATACAAGAGAGCTAGGTTTGGATTTGAGTGAGATCCCGGATTGGTAGCTTCAGATATCCCCTCAGACTGGAATGAGAATTTCGATAGATTTCTTTGCTTTAAAGGATAGTTGCAGGTAGGTTATGCTCCTTTGCTTCATCCCTATAGTCTATGGATTGCCAATCAAATAGTAGCAGTAGACTAGCCATATTCATCTTCTACAGTCTCTTGTTTCCCCCTATTTAAAATGGTCAGCGTGCGCAGCAGAAAAAAAGGCGCTCTAATCATACTCAAGCCCTTAATCCCCCAATAGGGCTTACTTACTCGAGTCAATTCTTTCCTTCCTGTGCGAAAGCAAGGCCTCTTTCTCTACTTTACTTGAATGCCATTTACTGAGCTATCTTCTTTTTTCTTCTTTTGGCGAAAGCACATTTTATTATTTTACGGAAGCAAGACGAAAGGTCATTTCGCCAATCTGGGGAATAACAGTTAGAGCTCTATACATAAAGAGAAGGCGTATTCACTTAAAGGACTGTGAAATCTACCCTATGCCCCAAAAAGTCTAGGCACCTAAATAAAGTAAAGATGAGATCCCTGACCAATATATTAAGCTATCCAATGAGTTAGGAACCTTTTTTCTTCCCCCTTCTCTTCTCCGCTTTGCACTGTTACTCCTTTTGCAGATGGTTGGTCACCACTCTTAGGCTTTTTGTTCTCTCCTTGTGGTGGGTCTCCAATCTTGATTCGGTGCTGACTTAATAGGGAAACCTACCCAGAAAATGCCCCCTTTTCCGGTCCGGTTAACAAATGAGGGATTGAAGTCCGTTTCCTTCGTATCGTGTTTCAACGGATCGGGTAGTTCTAGTCTTTTTTGATTACTCCTGAGAACAAAAATAAATATCATAAATAGTTTTATTCTAACTAGACTCGTATACCTCCAATTATATGATAATGCACATTTATGTTAATTAGTGTCTTTAAAGAATATCTACTTTAACCATATCTTTCCATGTTTTGATGGACAAGACTATTATTCAATCAAAGAGATTGCCTGCCCATGCTACAATTCCTTACTCAAAAGGACTAGAGTGCTAAGCTACCTTCTCGGCACCACCACTATAATGAATGGCTCAAACAAATAGGAGATGAGAATCTAATTGATCCTTTCTAGAATAGAATATAAAGAGAAGCTTGTTCTGCCCATCTGTCTAGAGAATGAAAAGGAACTAATGCCACTGATAGGAAATACATAGACCGTACGCCCACTTACCACTCTACCACTTCAACTCAATGACGGACTTCATCGATACCTAGCTTGAGAGAGATCGAACGCAGGCATGTGGTGAACGATACCGAGAGAAAGAGCACTGAAATGAACCATATCGAGCATAGGTCTCACTCTACAAGTCAAGTTCGATGAGCTCTTAGCGGACCTGTGCCTACTATCTACTAAGTGTGTGCTAGGGAAAGAAAGCAAGCTGAGCAGTTCTCACTCTATCCGGTGACCAAGAAAGCTTAAAGAATACCGTAAAGTGATCACTGAAACCTCATACTAATTCGCCACGTGAAAGCGGGGTTAAGGTAAGGCAGGAAAGACTGGCGCCGAAAGATATATATGTTTTGAAGAGAGAGATCCGCGGGCAAAAATCTTGAAGGAAGGATTGACTGAAGGAAAGACCGTAGCAAAAGCGAAGAAGATGTGAATCAGGAAAAGGGAGACGAGTTCCAGTTGTTAGAAAGATCAGTGCCCAGAAAAGCAAGTCGGAAGGGGATCCGGATGTTCAGTGCTTAAAGAAAAAAGATAGGTGTTGCTCTATTGTTTGCTTTGAGGTTTCCCCTAGTTGGGGAGACCGAGAAGAAAACCAGTAGGAAGGCGATCCGAAGTCTAGTGTGAAAAGAGATAGTTGCCCGCCTCTTGATGGAAAATTGAAAACATCCCAACGTATCTTTCACTAATTAAGTAGTAGTGAGGCATCAGTATGTCAGCTGGAGAAGAATGCTTGCTTTCGTATCACTGGTGTAGTGATTGACACGGTCTTCACATATTGAACAACCTAAGAGTGGAAACACCTTAATCGCTTCTCCAAGCTTATCTATATATATTTCTTGATGGAAGCAGAAGGAAAGGCTTAAAGAAGGTGACAAGAAGAGAAACTTATTAGTTCGTCATAGCCAACTTATCATTCCAATGAGAGGTCTAAGTACGATCGAAGTTATTGATACCGATTTAGGCGAGCAGCATAGCCTAGCAGAGCCAGAGGAAGAAGTTCGTCTTGTTAGCGAGTTAGCGAGTAGTTTCCTTTAGACGATTTCCGCGAGCATACTAGCTTTTCACGAATGCAGAGGAGAAAGAAAATTAACAACCAATAGGGTGAGGCAACTAACTACCAATCCTTTTATTGAATAGCCGCGGCGTGGGTAAACATAAATAAGCCACAAAAGAAATCAAGCCAAAGGCTTCTCACTTTCTAAAGTAGTAAAAAGTGGATCCCCACTTCGAGGCGCTTGGCGTAGAACTTTGAAAATCGTCAATCGGGTGAGCCAGCTATTATTGAGGGAGGCCAGGTCTACATACGTAATATCAAGTTGCTCTAGTTGTGTGTCTTTCGTACGGAAAGATGGGTGTTTTTATCCAAGCAAGGGAATAGAATAGGTAACAACCCCCACCCCCCTCACATCAAGCTTGTATGCTAGCTACCAACATATACTATGGAGTCCATGGCTACCTCCGCGGATGGAAGACCGTAGATTTTTCACTTTCGCTGAAGAGTTGAACTCTGACTGAAAGGACTTGACACATTGCCAAGGCAATTTTATTAGCCAGCTGCGGGATAGAGATCTGTGGTAAACGAGTGATAGCCTCTAAAGAGTGCCGAAATAGGATTGGTTCCTTTTTCTAAAGATCTGAGACTGGTGAACGTATTGCATAATTTAAAGAAGCCCATTTCATTAGAGGGAGGGAGCCCTTTCTACCTTTCTTTATTTAAGTGCTAGTGTCAAATGAGACAGTTGCCCGCCTTGGAGGGGTTGTAGCGAAAGCTCCGAATTCCACTTCTTTACCAACTTGAATTCATAAGGAGACCGAACTCTATTCATGCTCAAGTGAACCACGGGTGATGATATTCCGCTGTTCTGAAATCAAATAGGAAACGGATGGCGCTTGAGTTTTTGATCTCGGCATGAGAAACTATTCCTCCTCCTTTTGCTTACAATCACCTCATTTCCCTTATAAGAAGATAATAGTGCTTGTATCCTGGGTCATGAGGTTCCCCTCTTTAGTTTGATAAGAAGAACTCAAGGTCTCGGTTCCGTATTAAGTAAAGATAAGGAACCCGCCCAAAGGATTTCTTCGGTTTTGGTAGGGAAGCTACGTGTTCGTATCACGCTATGGTTGAGGGACCTTCTCGGTTCAAAGCTAACAAATAGGTCTCATGTTGGCACTGAATCGCTAAGAGCAGCCAAACAACTTAACTTGCAGGCTTTCAAACCTGCTCATACGGTAATGGCGAGGGGTTTTGCAGATCCCTTTCTCTATGAGTTTCGGTTGATAAAGACTTAAGGTGCGCAACGAACCTCCAATCACTTTTTCAGGAATACACAGAGCAAACTAAAGGAACTCCTAACAAGCAGGGGAATTTCTCCTTTGTTACTGGTCGGGACAACCTAAATCCTGTGGTCAGTTTGGACAGGGGCATTACAAATGAGATATGCTCTATGATTTCGCTTTGTTTACACGGGTGAGTGACCTACACCTTCCAATCTATGGTTTCACCCGCGAGGTAGAACTTTATCTAAAGCTTATTCGCTCCGTAATACACTTGCGCCTTCCTTTATAACCATGCACTCCCACTACTTCTTTAGTACATGGCTGACTTGCTTATCACATATAAATAGTAGCTATCTGCTCTTCCACTGGGAGAGGATTTGCCTGGGATTGTTTTAAGCAATTCCCTTAATCGCCGACCCCTTGCCAATTGATTCTGACTTGTTTTATCGAGAGCAGAGGCGAATAATAGGCTTGTCACTCTGCGACTTGAGCTAGTTCCAATTTCGATTTGCCCACTACTTGTTTCTTGACTTTAATTTGAGCCGCGGATCCTACTCTGGAAACTGAAATACCCACATTAATAGCGGGTCCAATTCCGGCATGGAATAGATCCGCAGATAAGAATATTTGTCCATTTGTAATGGAGATTACATTAGTAGGAATATAGGCGGAAACGTCTCCAGATTGAGTCTCAACTATTGGTAAAGCGGTCATACTTCCTTCGCCTAAAAGAGAATTGCATTTCGCGGCTCTTTCTAAAAGGCGTGAATGCAAATAAAAAACATCCCCTGGATAAGCCTCACGGTCGGGACTTAATAGAAGGGACATTTGGCGATAAGCTTGTGCCTGTTTGGAGAGATCATCATAAATTATTAAAGTATGCCGTTCACGGTACATAAAATACTCAGCCAGGGCTGCTCCCGTATAAGGAGCGAGGTATTGTAATGTAGCAGGTGAATCCGCCATTTCAGCTACTACAATAGTGTACAAAGAATGAATATTGATCGGTAATGCTCAGGAAGAAAGAAGGGGTCATCTTTTTGATTTTTATTCCACCCTCATGTACCCTTCTTTGCATTTTTTTCTAAAGCCTGTTCAACCTCATATCACCTAGAACAAGTCATGGACTTCTTCAATGAAAGAAAGTCTCATGGAAACGTTTTCAACGAAATAAGAACCATACAAAATAGATTTCTTGATCTTTTTATTTAGGAAAACGGATTTTTTTCGCAGTTTTTTCTTTTATCCTAAAGATATGCAGAACGAGTGTATTATGAAATGTTCGTTGTCTAGCTTTGCATACATCGCTACTTAATCATTTAGTGGTTATCGATGAAATTACTTCACCATAGAGAAAATATTATTGAAGTTTATATATATATATATATATATATATATGTCCAATTGGAAAAGTTGATCTTCTAAATTCATATGTTTAGCCTAAAGTACATAACTTGTGTTCCTCCCTAGTTCTTGCAAAGCCACCTAATCAAGCCTCACCTCATTTGTAGTTATAACATGTTCAGCTGAAAGCAAACTCCAAAAAAAATTGGTGTACTATTAGTAACACATATACTTTTTTAGATGGTTAACTCTAAGTTTTTTTGAAGTAGGTTGTTCAATGCTAGTTCAATGATTGAGCCATCTTCCTATCACCAATAACAAATGGATAGCATGCGTTGTGCAACCAATCCTACCCTCAGTTGTAGTAAGCTGAGTGTGATCCGCAGAGAGCAAAGTGTGTATCACATGAATTTGATAGCTCGGGCCTTGGAAGGACCTTTTTGGCACTAGACAGACTCTTTAATATCGATGGCAGTAACTATCCATTTTCTCAATTAGATTACTGCGTGTGCGCTTGTCTGCTCCAATCTTTAGTAAATAAAGCAAAGATTTCTGAGCTAGGAATCGGAGGAAATGCTCTGACTCAAATCCAGATACAATTTGATATGTGGAGACCTGTGTGACTCCCTACATGTATTTGAAGAGTCCCTCAGGATCATATCACAATAAACTAGACTAGTCAGGATGCTCCAACTAACAATCTAGAATCCATACTTGATAGGATCAAGAATAAAAAGCATGATATCAAGAATAGCATATTGAAAGATCCCAATCATTTTTCTAAATAACTTCTTCAACCTACGTATTTTTCATATAAATTGGATCAATTATTAATAAAATAAGGAGCAAACATAGGTATCAGATATCAGGAACATAAGCTTACCCGGGAGAAATGCACTCTGTGTTAGTCCGATCACTTAGCTTTTGCTTTCACACTCCCTACTGATGCCTATTGCATGACTCTCATTCAGTCAAACTAGAAACTGTGTTTACAGCTGGAACGATGAATGTAATCCTACTATTCTGGAAGGGTAGGGTCGTCTGGACCGAATATCCATGGCAGAACCCCACACTGGCTAGGAACTGGGCTGCACTAAGCCCGACACTTTTTGGGCTTCTTCATGAATCTAGTTTTCAGGTAAGGTCAGATCATCTTATTGATTAGATATCTGAAAGAAAGCAAAGGAATGAATCGTTTTTCCAATTACCTTCTCTCGAAAACCATAGATCTTCTAGTTACCATTGACTATCCGGCACTTCCGTCTGTAGAGCGAAGCAAGAAATTGCATGGAAGGGCTTTTATGCTAATATCAGCCTTGTTTGGAACAATAGATGCAATCCATTTCAGTGTATGTCACTGAGTTCACCATTGCAGTTGAGACGTCAGGCAATTGAGCGTTCCCTAGAGTTTGGTTCAAAGGCTAAGGACTCCCCGCTGCCTTCATAAGGGCACTAAGGCGGAGCACGGAAAAGAAAATTGGTCACCCATGTTTTACCAGTCCCGGATCTCAGGGCCATTTTGCCAACGGCCGACATGAACGAAATCGAATTTCCTTGCGGGAAATTAGGATTTCATGAGGGAGGAAAAGGGGGTGGAGAGTCGTACAATGCATTGGTGGGATGAAGGTGCTAGCTTGGCTGAGATAGGAAGTTTCGATGTGTATGTAGATTTGGTTCTAGTGCCCCCACCCTTTTCGAGATCTGTCAGGATTGGCAAGATGTTCTGGTGTAAACTATAGAGAAATGGAATGAATGAAATGTATCTAAGAAGAAAGGAAGCCATGCTCCATCCTATTTCTAAAAAGAACATCACCTCCCTTTTTGGTTAGATACCGCTCTGTTAGGTACTAATGCTTCTACCTATCACCCGGAGGGTGAGTTTGAGAGGTGTGTTTTTTTCCAACGTTAACAGCATTCCGAGAGAAATGTCCAAATAGACTACCCCAAATTTATCAAAGCTCAAAATAGAAAATAACCTATTACATATATTAATTGTTTAGGTTTACTTTCTCCTGGGAGCAGTGCATAAAAATACAACCTATTGATAAATCACTGATTTTATAAACCTGGAGCTTTCCGCCTCAAGGATATTCTTGATAATAATTAGATCAATGTTATAATTTTACATAACTATATATAAACTATATGACATAATCCTATCCATAGAAATGGAATTCAAAACTTCGGAATAGTTTCGAGGAGAGCCGAGAGGACACGTTCAAGGAGTAGTGTAAAGTAGCAGATAGAGGGGCGCTCCCGCTTAGGCATTAGGCATTAGGCACGAGAAAGGACATCGTTCTCGGTCGTCCCTTCCTTCCCGGAAAAAGGCTCTCTTGCATCTTTTGCTTCCCTACCCGACCTCAATTCTAGATTCACCGTCTTCGGATGCATCAGTTTATTATGCTTATGCCTAATCTTAATACTGGTAGTTACTTCAATTACCTTACCCCAACGCCCCTCCTTTTAAGGAGGTTTCAGAGCACCCAGTCACAGCTCGTCACAAGAAAGGATTGATGGTCGAGTCCCCGTGCATGAAGTCAGTGGATTCGAGTGAACTGACCGTACTACAAATCGACATACTTGAGGAAGCTTCTTACTGAACCAAAGAAAGGGCAGCTCCAGTTGTGTTGTCGATTCCCTTCTCCCGAGAGCTTTCACACTCTGGAATGGGAGTCCCTTCCAAGACTTGACCAAAAGCTCCCCGCAATTTCTTAATTTGAAGCAGTTCGGAGGCCTTCTTCTAGTTACGATTCGCCCTCGTCTGTCACTATAGATGTTCTAGCTTTAGACTTTAGTGTCATCTCGATGACCCTTTAATAGGTAGTCTAATACCTTAGATTGAAGAACAATCAACAACCCTCTAAACCTATTATTTCAAAACCTAACAATATTAAGGGGGATGTTCACAATTAGCTGGTGCCTAATATATTTGCGCATATAGAAGGTTAACTACTCCAACTCGATGGCTGAGAGAAAAGTGAAATCCTAGCTTTCCCTAGAATCAGCTCTTTACTATCCTGCCCCAGGGGGTTTTTCCGAGACATTGAACCCTAGATTTAGAAGCTTTCCCAAACAAACCTTTTGACCAGGAAAAGGCATACCAAAGATTTTTGGAAAGACACATTGAAATGGAAGCTCTCGAACCTATTCCGAAGTAAGTTTAGGATGAGGTTTCCGATCCAGTTGGTGTTCTGACATCCCGAATCGAGGTGGCTCTAAACTCAGGTTTGCCTACCTCTCTAGTTACGGAGGGAGGAGAGGGGCTTCATCTTTTTAGGTCTCTGAAAAGCCAGTTGACATGTGCGATCCAATCAAGGAGGCAGTACTTCTGCCTGAGTTCCTCTAGATCCTACTCGTCGGGATTACCATGCTCCCGCAGGTTGTTCACCATGCGTTCCATAGCACTTTGACTTTATATCTTTTACCATCTTGGAATCATGTAGATGTAGATTGCTTTCATCGCAGGGTCATTCCTGAAGGTGGCTTGTACCGGCTCCTCGTCATCATAAATAGCAAGCCATTTCAAGCTCCGTATTGAAAACTCGAATTGGATTTTGTGTCGGCTGGCCGGCAGGACCGCCAGCCCCCAGATGTAGGGAGGTCTCCTCTTGAACTGAGAAATCAAAGTCGCAATCTGATAGGTATCTATCCGGACCATGCATCTGGAAAGCGCAGATTCAATTCCGGCTCGTGACATGAAGAAGAAGTCCCAAACAGGGATCAGATTAGTTTGCACGGCGTTACTTTGTTGACAGAAACCCCTTAATACAACGTTCGTTTTTCATAAATATCATAAGGTAGGTAGACCCGGTCTTGCGCTCGTTCGGTTAAGTGGCACATTGTGCTAAGTGCTCGAACCGTTGTCTGATCTCAGCTGTATCGCCTCATACAAATTAGTTAAGCGAGAAAACAAACGGCTACATAGGAGCTCTATGGTGGACCACCAGCAGGAAGATCGAATGTCTTAGCGCATCCTGCGCCTACTTGACCTGACTTCGTAGGATACTCTGATAGACTAGTCGAATGGCAATGGCCTAGTGGTTGTATCTGCTTGCCGATTCCTATTAAGAATACGAGAGTGACAAATGAGATGGAGATCTTGGCTATCATCAAACAATCCTCCCTCCGCTTATCTCTTTCCTTTCTATATGATAAGTCTACTCGCGCCTCAAGGGCCGGTCATTTACGCTCTCCACTGCATGAACAGCATTCCCAACTAGATCTGTACGGCTTCCGTTGTCTCCTTTTCGATTCCCAACTCTAGCTCACATGTATCCATAAGAGCGACCAGCCCTGAATGCTTAAACCTATCAATCCTCTCCTAAATTTCTTTCTTTTTGTTGTTGGGCAAGGAGCAATCCATTCAGCACTTTTCGATGGGGACCAAAAGCCACTAGGCTACCAAGAAGTCGGATTCAGTTCAGTCCCGTTTTCAAGATCCGGTTCAGTGTTTGGGGATGGCTTGGTCCAAGCCCACATCCATAGTAGATGGACTTGAGGAGGCAAGTATGCCACCTACTGATATGATTGATTATGACAATTATGATATGGACTGGACGGTTGTGCAACCGATTGTACTGACTCGCTTACCCCTGAGAACACCTAAGACATGGGGGTTATTTATGCGAGTAAGCCTAGCAAGGACCAAGATCTCGATCTAGCCTAGTTGGGGCTTTAGAGTCACATGACACAGTACCAAGAACGGGAGAACCAGTAACAATTGATACGGATTTCCATCCATTAGATCTTCTTACCTTTGAAGCTCCTTTATCTACCATAGATAGAATGGAAGAGTTTTCTCTCACTGTTGTTTCTGATGTAGGAGTTGGGGATGGAATGATTGATTCAAGCTCTGGTGGTACTAATCATGTCTCTGGGAGTAAACCAACTGGAGTGGCAAGGGAACATGCAGTACTGGAGAGGGGATCTCATAGCAATACTGATTCAAGTAATTTCAGAGTTACCAGAGATGCAATTGGTTTAGAAATATGTACTAGAAAATGGTAAACTAATACTGACTATTCTCTTTGGATATCTGGTTGGACACCAAGCATTTTGACCCCTATTTGAATGGAGAGTCAGAGTATAGACAGCTAAACAATGTTGTAATATATTTATCTACCAAATTAGAGTGCACAGTCATTTTTCTATTGATGTTCCCAGAAATTCAGTTCACTAGGGAACACCTTACAGGTTGGCATGCCTCGGCAAAGCTTATTATGACATATTGTTAATGAAAATGTCAAAGTAGCACTCTCTTTCCTCTACTCGCCCCTGGCGCCACCGCTAACCACTATTATCATATATAACTAGATCACGTACAGAGTTTATTACACTTATAATTAGATCACGTACGCAGTTTACACTAGAATAAATCTACGGTTCTGTTCAGTATGAGCAATAGAAGTAGATGGACTTAGAGTAGAAACTTATGACTAGGTCCTATGACCAGAGTTATGTGGATGATTGTACAAGAAGGATACGATAAATGGGCGACGTTTTTCGACCCTGGAAGAACAAACTGACAACAAACGCTCCATCTTTGAGTGGGATCTGGATGGTATCGAACTAGACCTCGGAACGCCCGATTGAGAAGTATCTAAATCAGATCCATAATCCTAATAGCCGCTTTTGGCTACTCGTAGTTGATCAACTAACCAAACTTTTCCCCTGAATCAAAAAAAGCATGTGTAGGTAGTAAGTATCTAATCTAATATGTCCACGAACTTAGTAGAATCTCTGAAACCCACCTTAATCCATTTTATAAGGAATCTGTCTCCTTCCGTAATCCATTCCTCCATCCCACACTCTTATTATAGTTATGAGTGAATCTGAATCAAAAAAAATATATAAAGTCTCCAGTTAACTGGTGGAATACATCGCATCAACATGGGAGCATTAGCCGATCTGGTACATCAATACATGTTCCTATGCCCATTCCAATCTTGTCTAACTTTGCTAACTTCCCCTTCTCTACCCGTATCTTGTTTGTTCTGGAAACACGTCTTCCTATTCCATCTTGTCCCGAATCTCCCTTAACGGAAGAAATAGAAGCTCGAGAAGGAATACCACTAAAAACCTAGTGCTCTCTCAAATAAAAACCTAGTTCACTCGCTAAAGCATCCATGGCTGAATGTTGAAAGCGCCCACCAACCTAGAAAGGCAAAATGGGTCAAAAAGTAGGTTCGATACCTGCCGGATGCACTGCCTCTTAAAGACAGAAACAGAGGAGGGAAAGAAGGTAGTATAGGGAACTTGCTTTTGGATTCTTATCGAAAGTGAATCCCTCTAACACTTCTGTTAGTGTTTTATGAGAAAATATTTTATAGACACAACAAGTGTGAAAATCCTTAGTCACTAGGCAAGAAAGCTCGATGGGAACAAAAAGGATACAATTAGTTCATAATCAAAAAAATGTACAATTTCAAAGGAAAGAAGGAATGGCAAGTTTCCCTCCATTGAACATCAATCAATCTAGAAATAGGTAAAGGAAGGCATATCACAGGGGTATTTTTCTTTTTTCTATTCACTTCCGTGGGGTTCTAAATTGAAAACATGAACACAAACGAAATCGTGTTGAAATTACATAAAAAAGAAAACGGAGGAGTAGCTCTTGGTTTAAAGAAAAGGGAGGAGATGGATCGAATTCAGTCTTTTTCCTTTCTTTGATGATCTTCAACACATCTATTTGAATTCCCTGCGAGTGAAGGATTTCTCGTATGGAGAAAAACCTCTTGAGCGCTATCTGATCTTATTTTTGTATTTCAAATATGGGACCTGCCTTTTTAATGGGACATCCCAGCAACAGGCCTACTCATGCATGTGGCCAAGTACTCGACCAATCCTCGGAGCGAAGGGATGAACGAATTCTCGAGGTCTGGTTCATTGAGGTCAGCATCACATGAAACCTTTAGCACTTCCATTCGATATTGGATGGAGTATGGCTGGAAGGTCAGCCTAGCTAGTCTTGTCAATCGGCCCTGACTCGTCTTCTCCTTGGTACCTACCGCTATTGAACTTCGGTAGCTATATTCCTGAAACAAGACAGACCTTCATGAAGACCTTCTATTTTGGAATAAGATCGGACATTTCCACATTGAGGTGAAATTACATATGAGGAAAATAATCTTGGACTATGAAAGCTGCCCTTGTGTGGTAGAACCAGGTCTTCCACCGGGCGGTCAGCCAAGTACTAAAGCCCCTATCTTGATATAGAATAGAAGTGAGTTCACACTAAAAATAGAAGAAGCCCTATTATTTTGGAGCCCTGCTATCAATCACTTCGGTAAAGGGATCAAAAGATTATGGTCTGAAATAGAGATTTGAGAGGCGCTCGTGTGAGTACGTGCTGAAGAGCAAGGAGTGAAAGTGCGTTCATCTTTCTTTCTGCTAGTTGTTTCCTACTAATAGTGATTAGTGAGTGCCCCATACATAGCCAATGTCCGCCCGTGTTCACATCCAGTCTTCTCTGTACACTAGTGCAGCTTCCAGCTCTATGCTATGTATGGTAGTCGTTTGACTCGGGAATCCCTAATAAAAGCTTTTAGTCCGTGCCTGGCAGTTTCAGCCGTGGTCCAGTCCAGTAGCCTCTTTTCGATCCAAGAGTCGCATGAGAAGAAAGCTTCTGGTTAGCTTCAGTTAGTGTTACTTAAATAGAACGAGAACCTCGTAACTATGCCAAGCCCGATCTTGGTTCCAGTGCTGCAGAGAAAGGTTATGGGTAAAAAGAAGGTCTTTATCTTGGTGCTGCGGAGACCGGTGTTGCTGATCGAACTCATTTTCTTTCGAGGAGATCGAAAATCTTTGAATTTCTGCGAAATGAATTTACATATTTATTGCGAGGGGATTTGAAAAGCGAAAGGATGAAGACTGATTTAGATCCTCTAAAAGCGCAGGAAGTATGCCTTTTGAGCTTTTTCTCCACCCACCTCTGAGCATCCTGTTGGAATGGTCCTAGGAAAGACTACGTACGAGAAATCATTCTCACAGCTAACTTTCCTTCTTCTGAGAAAATAAATGTAGTATTTAGTCCAACCAATCATTAGTGAATCTATGTCTTTCGTGAAAAGTGGAGTATTTGTGCCCAAGATCTTTCTATTCCCTTTAGTAGGTGCACACATCTTGTATGGTAAATATATCTTTGTGCCCTATAAGGTAAGATTGATTCCGCCTAGGAGGGCCAACCGAGCGAAGCTCTTTTTTTTGCCGTGCCGTGAAGTGCAATTTTCTCGTATGCCTTTTAGAGAGGTTGTCGAAAAAAGACGATCTATAGAGATTCCCCATCTATATCCAATCGAGAATAGAAGCGAGTCGCTTCCGGCATCGGCTTGTAGTCTCTGCAGTCGGTACACGCACGCGCCCGCCATCATGCCTCCTTGGTTTGGGACGAAGCCAAGCGAGACATACGATAGACGAAGGAAGCGCCCACCCAGCAGGAGGGCTAAAACCTGTAGTTTTGAAGTTGCAAACTCCAGCTTAGCTAGAGTGCTTTAGCCCTTTTTTAAGCAAGAATCACCGTCTAGAGCGCCTTGCATGCTCAAGAACAAGCAAGGGATGAGCGCTTTGTTGCTAAAGCGGATACGTTTTCTTGCTAGGGAAGGCTAGTTTGATCAAGGATTGGAGAGGAGGGAGAGGTGGAATTAAAAGCTCGGGATGGATTTTGGAGTCTTTGTGCGAGTCGTATGAGCTAGCTAAAGATCCATCGTTATCCTTTCTGGCAATGGAGGCGGAATCAATGGTCATGTCAGGTTTCAGATTCAAAGAGAGATGTCAAGCAAGCGCCAAATCTGAGTACTCAACTTGCCCGACCCGCCTCTTCCACTAGACCTCGTCTTTCAAAGAGCAGCAGCCCAGCAAGCCTAATAGAACCTTGTTTCCCTATTACTTACTTTTGCTTTGAGCGTCGCACTCCAGTGGCTTTCTTTCCTATGACTTGGATGGGGGTCCTCAACAAGATCTATATCGGTGTCATTATTTACTTATTTAGACGATAGATGATGATAGAGAGAAGACTGGCTCTGAGGAAGAATATCTTAAGTAGTTGAATCCGCTCCGCTAGGTTAAATTGTATGATCTGAGTGTAGGAGGACTGCTGCTGGTGACACAATTTCTTTTGGGTCTGAAGAATGAACTCAGAGCTGCAGTGGAAGTGCAGGTGCCTAACTCAATTAGTGAAGCTGCATCTTTTGCTAAATCAAGTGCGGGAAGGAGTTCTGGAGAGAGGCAGGCACTACATGAACAAGAAGGACAGTAACTAGAATTAGAAGTCGGCTGCCCCGCAGCAGCAAGGCTATGTCTCAGTCAAAGTTCGATAGGGGGCAAAACAGTTGCTGTCCTAATAGAAGTTCATGTCGATCCAGCCAAGCCAGTGCCATCATTAGAAAGTCCGGCCATTTTAGTTTCAGCCAGTTCAAGTTAGGGCAAGGAGGAAAGGAAGAGAGTAATGCAAGGATGTAAAGAATGAGGCGCTAGAACAGACTGGCCCACAGGCTTCCAACCTGACACCGCTTTTCTACTTTTTGAAAGAGGAAGAGAAGTTGCTTGTACGAGACTGCGCCTCCCGGCTGGAAACTCCAATGGCATTTTTGGTATATGAAAGCAAATCGAAGCTTTACGACCAAGGAGAAATAAGCATATTTTATGAATGATAGAAGGAGTGCTCCCCGAGCACAGGCTCGCTTGGAAGGATAGAGCACTTGAGGGAACGAACGAGGAAGACCGATCCCAAATAAATAGAGTTTCCGACGTTAGGAGGAATTCCCTTTAATAGGGAAAGCTTAGATCGGTACCTTTGGCATCGGTACCTTGCCTAAGCGCCCTGGGCGACCGGACTCGACAAGGGTAAGATCCCAAATCTGTTCCTTTCCTGTTGTAAAGTATGCACCCTTAGAGGTGGCATCCCTTTACGCATGATCCTTGTTAGTGCATGTCTCAGTCCCTTGAGACATGCTTAGAACTATGTTAGGAAACCAAACAGTGTAATTAGCTTCCCCCTTTATTCCCAGCCATCGTATGGACGAGGGCTCCTCTCCCTCTGCTCTGCTGCCCGGAAAGGTATATATATACTTAAATTAGGAATTGAAAATGCTTGGGCTTGCCTTATTCTCTCATTTAAGTCCTTCAATTCCCTTATCCAGAATGGAGAGGGATGTTGTTGAAGGGAAGGAACGGAGGTAGATCGTTCCCCAGAACGTAGGAGAACAGGACCCACGAATCACCTCTAGTCAGGAAAGCCAGGGCTCTAAGCTCTTATCCCTTCATGGGTAAGAGCGAAAGCCCGCAGTCCGGGGTTCTAAGCTGCTTAACTAGAGTCAGCAGCCGTATCCCCGGATAGGGGAGACATGGACTTTAGTCCGTATCGACCCGGTGCCGCAGGACTGTTCCTAGCCTCAAGGAGTGAATCCGAGAGGCGTGCCTGGAGCAACTGAGTGGGTACTGGGAACCATAGAGATGAGGATAGATCTATCGGAGAGGGGGAAACAAGATCTCGCAGAGTGGAGCCCACTCCTCTAGTCCTGTCTTGAGCTTAGCTTTCTTTTCTGTTGAATTAGTTTCCTGTTTGAATCTTCCTTTTCAAATAGTTGGCAAAGCTAGACTTGATCTATTGAACAGGTCTAGCTTGCGCCTTCTATTCCTTTTGGAAGGGGGCTTGGGGGAACCTTTTATCGGAAAAAAGAGCTGAGTCAACTTGCCCAAATTTTCAATTCACGAAATTCATGTGACTAAAATATCAGAACAGATGCTTCTAGGAATTGGTACAGCTGAAATTTCTCACACCACCTCATCAGGGAGAAAAAAAGCTAATAAACTAAGATGCCAATCCCTATTAGGAATGAGATAGTGGGAGAGAGACAAACCTTCCAACAGCTCTCACATGTTCATAGGAATAGACCTTCTATTTAATGCAGTCCCACTAAGCCAAGGGTCTTATAATTAAGCAAGCCCTCGAGAGGGCTTAGTTGATCATGATTTCTGTTTTCTCTTTCTTTTCCTTTTTGTTTCGAGAAAGATATCGTCCGATTCTCCTTCTATTGATTCTTTTCCGATCGAGATGTACGGGTCCATGTGTCTACATACATAGATTCTGTTCATGGATTAACGAAAATGTGCAAGAGCTCTATCTGCCTCTGCCATTCTATGAGTCGCTTCCTTTTTGCGTATGGCACCCCCACTCCCTTTGGCATCATCTACTAATTCGGAACTTAATTTGAAAGCCATATTTCGACCCGGACGCTTTTGGGATGCTTCTAATAACCAACGAATGGCAAGTGCTCTTCCTTGTTTAGATCCTATTTCAATCGGAACTTTCCGCGTCAATCCTTTTTATTACGTCTTGTTTTTACTCCTATATTGGGAGTTACTCTATGTACTGCTTGACGTAAAACCAATAGTGGATTTGTTTCTGTCTTTTGTTGAATCTTTTTCACGAACTAGCAACAAGGAGCTTTTCCAAGCAGATTTCCCTATTCAGAAAAGGGCAGGAAACAGTGGGTTTTCCCGAGTGACCGATCCTATCTGTGGTCGAACAGCTTGATTTCATCAAATTAAGGAAGCCAAAAAAAGCAAAACTGAAGGAGAGACTTGTTTTACGAGCAAGAACGAGGGAGGCCCCTTCGAGACCCTACCTATCGAAGCCTTGTTTTAACAAGGGAAATATTAGGTACCACAAGGCCTCTTTTACTAAACGAATCTGCCTGAAAACGCGTTCCATAAAAAACTAAGTAGGACCCTATTGAAAGTGCAAGGAAATGGAACTGATAAAAAGATAGGCACTTTTCCTATCTTTTCACGTTAAGGCGGAGCAGTCAGGTAACGGACTGGAACTGGAAACCGGCTAACGTTGCTTTTCCTTTTCAGCTTCGGAGTTGCAAACCGGCAGACTTACTTAAAGACAGAAGTACGGAAACTGATCCTATTTCAGATCTAGAATTGCATTCAAACTTAGGCCGTTTTGAATTGACATAGCTTGACCTGTGAACTCTCAGCGCGTACGACAGTTGCTTCAACAATCATTGGATAGACTAGCTTTCGAAGTGCCACGATCCTATCGAGTAAAATCATCCCCCGGGGATAACGGCCAATGCAAGGCTACCCGCCTTACCACACTTTCCCTGAATGTAAGTTGCTCAGTCAACCAGGAAGATCATGGCAGCTAGACTAATTTGAGATTAGATCAGTGTCATTTGTAGCTCCCTGGTAATGAACTGAAAAAGAGACTGCTCACCGCTGAGAACAAGATGGCACAGGTTGTGGTTCTTCTCTAGTGTAGGCTAGCTGCTGGAACCCACCGTGTTCAAATCCGAGTTAGGAAATTAGACTCTGTGATATCGACTGACGCGACGCTATACCGGAAAGACTAAAGAAAGGTATGTATTTTAGTCACATGAGTTTCGCGAATTGAAAATTTGGGCAAGTTGACTCAGCTCTTTTTTTCCGATAAAAGGTTTCCCCCGAGCCCCCTTCCAAAAGGAATAGAAGGCGCAAGCTAGACCTATTCAATAGATCAAGTCTAGCTTTGCCAACTATTTGAAAAGGAAGATTCGAACAGGAAACTAATTCAACGGAAAAGAAAGCTAAGCTCAAGACAGGACTAGAGAAGTGGGCTCCACTTCGCGAGATCTTGTTTCCCCCTCTCCGGTAGATCTATCCTCATCTCTACGGTTCCCAGTACCCACTCAGTTTCTCTAGTCACGCCTCTCGGATTCACTCCTCGAGGCTAGGAACAGTCCTACGGCACTGGGTCGATACGGACTAAAGTCCATGTCTCCCCTATCCGGGGCATACGGCTGCTGACTCTACTTAAGCAGCCTAGAACCCCGGACCGCGGGCTTTCGCTCTTACCCATGAAGGGATAAGAGCTCAGAGCCCTGGCTTTCCTGACTAGAGCTGATTCGTGGGTCCTGTTCTCCTACGTTCTGAGGAACGATCTATGAGGGAGTCCTGGATTAGGGGGTGTCCGGATGGCCGGACTATGACCTTTGGCCGGACTCCCGGACTATGAAGATACAAGATTGAAGACTTCGTCCCGTGTCCGTATAGGACTTTCCTTGGCGTGGAAGGCAAGCTTGGCGATATGATATGAAGATCTCCTCCCATTATAACCGACTCTGTGTAACCCTAGCCCTCTCCGGTGTCTATATAAACCGGAGAGTTTTAGTCCGTAGGACGAACAACAATCATACCATAGGCTAGCTTCTAGGGTTTAGCCTCTCTGATCTCGTGGTAGATCAACTCTTGTACTACCCATATCATCAATATTAATCAAGCAGGAGTAGGGTTTTACCTCCATCGAGAGGGCCCGAACCTGGGTAAAAACATCGTGTCCCTTGTCTCCTATTACCATCCGCCTAGACGCACAGTTCGGGACCCCCTACCCGAGATCCGCCGGTTTTGACACCGAGATTGGTGCTTTCATTGAGAGTTCCTCTGTGTCGTCACCCTTAGGCCCGATGGCTTCTTCGATCGTCAACCACGATGCGGTCCAGGGTGAGACTTTTCTCCTCGGATAGATCTTCGTATTCGACGGCTTCGCACTGCGGGCCAATTCGCTTGGCCATCTGGAGCAGATCGAAATCTACGCCCCTGGCCATCAGGTCAGGTTTGGAAGCTTAAACTACACGGTCGACATCCGCGGGGACTTGATCTTCGACGGATTCGAGCCACGGCCGAGCGCGCCGCACTGTCACGATGGGCATGATCTAGCTCTGCCAGCGCACAGCGCCCAGAGCGCCGCTCAGGTGTCCGCTCTGACTGTTAGCTCGGAGCCGACGGCGCCAGTCGGGGACGGACGGTTGAACGCTGCCCCAGGAGCTGCAATCTCTATGGCGATAGAGCCGAATACCAGCTTAGTCCTTTCCAAGGCCCGTGACTCCAAGGTGCCGGACTCTGTTCCGATCGAACCCGATTGGGCTCCGATCATGGAGTTCACCGCCGCGGACGTTTTTCAGCACTCGCCCTTTGGCGATATCCTGAATTCACTAAAGTCTCTCTCTTTGTCAGGAGAGCCCTGGCCGGACTATGGTCAGCATGGTTGGGATGCGGACGACGAAGAAATTCGAAACCCACCCACCACCCACTTTGTAGCCACTGTTGACGATCTAACCGACATGCTCGACTTCGACTCCGAAGACATCGACGGTATGGACACCGATGAAGGAGATGAACAAGAACCAGCACCTATAGGGCACTGGAAAGCCACCTCGTCATATGACATATACATGGTGGACACCCCCAAAATAGGGATGGCGATGAAAAAATGGAGGATGACCCCTCCAAGAAGCAACCCAAGAGACGACGTCAGCGGCGCCGCTCTAAATCCGCCAAAGCAAAAACAGCGAATCCAGCACCGGAGACATCAACACCCCGGACAGTGCCGAAGACAACCCCCTCCAGCAGGATTCAGCGCAGGAGGACGAAGGAGCCAGCCCTCATGAGAGAGCGGCAGACAAAGAGGTCGAGGACGACAATTATATGCCTCCCTCCGAAGACGAGGCAGGCCTCGACGATGACGAATTCGTCGTGCCAGAGGATCCCGTCGAACAAGAGCGTTTCAAACGCAGGTTTATGGCCACGGCGAGCAGCCTCAAGAAAAAACAGCAGCAACTTAGGGCTGACCAAGACTTGCTAGCCGACAGATGGACTGAAGTCCTGGCGGCCGAAGAGTATAAACTTGAACGCCCCTCCAAGAGTGACCCAAAGCGTAGGCTGCTACCCCAACTAGAGGAGGAAGCAACTAAACCTACATCACCAGCGTACGATACACCCGATCGGCCACCCCGTGGCCGCGACAGAGAGGCCTTTCGGCCCTCAACCCAAGCCGCACCCTGGTGCCACTCTAAGAATACAAGAGCACAGGGAAACGCAACAGACCTGCGAGACATATTGGAGGATACGACAAGGCAAACAAGATCGATCTACGGATCGCGTGGGCGCCCCACATCATGTGACGATAACCGTCATGCCGGATATGATAAATACGGCCAGGCCGAATACAACAGACAAAGCTCATCCGAGCTGCGTCGCGATATAGCCAAGTACAGGGGCGCCGCACACCCACTATGCTTCACAGACGAAGTAATGGATCATCAAATCCTCGAGGGTTTTAAACCCGTAAACATCAAATCATACGATGGCACAACTGATCCCGCGGTATGGATCGAGGATTATCTCCTTCATATCCACATGGCCCATGGTGATGATCTACACGCCATCAAATACATCCCACTCAAGCTTAAAGGACTAGCTCGGCATTGGCTTAACAGCCTGCCAACAGAGTCAATTAGTTGCTGGGAGGACCTGGAATCCGCGTTCCTTGACAACTTCCAGGGCACTTATGTGCGACCACCAGACGCCGATGACCTAAGCCACATAATCCAGCAGCCAGAGGAATCGGCTAGACAATTTTGGACACGGTTCCTAACCAAGAAAAATCAAATAGTCGACTGTCCGGATGCCGAGGCCCTTGCAGCCTTCAGGCACAACATCCGAGACGAATGGCTTGCCCGGCACCTAGGACAGGAAAAGCCGAAATCTATGGCAGCCCTCACGACACTCATGACCCACTTTTGCGCGGGCGAAGACAGCTGGCTAGCTCGTAGCAATAACATAACCAAGAGCCCTGGCAATTCGGATACCAAGGAAAACAATGGCAGGTCACGTCACAACAAGCACAAGCGCCGCATTAACAGCGACAATACTGAGGATACGGTAGTCAATGCCGGATTCAGAGGCTCTAAACCCGGTCAGCGGAAGAAGCCATTCAAAAGAAACCCTCCGGGCCCATCCAGTTTAGACCGGATACTCGATCGCTCGTGCCAGATACACGGCACCCCCGAACAACCAGCCAACCACACCAACAGGGATTGTTGGGTGTTCAAGCAGGAAGGCAAGTTAAGCGCCGAAACCAGACACAAGGGGCTGCGTAGCGATGACGAGGAGGAGCCCTGGCCGCCGAACAACAGAGGACAAAAGGGCTTCCCCTCGCAAGTGCAGACGGTGAACATGATATACACAACCCATATCCCCAAAAGGGAGCGGAAGCGTGCTCTCAAGGACGTCTATGTGTTGGAGCCAGTCACCCCAAAGTTCAACCCATGGTCCTCCTGCCCGATCACTTTTGATCGTAGAGACCACCCCACTAGCATTCGTCACGGCGGATTCGCCGCATTGGTCCTAGACCCAATCATTGACGGATTTCACCTCACTAGAGTCCTCATGGACGGCGGTAGTAGCCTGAACCTGCTTTATCAGGATACAGTGCGAAAAATGGGTATAGATCCCTCAAGGATTAAACCCACAAAGACAACCTTTAAAGGCGTCATACCAGGTGTAGAAGCCAGCTGTACAGGCTCGGTTACACTCGAAGTGGTCTTCGGATCGCAGATAATTTCCGAAGCGAAGAGTTAATCTTCGACATAGTACCATTCCGCAGTGGCTATCACGCCCTGCTCGGACGAACCGCATTCACAAAATTCAATGCGGTGCCGCACTACGCATATCTCAAGCTCAAGATGTCAGGCCCTCACGGAGTCATCACGGTAAATGGAAACACCGAACACTCTCTCCAAACGGTGGAGCACACGGCGGCCCTGGCGGCGGAAGTACAGAGTAGCCTCTCAAGGCAATTCTCCAATCCGGGTGTTAAATGTCCGGACAACGTCAAGCGCGCCCGAAGTAACCTACAACAACACCGGCTGGCACGTTTCGAGCAAGCATAGCAGTGCGGCCCCAACCCCAGCCCTCTCCAGATGGCGATATCGGTACCACGCGTACATAATTACGCTTTGGAAATACCATGGGCATAAGGGGAGGTGCACAACTACGGCACGCCCAAAATGCGGCTCAACCGCACTAAGGGGCTCCCTATTCTGCCGTTTCTTTTTTTATTATTATATACTTTCAGGACCCAACTATTCGGAAGGCCTGTCTGGCAATACACTCGCCGAACACACGATGCAACAGCCAGGGAGAGAACAAGCCACGTCAAATGTCCAGGTGGTCTCTATAACGAGCTAAATACCTGTTTTACTTAAAGTCCCGCAGCTTGCCCCTGGAGGGGGACATGTCAAATAATCCCATCTCTTGCTAATCGCACTATTTGTATTGTTCTGCTTTCATAGCAGCCCTTTTTAATAAACAATGCATAGCTCTTATCTATTATTGTATTCATCTATTTTTATACAAATATGTTCAGTCATGATATTATGCAACCGTACACTTTGGTACGGCCAATACACCATAGGCTTACGCACCCCATAACATCGTGTGACAAGACCTATACTCTCATGAGTGTGGCACCCCGAACTTATAGCACTATATGCATCGGCTCCGAATCATGTCTTGGGTCAATAGTTGGGTTTGCCCGGCTCCCAAGTTTTGGTACCTTACGTTCCGCAATGTTGGCTAAGGTAGCGCTGGGAGAACTACTGCGATTGTGCCCCAGTTGAGTTGGGTTAACACCTCAGTAGAGAAAGCTAAAACTGACCGTCATGATAGTGTGAGAGACCGGTCGCTGTTCGCGAGGTTTTTCGAGTCCCTAAAGACTTATGCCGCTTAGAGCGAGGAGCCGGATTTATCTGGCCTAGGCGTGGATAGCGCCCCGAACTCGGTCTTCCGAATACTAGGGCTTCGCCAAAATTTAAAATTATAGAATTCTATGGCTAAGTGAGAGTGATAAAGCATTATAAGTCCGATGGCCTTGTTCGTTGTGCTGAGCGCCTCCCTAGATGGACCCAAGAATGGGAACAAGAGCGCTCAGGTTTATCCCGAACACCCCAGCACTCGTGGCATGGGGGTAGAAGCCGATGACTTCCATCTCTCAGATTTGACGAACGGCCACACAGAAGGTAATATTTTAAATTAATAAGTGTTGCTTAGCGCATATGAACAAAGTTTTCAGCGTACAGGATAACAGATGCGAGTCTACTAAAAAATTACATCTTTGGAGCATTCACCCGCTATAAGGCGGGCACCCTTCAGGACACCCTTATAATACATCTCGGGCGTGCGATACTCCTTGCCCGGCGGTGGCGCGTCCGTCAAAAGCTTCTCAGCGTCCAACTTGCCCCAGTGCACTTTAGCACGGGCAAGGGCCCGACGAGCACCTTCAATATAGACGGAGCGCTTGATGACTTCAATCCATGGACACACGTCCACTAGCCGCCGCACTAGACCGAATTAGCTCCCAGGCATGGCTTCTGTCGGCCACAGCCGAACTATGAGGCCCTTCATGGCATGTTCGGCCACCTTGTGGAGCTCGACCAGCTGCTTTAGTTGGTCGCTCATGGGCACCGGATGTCCGGCCTCAGCATATTGAGACCAGAACACCTTTTCCGTTGAGCTCCCCTCCTCGGCTCAGTAGAATGCGGCAGCATTAGATACACTACGGGGCAGATCAGCGAACGCTCCTGGAGAGCTCCGGATTCGGGTAAGTAACAGATAATTCACTTTTATATGCTTGCTTTGCATAAAGAATGCCTTACCTGCCGCTATTTTCTTTATCGCCTCGATCTCCTGGAGGGCCTTCTGGGCTTCGGCCTTAGCGGTTTTGGCACTCTCAAGATCCAGGGCGAGCTCGGACTCTCGAGTCTTCGAGTCATGCTCCAAACTCTCGTGTTTCTCCATGAGAGCCTGGAGCTCTTGCCGCACCTCCACCACCCGCGCCTCCTGCTTCTCTCGCTTGGTGCGCTCCAAGGCCGCACTGTTTTCGGCCTTGGACACCGCTTCCTTCAGGGTCGCCACCTCGGTCGTGGCCCCTGCAACATTCACGTTGGTCCTGTCATTAGTTGCAACCAGGTATTTCTATATACATTTACATACGGTATTACATACCCTCCTTGTCCTCGAGCTGCTTCTTGGCACGGCCGAGCTCGTTCTCGGACCGCTCGAGGCTCTCCTTCAATGCATTGATCTCCGCAGTCAGTGTGGCAGAGGTCAGCAGTGCAGCCTGCATTCCCATATTGACATATTTATGTTAGACTCCTGCGTATATCTTTTTGGATCCTCAGCTCAGCTTTTCTTTCCGAACGCCAAACTGAGCATCAGGGGCTACTGTCTATGCGGTAACATTTTTATATGTTTTGAATACATACCTCAAAGCCTGTTAACAGGCTTGTACAGGCTTCTGTCAGCCCGCTCTTGGCGGACTGAACCTTCTGAATCACCGCACTCATAACAGTGCGGTGTTCCTCGTCGATGGAGGCGCCGTTAAGCGCCTCCAGTAAATCGTCCGGTGCCTCCGGTTGGACGGAGGCCGCCGGCGTCGTAAGCGTGCCCTTCTTGCGAAGGCGCCGCCTACCGGTCTCTGGAACCGTTGATGGTTCCGGAGCAGTGTCCGGCCCAGGGCCGGACTTAGATCCCTCCGGGGCTTTACCCCCTTTGGGCCTGGAGTCCGGGAGGTCGCCTTGCGGCACCTCCAGGACCACCTCCTCCTGATTGATTCCCTTTTGGGACTCCACCTCGGCGTCGTCCGTAGGGAGAGGGGAGGAGGCCGTCGGAAGTGAAGCGCTATTCACATCCGATGAATCCAGGGAGCCGCTCGACGAATCACCGAGCTGAGCCTTGGGCGGACTGCATAATTGAATTCGGCGTTAGAAGGTACCGTATAATAGAGGAGCGCCATAAGTTATTCAGGTATCCGGATGCTTACGATTTTGCCAGGGGCTTGACCCTGGATGGCCATTCCTCCCCGCCGTCCTCGGCATCGGAGGCAAAGTCCGGTAGAAGGCTCTTCCCCTTTTTGGACCCTCCGGCCTCCCCAGTTGGGGCAGCCTCCTCCCCCCGCTGGAGGGGGAGAGGCTTCTTCTTCTTCCTCCTCCTCGTCCTTAGAGGCAGAGGGTGCTTCGGGGTTGTCAGGCGATGAATCCGACACCACCAAGCGCCGGGAACTCCTTCGAGTCCCCGTGGCCTTCTTCTTGGCCTTCTTCTCCGGCACCACGTGAGGTGCCGGAACCAGCAGCTTCGTTAAGCGAGCGTCCGTTGGGTCTTCGGGCAAAGGAGATGGACAGTTGATCTGTCAGGCCTTATTCTGCCAGTCCTGTTAAAGGGATGGGGGTTTAGATCCCGCATAGAATCAAATCTATGGAAAACAAATACCCCATAATGGGAAAATTAATCTCACCGTGCTGGGTTGGCGCTTGGCGTAGAATCCGCGATCCTCGGTGACGGGAGGGGAGACCTCAAAGCTCTTGAATAGCACCTTCCAGGCATCCTCGTGTTTTCTGTCGAAGAGTCGGGACAGAGTCTAGTGCTGGGCTGGGTCGAACTCCCACAAGTTGAAAGCCCGTCGTTGACACGGGAGAATCTGGCGAAAAAGTATGACCTGGACTATGGTGACAAGTTTAACCTTCCTGTCGATCAAGTCTTTGATGCAGGTTCGAAGTCCGGTCACTTCTGCCGAATTACCCCACAACAGGCCCGTCTCTTTCCAAGATGTGAGCCGTGTGGGGATGCCAGATCGGAATTCGGGGGCCGCTGCCCATTCAGGGTCACGCGGCTCGGTGATGTAGAACCACCCCGATTGCCACCCTTTGATGGTCTCTATGAAGGCGCCCTCGAGCCATGTAACGTTGGCTATCTTGCCCACCATGTTACCTCCGCACTCCGCTTGGTGGGCGCCCACGACCTTCGGCTTGACGCTGAAGATCTTCAGCCATAGGCCAAAGTGAGGCTGGATGTGGAGGAAGGCCTCACACACGAGCATGAACGACGAGATGTTGAGGATGAAGTTCGGGGCCAGATCGTGGAAGTCCAGGCCGTAGTAGAACATGAGCCCCCGGACGAAAGGGTGAAGAGGAAAGCCCAGTCCGTGGAGGAAATGGGGGAGAAATACAACCCTCTCATGGGGCCTAGGGGTGGGGATGAGTTGCCCCTCATCTGGAAGCCGGTGCGCGATGTCGTCAGACAAGTATCCGGCCTTCCTCAACTTTTTGATTTGTCCCTCCGTGACGGAGGAGGCCATCCATCTACCTCCCTCTCCGGACATGATTGGAGAAGGTTGAGGTGGGAAGTGCGGACTTGGGCGCTGGAGCTCGAGCGCGCAGGAATGTATAAGCAAAAGAGGAAGAAGGCGTAAATGGAAAGGGTAGATCCTTATCCCCTTATATGGGCGGCCAAAACTAAAAGCCTCCACCAGCCTAATAAAACTCGCTTATCTCCCAAGCGCCACGGTTAATGGCGCGGTTGGGTTACCCACACCCGTATTGATGAGAATCCCAGAATAAGGGGACACGATCTCTGCTTTGACAAGACATGCCAAGGAAACCGCCTTGCTAAACGCGCTGAGGTGGAACAGTAAAATGATTCGAATAAAGGCTTGGCCGTGGCGTGATGTCACACTGCAGAATACGTCAGCAGATTAGATTTGTGCAGATAGTATTCTCTCTACGGTGGTATGTGGAACTTATTTTGCAGAGCCGGACACTATCCTTGTGTTCAACATCTTCAATGAAGTATTCGGAGGAGGAACCCGCCTTGCAATGCCGAAGACAATTTGCGTGCCGGACTCGTCGTCATTGAAGCCTAGTTCAGGGGCTACTGAGGGAGTCCTAGATTAGGGGGTGTCCGGATGTTCGGACTATGACCTTTGGCCAGACTCCCGGACTATGAAGATACAAGATTGAAGACTTCGTCCCGTGTCCGGATAGGACTTTCCTTGGCGTGGAAGGCAAGCTTGGCGATATGATATGAAGATCTCCTCCCATTGTAACCGACTCTATGTAACCCTAGCCCTCTCCGGTGTCTATATAAACCGGAGAGTTTTAGTCAGTAGGACGAACAACAATCATACCATAGGCTAGCTTCTAGGGTTTAGCCTCTCTGATCTCGTGGTAGATCAACTCTTGTACTACCCATATCATCAATATTAATCAAGCAGGAGTAGGGTTTTACCTCCATCGAGAGGGCCCGAACCTAGGTGAAAACATCGTGTCCCTTGTCTCCTGTTACCATCCGCCTAGACGCACAGTTCGGGACCCCCTACCCGAGATCCGCCGGTTTTGACACCGACAATCTACCTCTGTTCCTTACCTTCAACAACATCCCTCTCCATTCCGGATAAGGGAATTGAAGGACTTAAATGAGAGAATAAGGCAAGCCCAAGCATTTTCAATTCCTAATTTAAGTATATATATACCTTTCCGGGCAGCAGAGCAGAGGGAGAGGAGCCCTCGTCCATATGATGGCCGGGAATAGAGGGGGAAGCTAATTACACTGTTTGGTTTCCTAACATAGGACTGAGCATGTCTCAAGGGACTGAGACATGCACTAACAAGGCTCATGCGTAAAGGGATGCCACCTCTAAGGGTGCAGACTTTACAACAGGAAAGGAACAGATTTGGGATCTTACCCTTGTCGAGTCCGGTCACCCAGGGTGCTTAGGCAAGGTACCGATGCCAGACGTACCGATCTATGCTTTCCCTATTAAAGGGAATTACTCCTAACATCGGAAACTCTATTTATTTGGGATCGGTCTTCCTCGTTCGTTCCCTCAAGTGTTCGGTCACTCCTTGTCGACCTTGTTCTTAATGGTATTGCTAGGTTTTAAAAACTACCTTGAATAAGACCAACATTATGAACTACTACTCGCTGAAGTACTTTGCTTTCAAGTAGACGGACTTGATTTGATCACGTGAGGGATCAAAGGGAAAAGGCTTATTCACTCCAAAAAGGAGGCCTATTTGGCCGATTTGCGAGACCTGACGTATGATCCTTCACAATCAGGCTCCAAGTCCTTGTTGGACACCTTTTTTAATACCAAACAAGGGCTCTGCCTAGTGCATTCAGAATCGAACATTAGCATTCCAGGCAAGGAATAGAACTTCTTTGCTATTAAATGGAAGTCCTCCCAAGGGTCGGACACTCTTTCTTTATTTACTGAACTAGCAACAAGGAGCTTTTCCAAGCAGATTTCCCTGTTCAGAAAAGGGCAGGAAACAGTGGGTTTTCCCGAGCGACCGATCCTATCTGTGGTCGAACAGCTTGATTTCATCAAATTAAGGAAGCCAAAAAAAAGCAAAACCGAAGGAGAGACTTGTTTTACGAGCAAGAACGAGGGAGGCCCCTTCGAGACCCTACCTATCGAAGCCTTGTTTTAACAAGGGAAAGCTGAGAGGCTATGGGACTCGTGTCAGGGCGGGATGAGTGCTGCTATATGGTTTGAATCCTCTATCTGTAGATCATTCCTTTTACTGATTTCTAGCTTTTCGGAGGCACAAGTAGTTGATCACTTAGACGTACGAGATTCTAAAAGGATTGTTCTCTCTAGGCACATCCGTGTCCCTCCAAATCCATCCATTGGGCGGCGTCTTTTCATCCGGAGAAGCTGTCGAAGCGATAGCCATGTCTGATCCCCGTATCTGTGAAAGAGCAAGGTCTTCCTAGTGGAGTCTAGAAAAAGAGCCGGGTATTCTGAGTGGAGTCTGGAATGAGACATGCTGCCTCTGGCTTGACCATTAGCTGCTCTATCTGTTATTGGCATGGCATTCCTGAACCCATAGAAAAAGAAGGATTAGGAGACGTCCATCGAAATAGACTAGGAGGCCTCTCACTAGCGCTATATAAGCTGCTGGATTCCCTTTCACTTAAAGCCATTCCAACAATCTATTCGTCGTAAGCCCTTCTAGCAGCAATCCAAACGTCCCTCCATCTGCATCTCCCTAACAGTCTCTGCACGTGGATCTCTTCTACTAGTGATTCAATTGGGGCCAATCCTGCCGCATCCACTTCCTTCTATCAATTAGTGGAATCCCCAAAAGCGGAAGAAGTTCTTTGCGCTAAATACCTTCTTTGCAAGCC
>NC_041383.1:383992891-384007891 GCF_002162155.2 Triticum dicoccoides | reverse complement strand
CTTCCTCTTTGCAGCCATTAATCCGAGTGCAAACTCTCTCAATTCAGTGTTGGAAGCAGTCGCTCCTATCCACTCCTACCAGGGAGGGGAGCCCCAAGTATTTGTCAGTGAGCGATTCGGTGACAATATTCAGCAGGTTGCATACCTCTTGTCTGTCCCCCCTATCTGTCTAAGGGTCCTTGGTAAAACTCTCTTCATTGACGGCAGTACGTGGGTATCCATCTTATCTACGGTTTGCGGGTCATCCACATGACCAAAACAAAGGGTACAAAAGCAGTGAAACCGATATATCTGTTGAAGGCGATCCCACCGGTCCTATTTATTAAGTTGCAATGGCAAGTATCTTTGGACCCCAAAGAGTTGTATAAGTTGGAAAATGGAGATTTGCCTGTGGCATTGGCCTTTGGGCAGCTAGCTATTGCATTTGAAGGCTCCACAGAAAGAACCCGTATGTACTATTACGACAGGTGGCTTCGAATCCAGTTTGTTAGTCGTTTGCATCTCGATTAACAAAAATAAGCTTGAATCCCTCCATTCATATTATCAAACCACTCATTTTTGATCTAGAGGAGTTAAACGTATAAGTGGATACTGTGCTGGCAAAAACCTATCTAGTATTATACTATGGAGTTATTATAGTCTTGGTCTAGGAGACTATATATTGAACGTAGATAGGTTATATATTCTTTAGTACTAGAGTATATTTACTGCTATGACTGTATATTGGCCCTTTTGAGTAAGACTGAAGAAGATCTTCTGAGAATTGACAGTTTTCGTATGGAAGATAGAAAACATATATGGGACACTCTAGAGAAGCATCTCCCATTTGATCCTAAATTGAGCTAGGAGTTGTTTTCGGGCATACTCAAAAAAAGGGTTATTATACACCCCAACCCCATCCATTGGAAAAAAGAAGGTAGCACCGAAGAAAGGAAAGAGCGATATGGTGGTTTTTGTTGTTCCCGCGAAGCGAAGGTCATTCGCTTGGCGAATGAAGTGGATCAACATCTTTTTGGCTCGGGCCAAACACTTTTTCTCGCTGGTGGAGCTTTCTAACAAAAAGCGATGCGAAAGCGTATTCTCTTATCTAAGCTTCTTCCCTTCGCTCGCCCCATCGTAGATGGTTCAGTCACACCCGGTGCCATGAAATGATTGAGAACTAGGACGGGGTCGAAATGCATTTTATTCTTAGTATTAAAAAAGTATTGCATGACCGAATAATTCAAGGAGGGGCGCACAGCGGGGAGGGTCCTTTTTAGTAGATGACTCGTCGGGACGTCAGAGCGGGACTTGTTTGGTAAAAATAACTTGATTCTATTCCTTTTTAGTTAGGAGGCGGCATTTCCCATAAGGAAAGGTATGTCATTTACAACCCCGGCGTATTGAGGCCGCTTGAAGGCCCCGCTCACCCGAAGTGATTTATCAAAATTCTTCTTTCTCGATGGTGATCAGTCATGGTATCCATAACGTTGCATCTTTTTCGCCCAAATACGGATTTTGTTTTGCTTCTCCCGGTCGATCGACTCGACTCTTTTCCCTATATTGTAGCTGGATAAGCTAGATACCAAAACTTTGATAAAGATTGAGGCAACCCATTTGAGGAAGAACCGGACGGACCCCTGTGGAGATGGCATAAACAATCCTTTGACGAACTTTCTGGGAATTATGGAATTTGAATGGATTGAGTACATCAAGATGAAGAAATTAACGTAATAAGCGATATTCTCAAAAGATTCGGTCATGCCAGAAACCTCAGTGTGCATGGCACTAAAAAAGGGTACAAAGAACCTAAGATGCAAGTAATGGCTGAATAGCCGGGGAAAGAAATGTTCTACATATATCAACAGATAGGGGAGTAACAAAAGAAGATCCAGTGCTGGTTCTTAAGAAAGGTCAAGGGTATATAGAGAATTCTTGTTATGTTATGTGCAATTTGAACATAAATCTTCTCCCTATCAAACTCAATCTTCCGATGCTTTGCAAACCCTTGGATTGGCAACCAGTAGAGAGGGGATCTGATCCTGATACATTATCGGATCTGATAGGAGGTTACTTATGCAAACCCACGGGGGATATCTAGAATCACTTTCGGCTATTAACTTCCCATGACTTAAATCACTTCTATATAAAGTTACATAAAGAAGAATACGAGCAGATGTGTGATATTTTGAATGGGCTTCAGTCTCAAGCGTTTGAAATAAACAAAAGGCTCTTGAGATTTCTGGAAAAGAATCATCAATATTTAGTTGAGTGTGGGCTTCTTTTACCAAATGCTCTGGCTCGCGTGAATCCGACAGAAGCCTCAATCCATTATGGCTCGGACCCTCTTAGCAGCTGGATCCTTCGGGAAGCCATAGTAGGGATTACGTCAGTACATTCTTAGGCGAGCAGTAGGTTATATCACCCCTATTTTGTTTTTGACCTTCAGTCTTTTTTAGGCATGGGACCAAACCAAGGTTGATCGAAGTTGAACATTCCTATGGAACTCCCCTTCAGACGACTTCTCTGCGCTTGCCCAGCACCTTTCATTTTATGGACCAGGACCAATTTCACCTCAGACCATGGTCAAGTCATAACTGACTGGATAACGTTCTCTCAAGGACCTGCAAAACTCTCTAATGCGGATGATCAAACGTTGCTTCAGATGTGTATGAGAAGGAAGCGTCTCACAGGACTCTTAGATAGAAACCAGCATAGTCTATGAATTAGCATGAACAGTTTATTGAACTTGGTTGCACTCGTAAAGTGAGCGTGAAGAGAGTTGCGAAAGAAGCCCACGGAACGGAGCGGTTATTTTTCTTGACTAGCAAGTGGACAGGCTCAGATGGCGTAGCTGATGTGTCATGCTAGGTATCTTTTATTGGCCAAGTCAGGCAGGATAGTCAAGTAAGAAAATAGACCATAAGCCATCCTTTATCTTTTTTTTCTAAGAAAAGAACAATAAATAGCTCATAGTTTCCTTGTAACTGCCCTAAGAGTTGTTCTTCTATCATCAACGAGAGTTTACTTTGCTGTCAATGCAGGCAATAATAGATAGATTTCTGCGCCCGGTTCCTGATCAAGTGTTGGAAAAACCGGAATATGATGCTTTCTACTTCAGCAGTAGGGTTGGCCTGAAGCCAGCCCATAGAATAGATACGGGCGTGTTCTACATAGGAGTTCTTGTAGAACATGTTCCAATCAAACCTCTTTCCCTTCGTCTCCGGTTTTCAATACGAAACAAGTGTCATCCTCTTCTCCCATTGTTTGGATGGAATACCCACATGGAGCTGACCTTCACTTTTCAGAGACAGGGGCAAGCCGATAATTTGTAGCCTCCCTGGTTGTTTTCTGGAAATTTCAGTAGAAGTGAAGCCCTGTAGGAGCTCCCTAAGGACTCTAGCTAAGACCTTTTTGAGACCCTGGGTGACTCGCGTGGACTTATCCCCTCTCGGTAAGCCGAAGACCATATCATCTGCGTAGCGTGCATAATAGAAGACTACGGCCCCATCCTCTTGGACCATTACCCTTTCAAGCTTGGCATCCAATATATGGAGATAGCAGTGAATGAGGACAGGTTCAATCGGGCTTCCGAGCGGTATTCCTCGCTTCTGGCACATGTAACTCTTACCTTTTTTATCTATGTGTGGTTTTCATGAAAACCTATTTTATCAACCTATGGACTCCTTTCAATGACAGAGTCTTTGGAGCAAATTGGTTCAGGATTCTAAGGTTAGAAAAGAGTTACCACTCAAGGGAGGAACAGGATATGTGGAAGGCTATCCAGGTGGCTCAAGACTGACCGGTATACCTGGTCCAGTCTATATTGAGCCATATTCATCAATTCGTCAGGAAATTTGGCCTCACACAATGTATCCCTGTTCCACCAGACGCTTAATCAACCCTGGAACACAAGAGAACCCTTCTTATCAAAGAGAATTGCGTATTAAACAGATGAGAGAAATAGCCCTAAATATGTGCATCGAGTACGCTTTCTTTCGTGGTGTTCAGGATCCCATGCTTTGTAGTTCACGCATGGCTTTCTCTAATGAAGATAATGCCGAATTAAAGACCTTAAACGGTTGCCCTAACTTTTTCTATTAGCTCATCTTGTCCGTAGTGATATTTTGGAGAAGGAGCAATTACCGGAGTGAGAAAGGTAGAAAGAAGCAATCACGAAAGCCAGTGCTAGTTGTGGCTTTTTGTACTAATCTTGTTTGTTCGGTAGCTCGCATCAGCGGCTTTAAAAGGAATAGAAAACGAGGCTTTTTCCACCACATCAGGGGTGGGCATTACGCTCAAGCAGGGGAAGTCAATTTGACTACTTCTCGAGAACCTGTTTGAACAAGAAGAAGTAGCATCGCTCCAGCGGGGCTGATGATTACCTATACGTGATGATTTTCAATCCACAGCTCATTTTCTTGAATATGTGACAAGCCTTGCAAATTGTTATAATATGTATCAAATTAGTGGTCCGCATAACCCAATATTTGAAAATTATGGAGGTGCAGGCCCAAGTACTTCGAATCATCAACAAGAAATCCAAGAAAGAACAGCGAAGGAAAAACGTGACAAGAAAAGTGTTTTCTCGACTCGAGATGTTAGAAGGTGCTAAATCAATTGGTGCCGGAGCTGCTACAATTGCTTTAGCCGGAGCTGCTGTCGGTATTGGAAACGTCCTCAGTTCTTTGATTCATCCCGGCGCATGAAATCCATCATTGGCTAAACAATCATTTGGTTATGCCATTTTGGGCTTTGCTCTCACCGAAGCTATTGCATTGTTTGCCCCAATGATGGCCTTTATGATCTCATCCGTTTTCCAATCGCATAAAAAGTCATGAGATCAAAAAATAAATGTGAGAATGTAGTTAATGATGTAAAAAAAGCCAATATCTCGTTCTCTTGTTCTTAAATCATGAATTGGATGATGTGCGTTCCATCAAGTATGAACATATTGCATTTTTTGCTATGCAATTTCAGTATCGGATCGACGTCCATTTATTTCTGTGTCCTCATCCGCGTGTATGTCTGTGTTAGATAGGCTCTGGAAGGCCTTACTTTCTATTGCTCTCTTATTGGTGGATTTCCTCCGCTTAATTTCAAAATTTACTCAGCCTTTTGAGTACTAGGATCCCCCCCTTATCCTAGCAGATCGGTACCTAGACCATATCCTTGGGCAGCTCGGATGTATCTGAAGGCCTCAATTTGAGCATCTGACCACTGGAATGATTCTTTTTTTAGACAGTCATGAAGTGGCCTAGAATTTATCCCATAATTCTTGAAAAATCTTCTTTTTCTGCAGCCATACCAAGAAAACTCCTCAACTGAGTGATAGTCTTAGGTGCTGGCCATTCTTTCATGGCAACTATTTTGTGGGGGTCTGTAGATAGACCCTATCCTTAGATAACATGCCCTAAATACTCCACTTGAGGGACAGGAAAACTGCATTTGCTAATCTTAGAGGAAATGTCTGGCATGAAAGTCAATTACTTGAAGAGTGATATTTTTGTTGGAAATATGCCCTAGAGGCAATAATAAAAGTATTATTATATTTCATTGTTCATGATAATTGTCTTTTATTCATGCTATAACTGTATTATCCGGAAATCGTAATACACGTGTGAATACTTAGACCACAATATGTCCCTGGTAAGCATCTAGTTGACCAGCTTGTTGTGATCAACAGATAGTCATGGTTTCCTGACTATGGACATTGGATGTCGTTGATAACGGGATCACATCATTAGGAGAATGATGTGATGGACAAGACCCAATCCTAAGCATAGCATAAAAGATCGTGTAGTTCGTATTGCTAGAGCTTTGTCAATGTCAAGTATCTCTTCCTTAGACCATGAGATCGTGTAACTCCCGGATACCATAGAAGTGCCTTGGGTGTATCAAACGTCACAACGTAACTGGGTGACTATAAAGGTGCATTACAGGTATCTCCGAAAGTAGCTGTTGGGTTGACACGGATCGAGACTGGGATTTGTCACTCCGTATGACGGAGAGGTATCTCTGGGCCCACTCGGTAATGCATCATCATATTGAGCTCAAAGTGACCAAGGTGTTGGACACGGGATCATGCATTACGGTACGAGTAAAGTGACTTGCCGGTAACGAGACTGAACAAGGTATTGGGATACCGACGATCGAGTCTCGGGCAAGTAACGTACCGATTGACAAAGGGAATTGCATACAGGGTTTGATCGAATCCTCGACATCGTGGTTCATCCGATGACAACATCGAGGAGCATGTGGGAGCCATCATGGGTATCCAGATCCCGCTGTTGGTTATTGACTGAGAGCGTCTCGGTCATGTCTGCATGTCTCCCGAACCCGTAGGGTCTACACATTTAAGGTTCGGTGACGCTAGGGTTATGAAGATATGTATATGCAGAAACCCGAATGTTGTTCAGAGTCCCGGATGAGATCCCGGACGTCACAAGGAGTTCCGGAATGGTCCGGAGGTAAAGAATTATATATAGGAAGTGCTATTTCGGGCATCGGGACAAGTTTCGGGGTTATCGGTATTGTACCGGGACCACCGGAAGGGTCCCGGGGGTCCACCGGGTGGGGCCACCTGTCCCGGGGGTCCACATGGGCTGTAGGGGATGCGCCTTGGCCTTCATGGGCCAAGGGCACCAGCCCCTATAGGCCCATGCGCCTAGGGTTTCCCCCTAGGAGGAGTCCTAGTGGTGGAAGGCACCCCTAGGTGCCTTGGGGGGGAGGGAAACCTCCCCTAGGCCGCCGCCCCCCCTAGTAGATCTCATCTACTAGGGCCGGCGCCCCCCCTGGCACCCCTATATATAGTGGGGGAGAGGAGGGACTTCACACACCAGCCCCTGGCGCCTCCATCTCCCCCCGTTACGTCTCTCCCTCGTAGTCTCGGCGAAGCCCTGCTGCTGTGACGCCCTGCATCCACCACCACGCCGTCGTGCTGCTGGATCTTCATCAACCTCTCCTTCCCCCTTGCTGGATCAAGAAGGAGGAGACGTCTCCCGTCCCGTACGTGTGTTGAACGCGGAGGTGACGTCCGTTCGGCGCTGGTCATCGGTGATTTGGATCACGTCGAGTACGACTACATCATCACCTTGCAAGCTTCCGCACGCGATCTACAAGTGGTATGTAGATGCAAACTCTCTCCCTTGACTCGTTGCTTAGATGAACTCATAGATGGATCTTGGTGAAACCGTAGGAAAAATTTTAATTTTCTGCAATGTTCCCTAACAGTGGCATCATGAGCTAGGTCTATGCGTAGTTCTCTTTGCACGAGTAGAACACAATTTTGTTGTGGGCGTGGATTTTGTCATCTTACTTGCCTCTACTAGTCTTTTCTTGCTCAACGGTATTGTGGGATGAAGCGGCCCGGACCAACCTTACACGTACGCTTACGTGAGACCGGTTCCACCGACTGACATGCACAAGTTGCATAAGGTGGCTGGCGGGTGTCTATCTCTCCCACCTTAGTTGGAGCGGAATCGATGAACAGGGCCCTTATGAAGGGTAAATAGAAGTTGACAAAATCACGGTGTGGTGATTCGTAGGTAAGAAAACGTTCTTGCTAGAACCCAATTGCAGCCACGTAAAAGATGCAACAACAATTAGAGGACGTCTAACTTGTTTTTGCAGCGATTGATCATGTGATGTGATATGGCCAGAAGTTGTGATGAATGATGAATTGTGATGTATGAGATCATGTTCTTTGTAATAGGATTCACGACTTGCATGTCGATGAGTATGACAACCGGCAGGAGCCATAGGAGTTGTCATTATTTTTTTGTATGACCTGCGTGTCATTGAATAACGTCATGTAAACTACTTTACTTTATTGCTAAACGTTAGTCATAGAAGTAGAAGTAGTCGTTGGCGAGACAACTTCATGAAGACACGATGATGGAGATCATGATGATGGAGATCATGGTGTCAAGCCGGTGACAAGATGATCATGGAGCCCCGAAGATGAAGATCAATGGAGCTATATGATATTGGCCATATCATGTCACAACTATATAATTGCATGTGATGTTTATTATGTATTATGCATCTTGTTTACTTAGGACGACGGTAGTAAATAAGATGATCCCTTATAAAATTTCAAGAAGTGTTCTCCCCTAACTGTGCACCGTTGCTACAGTTCGTCGCTTCTAAGCACCACGTGATGATCGGGTGTGATGGATTCTTACGTTCACATACAACGGGTGTAAGACAGTTTTACACAGCGAAAACACTTAGGGTTAACTTGACGAGCCTAGCATGTGTAGACATGGCCTCGGAACACGGAGACCGAAAGGTCGAACACGAGTCGTATGGAAGATACGATCAACATGAGAATGTTCACCGACGATGACTAGTCCGTCTCACGTGATGATCGGACACGGGCTAGTCAACTCGGATCGTGTAAACACTTAGATGACTAGAGGGATGTCTAATCTAAGTGGGATTTCATAATTTGATTAGAACTTTATTATCATGACCTTAGTCTAAAACCTTTGCAAATATGTCTTGTAGATCAATGGCCAATGCTAATGTCAACATGAACTTCAACGCGTTCCTAGAGAAAACCAAGCTGAAAGATGATGGCAGCATTTATACGGACTGGGTCCGGAACCTGAGGATCATCCTCATAGCTGCCAGGAAACAATATGTCCTAGAAGGACCGCTAGGTGACGCTCCCGTCCCAGAGAACCAAGACATTATGAATGCTTGGCAGTCTCGTGCTGATGATTACTCCCTCGTTCAGTGCGGCATGCTTTACAGCTTAGAACCGGGGCTCCAAAAGCGTTTTGAGCACCACGGAGCATATGAGATGTTCGAAGAGCTGAAACTAGTTTTTCAAGCTCATGCCCGAGTCGAGAGATATGATGTCTCCGACAAGTTCTACAGTTGTAAGATGGAGGAAAATAGTTCTGTCAGTGAGCACATCCTGAAGATGTCTGGGTTGCACAACCGTATGACCCAGCTGAACATTAACCTCCCAGATGAGGCGGTCATTGACAGAATCCTCCAGTCGCTCCCACCAAGCTACAAGAGCTTTGTGATGAACTACAACATGCAGGGGATGGAAAAGACCATTCCTGAAGTGTTCTCGATGCTGAAGTCAGCAGAGGCTGAAATCAAGAAAGAACATCAAGTGTTGATGGTCAATAAGACCACTAAGTTCAAGAAGGGCAAGGGTAAGAAGAACTTCAAGAAGGACGGCAAAGATGTTGCCGCGCCTGGTAAGCCAGTTACCGGGAAGAAGTCAAAGAATGGACCCAAGCCTGAGACTGAGTGCTTTTATTGCAAGGGAAAGGGTCACTGGAAGCGGAACTGCCCCAAATACTTAGCGGATAAGAAGGCCGGCAACACCAAAGGTATATTTGATATACATGTGATTGATGTGTACCTTACCAGTAATCGTAGTAACTCCTGGGTATTTGATACCGGTGCCGTTGCTCATATTTGTAACTCACAGCAGGAGCTGCGGAATAAACGGAGACTGGCAAAGGACGAGGTGACGATGCGCGTCGGGAATGGTTCCAGAGTCGATGTGATCGCCGTCGGCACGCTGCCTCTACATTTACCTACGGGATTAGTTTTGAACCTTAATAATTGTTATTTAGTGCCAAGTTTGAGCATGAACATTGTATCAGGATCTCGTTTAATACGAGATGGCTACTCATTTAAGTCTGAGAATAATGGTTGTTCGATTTATATGAGAGATATGTTTTATGGTCATGCTCCGATGGTCGATGGTTTATTCTTAATGAATCTCGAGCGTAATATTACACATGTTCATAGTGTAGATGCCAAAAGATTTAAAGTTGATAACGATAGTCCCACATACTTGTGGCACTGCCGCCTTGGTCACATTGGTGTCAAGCGCATGAAGAAGCTCCATGCCGATGGACTTTTAGAGTCTCTTGATTATGAATCGTTTGACACGTGCGAACCATGCCTTTTGGGCAAAATGACCAAGACTCCGTTCTCCGGAACAATGGAGCGAGCAACCAACTTGTTGGAAATCATACATACCGATGTGTGCGGTCCAATGAGCGTTGAGGCTCGCGGAGGATATCGTTATGTTCTCACTCTCACAGATGACTTGAGTAGATATGGGTATGTCTACTTAATGAAACACAAGTCTGGGACCTTTGAAAAGTTCAAGGAATTTCAGAATGAGGTAGAGAATCAACGTGACCGAAAGATAAAATTCTTACGATCAGATCGTGGAGGAGAATACTTAAGTCACAAATTTGGTACACACTTAAGGAAATGTGGAATCGTTTCACAGCTCGCGCCGCCTGGAACACCTCAGCGAAACGGTGTGTCCGAACGTCGTAATTGCACTCTGTTGGATATGGTGCGGTCTATGATGTCTCTTACCGATTTACCGCTATCTTTTTGGGGATACGCTCTAGAGACAGCTACATTCACTTTAAATAGGGCACCGTCTAAATCCGTTGAGACGACACCGTATGAATTATGGTTTGGAAAGAAACCTAAGCCGTCGTTTCTAAAAGTTTGGGGATGCGATGCTTATGTCAAGAAACTTCAACCTGAAAAGCTTGAACCCAAGTCGGAAAATGCGTATTCATAGGATACCCTAAGGAAACTGTCGGGTATACCTTCTACTTAAGATTCGAAGGCAAGATCTTTGTAGCCAAGAACGGATGCTTTCTGGAAAAAGAGTTTCTCTCGAAAGAAGTAAGCGGGAGGAAAGTAGAACTCGATGAAGTACTACCTCTTGAGCAGGAAAGTGGCGCAGCGCAGGAAATCGTTCCTGTGATGCCCACACCAACTGAAGAGGAAAACAATGATGATGATCAAGGTACTTCGGATCAAGTTACTGCTGAACTTCGTAGGTCCACAAGGACACGTTCCGCACCAGAGTGGTACGGCAACCCTGTCCTGGAAATCATGTTGTTAGACAACAATGAACCTTCGAACTATGAAGAAGCAATGGCGAGCCCGGATTCCAACAAATGGCTTGAAGCCATGAAATCCGAGATAGAATCCATGTATGAAAACAAAGTATGGACTTTGACAGACTTGCCCGATGATCCGCGAGCGATAGAAAACAAATGGATCTTTAAGAAGAAGACGGACGCGGATGGTAATATTACCATCTATAAAGCTCGACTTGTCGCTAAGGGTTATCGACAGGTTCAAGGGATTGACTACGACGAGACATTCTCTCCCGTAGCGAAGCTAAAGTCCGTCCGAATCATGTTAGCAATTGCCGCATACTATGATTATGAGATATGGCAGATGGACGTCAAAACAGCATTCCTAAACGGGCATCTTAAGGAAGAACTGTATATGATGCAGCCGGAAGGTTTTGTCGATCCTCGGAACGCTAACAAAGTATGCAAGCTCCAGCGATCCATTTATGGACTGGTGCAAGCATCTCGGAGTTGGAACATTCGCTTTGATGAGATGATCAAAGCGTTTGGGTTTATGCAGACTTATGGAGAAGCCTGCGTTTACAAGAAAGTGAGTGGGAGCTCTGTAGCATTTCTCATATTATATGTAGATGACATACTCCTGATGGGAAATAATATAGAATTTCTGGACAGCATTAAGGCCTACTTGAATAAGTGTTTTTCAATGAAGGACCTTGGAGAAGCTGCTTATATATTAGCAAGATACCAAAGTAATCCCGGCAAGGAACACTGGACAGCGGTCAAGAATATCCTGAAGTACCTGAAAAGGACGAAGGACATGTTTCTCGTTTATGGAGGAGACGAAGAGCTCGTCGTAAAGGGTTACGTCGACGCTAGCTTCGACTCAGATCTGGATGACTCTAAGTCACAAACCGGATACGTGTATATGTTGAATGGTGGAGCAGTAAGCTGGTGCAGCTGCAAGCAGAGCGTCGTGGCGGGATCTACGTGTGAAGCGGAGTACATGGCAGCCTCGGAGGCAGCACATGAAGCGATTTGGGTGAAGGAGTTCATCACCGACCTAGGAGTCATAACCAATGCGTCGGGGCCGATCAAACTCTTCTGTGACAACACTGGAGCTATTGCCCTCGCCAAGGAGCCCAGGTTTCACAAGAAGACCAGGCACATCAAGCGTCGTTTCAACTCCATCCGTGAAAATGTTCAAGATGGAGACATAGAGATTTGCAAAGTGCACACGGATCTGAATGTCGCAGATCCGCTGACTAAACCTCTCTCGCGTGCAAAACATGATCAACACCAGAACTCTATGGGTGTTCGATTCATCACAATGTAACTAGATTGGTGACTCTAGTGCAAGTGGGAGACTGTTGGAAATATGCCCTAGAGGCAATAATAAAAGTATTATTATATTTCATTGTTCATGATAATTGTCTTTTATTCATGCTATAACTGTATTATCCGGAAATCGTAATACACGTGTGAATACTTAGACCACAATATGTCCCTGGTAAGCCTCTAGTTGACCAGCTTGTTGTGATCAACAGATAGTCATGGTTTCCTGACTATGGACATTGGATGTCGTTGATAACGGGATCACATCATTAGGAGAATGATGTGATGGACAAGACCCAATCCTAAGCATAGCATAAAAGATCGTGTAGTTCGTATTACTAGAGCTTTGTCAATGTCAAGTATCTCTTCCTTAGACCATGAGATCGTGTAACTCCCAGATACCATAGAAGTGCCTTGGGTGTATCAAACGTCACAACGTAACTGGGTGACTATAAAGGTGCATTACAGGTATCTCCGAAAGTAGCTGTTGGGTTGACACGGATCGAGACTGGGATTTGTCACTCCGTATGACGGAGAGGTATCTCTGGGCCCACTCGGTAATGCATCATCATATTGAGCTCAAAGTGACCAAGGTGTTGGACACGGGATCATGCATTACGGTACGAGTAAAGTGACTTGCCGGTAACGAGACTGAACAAGGTATTGGGATACCGACGATCGAGTCTCGGGCAAGTAACGTACCGATTGACAAAGGGAATTGCATACAGGGTTTGATCGAATCCTCGACATCGTGGTTCATCCGATGACAACATCGAGGAGCATGTGGGAGCCATCATGGGTATCCAGATCCCGCTGTTGGTTATTGACTGAGAGCGTCTCGGTCATGTCTGCATGTCTCCCGAACCCGTAGGGTCTACACACTTAAGGTTCGGTGACGCTAGGGTTATGAAGATATGTATATGCAGAAACCCGAATGTTGTTCGGAGTCCCGGATGAGATCCCGGACGTCACAAGGAGTTCCGGAATGGTCCGGAGGTAAAGAATTATATATAGGAAGTGCTATTTCGGGCATCGGGACAAGTTTCGGGGTTATCGGTATTGTACTGGGACCACCGGAAGGGTCCCGGGGGTCCACCGGGTGGGGCCACCTGTCCCGGGGGGCCACATGGGCTGTAGGGGGTGCGCCTTGGCCTTCATGGGCCAAGGGCACCAGCCCCTATAGGCCTAGGGTTTCCCCCTAGGAGGAGTCCTAGTGGTGGAAGGCACCCCTAGGTGCCTTGGGGGGGAGGGAAACCTCCCCTAGGCCGCCGCCCCCCCTAGTAGATCTCATCTACTCGGGCCGGCGCCCCCCCTGGCACCCCTATATATAGTGGGGGAGAGGAGGGACTTCACACACCAGCCCCTGGCGCCTCCATCTCCCCCCGTTACGTCTCTCCCTCGTAGTCTCGGCGAAGCCCTGCTGCTGTGACGCCCTGCATCCACCACCACGCCGTCGTGCTGCTGGATCTTCATCAACCTCTCCTTCCCCCTTGCTGGGTCAAGAAGGAGGAGACGTCTCCCGTCCCGTACGTGTGTTGAACGCGGAGGTGCCGTCCGTTCGGCGCTGGTCATTGGTGATTTGGATCACGTCGAGTACGACTACATCATCACCTTGCAAGCTTCCGCACGCGATCTACAAGTGGTATGTAGATGTAAACTCTCTCCCTTGACTCGTTGCTTAGATGAACTCATAGATGGATCTTGGTGAAACCGTAGGAAAAATTTTAATTTTCTGCAACGTTCCCCAACAATTTTCACAGTAGGGTTGAGTGTAGAGGAGGAGCAAAGGGTAGTTGATATAACTGTGAGATAGGAAAATTTCCAATAAAATATAATATCTGGGATTACCAATTAGCAAAGACAAGATCTCTTCTAATGATTTTTTTCATTAAAAGGTAGAAAAGAAGTTGGACTCTTGGCAATGCAAACATTTCTCTTATGGAGGAAGAGATATATTGATCAATGCATGTTTATCAAATGTCCCTATGTACCTTCTGGGTTGCTACACTTTGCCTGTCAAAATACAGAAAAAAGTTGATACAATAAGAAATCACTTCTACTGGGAGTAAGAAGAAGAAATTTCACATGGTCAGATGGGAACACCTATGCACCCCTAAAGATTATGGTGGTGTGGGCTTCACTAATATGAGAGTCAGGAACATTTGTTTACTGTCAAAGTGGTTGGAGGAGGTCAATTAACTACTGGAGCTTACACCGCAGATACTACTTATTAAAGGGCACACATTTCAAGACACCTTCAAGCTACTGAAATTGAAAAGCAATGATGTTATACTGGGTTACGATTGGCTATATCGTCAAGTTGAACGTTGTTTTCGGGGAGCTGGGCAGAAGGAAAAGAGGCTCCTATCTAAAGTTGTCTCACCCTGCTTCAAAACTACAGGTCGTGCGCTACGGCTTTGACCTAACGGCCTCCATTTGCTGGAATCGGAATAGTTGAGAACAAAGTGGCGAATGGGTGCGTGACGCGTGGGAATCTGCCGAACAGTTCGGGCCAAATCCTGAAGAAAGCTCAAAAGCGCTGTTTGATGAGCCTGCGTAGTATTAGGTAGCTGGTCAGGTAAAGGCTGACCAAGCCAATGATGCTTAGCTGGTCTTTTCGGATGATCAGCCACACTGGGACTGAGACACGGCCCGGACTCTCAGGGGGCAGCAGTGGGGAATCTTGAACAATGGGCGAAAGCCCGATCCAGCAATATCGCGTGAGTGAAGAAGGGCAATGTTGCTTGTAAAGCTCTTTCGTCGACTGCGCGATCATGACAGGACTCGAGGAAGAATCCCC
>NC_041383.1:383953600-383991100 GCF_002162155.2 Triticum dicoccoides | reverse complement strand
TCTGAGATACCAAATATCCACGAGGAGAATGTGCGACCTCCAAGCCAAGAAAAGGCTTAGGGCACGTCAGCGCCTTCATAGCAAATAATTGATGAAGGCGGCACTTGATCAGCGATATGGTAATGGAGTAATCACTAGTCAGTTTGATATCATCAACATACAACAACAGAATAGCACGTCCTCGAGGATAAACTGATACGAACATGGCCGAATCATGATCACTCCGAGCAAACCCTGCCTGGATAACATAACCACTGTGCTGAACTTCAAAAACCGACGCTATCAGGGTTTGTTGAGACCATAGATCGCTTTGCGTAAAGGACAGACAAGAGAAGAAGTCAGAAGGGTAGGTTCTCTTTCTTCCGTCTTTTCTAGGTGCGCATCTCCATCTACTAAAAGTAGGGTTGGTTGCCATAGATAGATTGAGTCATTCGTAACCTGAGCAATAACCGATGCTACTACATCAATAACGGAAATAACCGATGCTACAGCAGAAACTACAGCTATATGTGGCGGCCCCACACGCAGCTTTGTTTAACAAGCATCACCCTTCCTTTCTTTTCAAATGCTTCATCAGTCAATCAGCAGCTTATTCGATTCCTATTCTTATTAAACATCTGATATAGATGGTGGGAACAATGAAGCAGATTCATCATCTATAGGTTGCAATCCGTATGATTTCTTTTCTCGATCTCCTACTTGTGTTTCACCTCGCACCTAAGCATCACGTTCCTAGGGACAGAGACATCTGCGCTCTAAGGCAATCATAGTACTACCAGTAGGGTTACATCGTTCTGCGGGCAAGCTTCAACTTCAAAGTCACCTGATTTGGCACCAGCCAAAGGAGTAGGAACAACAGCTGGGGAAGCACCATTACCATCCATGGGATGCTTTGTGAACAGCCCCCTCTGTTCAATACCGATGCCTGTCAGATTCCATAGCTGATGAATCTCTTTCTTTTTCCACTCTTTCCCCGTCATGCAAGACGCTTTTCTGGCACAAACCTAGTAGTTATTTGTCATGCTGATCTTGGGTGAATTGATGACACTGATGCTCCAAGACCAAGAGCAGGACGGTGGTTCCTCCCGCCTGGCAGGTCTAAGAATACAACCCCTATGACACAGTTGAAACCAATTGTCTCTCACTTCACCACGAACGGCATACTTTAATAATTTATGATGATCTCTCCAAACAGGCACAAGCTTATCGCCAAATGTCCCTTCTATTAAGTCCCGGCCATGAGGCTTATCCAGGGGATGTTTTTTATTTGCATTCACGCCTTTTAACACACCAGTCTAGTATCAAAGTGTATCTACTTGAAAAGGAGACTACTTGAACAGATGAAATGGAAGGAAGAAATGAAAGTTTGATCTACCAACATAGAGTCCGCCCCACCCAGGAAGAAGAAATTTGCTACTTTGGCTCATCAGTTGGTAAGTCTGTCTATGAAGTTCAGTGCCCAGAAAAAGAGAAAAAAAGACCAAAACAAGCTTTTTCAAGCTCTACAAGTCCTATATATATAGTGTTCCACTAGATAGCCGTGTTAAACTAGTCCAGTCTTGCCGAGTGGCCTTATCTTCTGGTTACCTGGTCCGGTATACCCCCCCCCCGTACCACAGGGTATGAGGGGCCTCATGATCTCCACGAACAAAGATCACTACACAGGAAACAGCTATATGAAAAACTTGCTTGCTTCTTCGAATCTCGAAATAACAGAACATATAGAAAGTGTTTTGTGATTTTTCCATTCTCTTCGGGGAACCTATAGAAATATTATCAGACGGCTTTCATGATATTATGCTTCCTTGCCCATGTGGAACATGTATGAGCATTATGTTTTTCCAACAAGTGATCCGACTGGAAGAAGTGTTATATGAGGACTTCGAGATCAAATAGAGAATCTGTCTCTCCATACCTCGTGAGCCACTTATTTCTCCGAAATCAGAGATCAGAGTGACTTTCCTCCTTTTTCCCAAATAGTCGACGGTCTTACACCATTGGGATACTTCGGATAAACTGGAGTACATATATGAGAGACCGGTGCTAAAACCTTTTCTCGAGATATCTTCCAGATTCTTAGGGTCCTTCCTCCGGATCTCGCCCCCCGGTGCGAAAGCAGTTGGTTTCGTAGTTTGAGAATTCTACTAATTCCAAGTATTCCATTATTATTATTAAATAAGAGAATATAAAAAGTAAAGAGGAGAAGACATAACCAGAAGAATTGTGAGAAATAAGTTAATTTATCAAGTTGAGGCATTTCGATTTGGATTTCAAATAAGAAAAAAAAGGATTTTGTGAAATTTAGGAGTCGTTCAAAAGCATCAAGAGGGAAGAACTCAGATAGAAAGGCAGGTGAAGTTGGCGGCCAACCTAATTCCCCTCCCAGTTGTACCCTTGTGCATCCCCTTTGTAAATGATTTCCACTGGATCTGGAGATTCCCCGGGGCCCCCTGAATCATCATCTTCGGACCCCGAATCATCATCCCACCTTTTATGCTTCCGCAAAGAAGACGGGCCTGCCTTGTTCGCCCCATCATTTGCTTTTGTGCTTTCAGGGGATCCCGTGGAATGATCCTCCTGCTCTTCCAAAGGCGCATCGGGGTCAGGAGAATCCGGTTCACCGAGCTCGGCGCGGCGAAACCACTTCGCCAGATTGGTGGCTATTGCGATGAATTCACTTGCGTCCCCGACTTCCGTATAATCAGAGAAGATTTTTTGAAGAGTATCTCCTCCCTCACTATTCCACAATACATGATTTTGAGTGAACAATCGCGCAGATTCACCTTCCTCTAAAGGAAGCGGAGTGCCTACTTCGTGAAATATTCTTTCAACCTTGGAAGTCAACTCCGCAATTATGTCTTCTGGATGGGTGGCGTGCGCCATTTCCTGCTGGAGGTCTGGTAGTCCGCCAACGGGAGGTTGGTCTATGGGAAAGTCACCCTCGTTAGGAGCATTGGTCATGACGAGAACATTGAGATCCGTGACATTCTCATTCCCAAGATGAAAGGCTATTCCTTGAACTCCGAATAATACAACAAATGCCATTATTAGTACTGTCAACGCAAGACCAAACGATGGTATAGCAATGAACAAAAGAATGACACTTGGAAATATGGTCCGAATAATTTCGATAGTAGTTCCATGAACAATCCTTTGTGGGAGACATGGACTTTAGTCTGTATCGACCCGGTGCCGCAGGACTGTTCCTAGCCTCGAGGAGTGAATCCGAGAGGCGTGACTAGCTCGATGGAGTGAGTACTTGAAACCGTAGTGAAGAGTACAGATCGACCAGAAGGTAGGTTAGGGAGCGGAATAGTTTATAACGGAGAGAGCCTTTCCTTTAGTGCAGTTGTTTAGTTGAACTTCCTTTAACAAGGTTGACGAGGAATGACCGATCGAGGGAACGATCGAGGAGACCAATCAGCTACATCGGTAGCTTTCTATTCTGTCCCTTTCCTTTGAATAGTAGGGAAAGCTAGACTTGATCTATTGAATAGGTCTAGTCTTTTCCCTTCTACTCCTTTGGGAAGGGGGTTCGGGGGAAACCTTTTGTCCTTACCTTGTTTTGTCTATTCAGTAGCAAAGGAAAAGTAACGTTAGCCGGTTTCCAGTTCCAGTTCGTTACCTGACTGCTCCGCCTTAACGCGAAAAGATAAGAAAAGTGCCTTGGTGCAAAGCTAGGGTCAACAGAAAGTTTCCAATGTTAGGAGGAATTCCCCTTAATATCAAGATGGCTTTTCCATGGTATGCATGTTTGGGTGAAGATGACCCAGGCGCAGAGGCCTGATTTCATAGTCAAATGCGCTCAAAACACGGACTTGGAGTAGGCGCGTGCAGGATCATACGTCTGGTTTCCTAAATCAGCCAAATAGGCCTCCTTTTTGGAGTGCAATAGCCTTTTCTCTTTGATCCCTCACGTGATCAAATCAAGTAAGTCTACTTCTACTTGTATTGGAAGTGAGTAGTACACATACGGTTTTCAGTGAACAGTAGTTCATAATGCTGGTCTTATTCCACTTCCTTTTGGAGTAGATGCAAAAATCTAATTAGATTTATGCTCCAATCTCATGACTGGATTGAGCAGTACTAAACTATATAATATAGTAGTACTATATACACGCGTGCGCACGCGGGCGATGTTCTCCCTTGCGTGTGCGCAATTTCTCCCTCACAGAATAGGGGCCCCATCTGCTAACCTCCTGCTGCCCGGAACAGGTATGGAAAGCTTTGACAAAAACTTAAAGTGATATGCAAATGGAATGGGAGAGTTCCTAACTGACCAGTTGATTTGATCGGCAGTGGACTAGTCAACACAGTTAGTCTCATTTCCCATTCTCTTGCTCACATCCAACCTGTTGGGGTTCCGATATAGCTATCGGTCCCTTCAAGGACGGCAACCAACACGATTGTCCTGGCTGCGGCTCATCTTTTTCAATGAACCAACCACAGCCCTATGCCTGTGATCACGATACGCATGAACAGAGATCACTACACAGGAAACTGCTTATGTTTCCTCGACAGATTTCATCACTTTGAGCGAGTATTACCCGTTTTTAGTGGTGGAGACAATAGTCTTCAATGCCCTCAAGCTCGCAGAGACCTTCACAGTAATCCAACCACCTACTCACACCCTCCCCCTCGATTAAGGTTTTCTTATACACGGTGTATTCCAAGTACCAAAAGCCCTAAGGTTGCAAACGATTACCCATAACGACCGATATAGATTCGGCTCGAGGTGCTACTAAACCCTGAATCCAAAGATTGATCACCTAACCAATTCAAGGTCACAAGATAAGAAAGGACGGTGCTCCTCTAACCCTGTATTTGAGTGACTGTTACACAACATTGGTGATCAGTTAATGGCAAACGAAAAGCTATTCAGGTAGACAATAGTCTGGCTCGAGTGGCTAGGTATGTCCTAGTCACGCCCTACCTAGGGTTGAGGAACACGTGTTTGTCCAATTTTGACAAAACTAAGAGGATGTTATGATCCCGCTATAAAAAGAATTTGAATGCCCCATCCACGTGCGGGGCCATCGAGCTATAAGTGAGGGATCTTATTTAAAGGAGGGACGACGAAAATACACGTCTCAGAACAGAAGGGGTAGATAAATGTGGGGAACCGAGAACCACCTGCTCTCTAAGAAACCCATGGAAAGTCAAGAAGTGAACGGATGCAAAACCGCTTTACTAAAGAAAGTGGATTCACTAAGAGGGGAGAGAAAAAGGCGGGCGACAAGAAGGCGGTCGCAGGAAGTAAGTAGATGGACGGCTCTTCGACAGGAGATAGTAAAATTGCCAAACCTAAGAAGACCATTTCTTTGCTGTCGCTCTAGCCCTACCGGGAGGGGGCTTAGCCGGGTCCAACAAACCTTATGAGTGGGTCCCACGCACTCAGTCAAAGAGCACCCGACGAAATGTAAGATGGCTCCATATCGGGTGGTAAAACACAAATGGTATGGGAAACTATTCAGTTGCCACTGGAACCAAAAACCAGTGGTTAAGTGGATCAATCCAAAAGGATTGAATCAACTTATTTATTCTCAATAGCTCAGCTCGAGGGGAAGACCCTCGAAGTATGAGGGAAAAGACCAATTGATAAAGCACACAATGCTAAATTCAAAAATTGGTTGGTACTTTTCCAGGAAAAGAACTACTCATCCCTCTAAAGCCGAAGGAAAGACAGCGGACTAACGCATCAACCTTTCCAGAAGCCCAGGAGATAAGGAGTTAGCTCTATGCATTCCTCTATTGAAGGTAAAGAAACTGAACAGTTTTTCATACCACCCGGGAGGTGAATCGGAGTGAGGAGGCCCTCGGGGGGGGGGGGGCTTACTTAGATTGTTAGGTATAGTAATATAGGCATGAGGCAGGCCCTACCCAATGAGTGACCTCGTAGCAAGCATACAACCAAAGGAGACCCTGACTACAAGAAGGCCCTATTCCAAAGGTGGGAAACCAGGTTACCCTTTTTCCTTCTCAAACAACGCGTTTGATTTCCTTCCTTATACCAAATTCCATCTTTCTCTTGCCGATCACATCACATCCAAGGCATTTCGTCAGAATACATCCTGTCTTTTCACCTTTGTAGTCCTATGCATAGTAAGTACTATAGCCTCACTAGTCCTCGTCGAGGAATCTCCTTGCCGCCCTAGAAGTTTGAGATCGTGCCCGAACGTTTTGGAGTCTGTTCAGGAGCTCCTTCAGCGCCCGGGGATTGACGTCGGACTGGAGTCGGCTCAACATGAAATCAAGCATGGTGCAAGGCAGATGGAGGGGATTATGGTTCCAATTTGTTGGCAGGTGCTTTCGCTGTAAAAGCAAAGGAACTTTTCAAGAGTTTTGATGAATTGAAAACCGGTTCTACTTCGCTCTTGCTTCGTGGTCTTGAGCAAGGAACTACTCAGATTCGCACCCTGATGTTTATTGGAAGGAAAAGCCAGAAAGCAAGGAGGTTTGGTTTACGTATGGTGGAAGGTTACATTTTCCAGTCGGAACGACGGAGCTCTAAATAAAAGGTATGAAATCCAATCCCTTATCTTTCTTAAGCGTACGGATGAAAGCCAAGAATGAAGTTGTCTCATCTCGTATGGTAGCCTATTCTTTACCTCTCGTTCCAGGGTTGGATGCAACATTTCTATGTTATAGATAGGTGAGTTGAGCAATACTTGTTTTCGAGGATTTCCACAAGTCCGTCCGAGTTGAGGGGCTAGGGCTTGAATCCGGTCGGTTGTCCGACAGTGCCGTAGTTGAATAAGCATTTACTTTATTTACTTCTAGAAGGACTTGAAGTGAGACCAGAGAGAGAAGAGTTTTCCAGCAAACCATAGCGACTAGATAGTCCCAAAACAAAAGAGTTCTTTTTACAGTAGCGGGGTTGGGAAAGTAAGAAAAGTCAAGCCCGATGATTCTGTGGGAAGGGACGGATTTAGAATTCCTTTTTCCTTCCTTTTTACGCCACGTCCTCCCAATCCTTGAAGATATGAAGCAATATTTTATTAAGACTAAGTGAAGGTTGGTATGGCCCAATCCCATCATTTAAATGAGAGTGGATCGAGGGAATGGAATCTAGACTATAGATTGAACTAGAAAAAAAATGCAATCTATTCATTCATTCATCTTATCTTCCTTTTTAGAAAGTAGTAAGCAGCGAATAAAACGGCTGCAGCAAGAAGTTTCGCACTCTAACTCGAAATGGATTTCGCGCATTGAAAGTGTCATCCCTTGCTTTGTTCTAACCGCCCTTCCTTTAAGTTTCAGTATTCGAAACTCTTCCTAGAATTAGATTGTTTATTTACTATAGAATAGGAGAAGAAGGGCTTCATTGCCCCCAGTAAATGCTTTCGAAGGAGAAATTTACATAATTCTCTATATTTTTGGAAAGGATATACTGTAGGCATCTCGATAGTAATGGTAATGGTAGATCCAAACTAAACCTTCCAATTAATCAAGTTAAATGTAATATCATTTTTCCGTTTTCGTCTACCATTAACAACCATAAATCATAATATATATGTCAGAATTATACTTAGATCTTTATTATCTTCAAATTTGATCATAACCTCTATAGAAATAAAATGGATTAGGGCGTGAATTAGTAAGTTGACTGCGCATGAGAACTATATTATCGAATAATATTAATCCTAACCTCACAAGAGCCTGAATAATAAATGTTGAACTTTTCCTGATAGAAGTAAGGCTGCCATAATATTATTGAACAATGAATATAAACTAATACTACAATAATATATTAATATTATTTAGTCAAGCCGGAATATTCCAATATATTTTAGTCTAACATTATACGAAAGATCTATAAATAATTATCACATGGGAATAAAGTGTTAGCCATCATTGCTATAACCAGACAGCAGAGCGAAATGTTGTCCATTCTTGTTCTGAGGTTGTTAGCTTCCTCCGATGGAACCATTTGTACTCTCTGCCCGAATCTGTAGACATAGTTTCTGGGTGTCTTTAAAAACTGATCGACATAGTTGTCACACACAAACCTGCGCAACGGGTTTGGAGTAAAAGAATCTCCTGCGGTCACACACATCATCTCGAGCGCGGAATCTACTACTCTAACAAGAAACTCGGCTCAGGTAAATCATGCTTTTGTTATGCGAGGAAAGTGAAAGGAAAGAGGGAAAGGGAGACATTGGGCAATCCGGAATCGATGAAATCACTGTTTTTTCGCCTTGTAATATGTCCGGTTACATTCCAAAGATGAATCAGACGAGGAGATAGATAAGCGCTATGGCGGACACATGAAATAAGAATTTGAAAAGTAATGATCAACTTTATGGATCCATAGGTAGATTCACTTGTGAAGCTATGGGATGGGACAAGATTCAAAAGTACCAAAAGTAAGTTAAGTGGGACGCTGAGTTCATTGCTGCGATCGAGGGTCCAAAGCCAGCCAATTTGATGACCGCGTAGGAACGGGTTCCGAATGCTCACAATAATGTAGTTGGAAATGACAAAAGGCTCCTAAATTGATACCTAATAATAGCTTAGCAGCTCCTTCGTTTTACTAAAGAGCCAAATTCGGACAAGCAACTCGGAAGGAGGAATGTGTTGAGATGCCTATGCCTAAGAAAGATAAGCGAAGGATGTATGATAGCCGAGAGGATGTCGGTAAACAACGGAGTTTAAGGAGTTGTTTTTGAATTCGGCATGGCATATTTCATTTTTTTTAATGAGAACGTCGTCTCCTTGCTTACCCGCCTGGCCAATGGAAGGAATTAATTACCTTGGTCAGTCAGCGAAAGAAAGAATCCCACCAGTTCATCATCCCAATCCTTCCTATTAGTTTCATTAATTTATTCAGCCCCAGAGTGTTGGCAATCAAGGTCCAAGAAAGAATCCCAAGTCTATCCTATCTCGCCACGGTCGAAAGCACAATCCCTTTCTCTTCCTATACAAAAATCGTCGTTTCATTCCTCCGCAACTTCTATCGCGGACATGATCCAATCTACCTTGCAACACAGATTAAGATATAACTTAAGGCTTTCCCAAGCTGGCGCATAACCTCTGGTAGAGGCATTCACCCAGAGACAGAGAAGTGGGAAACCGCGGATGAAAAGAATACCGAGGTCTTTGATAGCAAACTTCTACGCGAGCTTTCTAACTAAAAGGAATCTCTTATTCATATGGCATAAAATGGAAAAACTTGATGGAGATTTCTTCTCAATTTCCATGGTACAGTCCCTTTGCATGCTACAGTTCCATTACTTACTACCTGAATTTGCTATATACGAAATTCTGACATCTACGGTACTTGTCGTCTACTTCTGGTGGAAGCAATTCCAAAGGTGAAGATAATACTGAGCCAAATAGTAATGAGGGGAATGCAAAATCTAGCAAAGGTAAGAAGGGTCAAGGAAGAATAGCAGTGACGAACCTGGTCCTTAGTTTCCTCCAACTAATTCCTATTTTTTTGAGCCTTTTTCAGTAAGTCCTTAATAGCGAAAAATGCTTTGACTCTAAGGGTTACCTTGGTACCTTTATTCGGATATGCTTCTTTTCAGACAGGAGGGGCAGATTGACATTCATGCAATGGCACATGGATTCTATTGAGAAGGGCTGGTTGCTCTCGACGACAGGGTGGGTTTGAATGAGATGCTGGGAGATGGGAGTTATTGGTGGATTGAGAGGGGAGCAGATGTGTGGGCTAGTTCAATCTTTTTGCTCCTGCCTTCCTAGCCTTATGGACAGGCGTCCTCTGGCCTAGTCCTAAAAGTCTTCCCGCAGCCTTCCTTGCCCTCATTGCCCGGCATACCTCGGAAGGCATACCATGGAACCAATTCATTCATCTGCCCTCTTCGCGATAAAGCTTTGCCTTACTTTGCTTGCTGGCTCTAAGCCCACCACCTTTACTACACTACACCCTCTCACCGCTCCTATTCGGCCTGAAAGGCTTCTAACTTCCCCAAAACCTTACTTATTCAGGGCAAGATTTGGAACTTAGGGTCACTGCCTTTCATCCGCCTTTCTCTCATATGCTTAGAACCTATCCATAGAAATGGAATTCAAAACTTCGGAATAGTTTCGAGGAGAGCCGAGAGGACACGTTCAAGGAGTAGTGTAAAGTAGCAGACAGAGGGGCGCTCCCGCTTAGGCATTAGGCATTAGGCACGAGAAAGGACATCGTTCTCGGCTGTCCCTTCCTTCCCGGAAAAAGGCTCTCTTGCATCTTTTGCTTCCCCACCCGGCCTCTATTCTAGATTCACCGTCTTCGGATGCATCAGTTTATTATGCTTATGCCTAATCTTAATACTGGCTCGTTACTTCAATTACCTTACCCCACCGCCCCTCCTTTTAAGGAGGTTTCAGAGCACCCAGTCACAGCTCGTCACAAGAAAGGATTGATGGTCGAGTCCCCGTGCATGAAGTCAGTGGATTATAGTGAACTGACCATACTACAAATCGACATACTTGAGGAAGCTTCTTACTAAACCAAAGAAAGGGCAGCTCCAGTTGTGTTGTCGATTCCCTTCTCCCGAGAGCTTTCACACTCTGGGATGGGAGTCCCTTCCAAGACTTGACCAAAAGCTCCCCACAATTTCTTGATTTGAAGCAGTTCGGAGGCCTTCTTCTAGTTACGGTTCGCCCTCGTCTGTCACTATAGATGTTCTAGCTTTAGTCTTTAGTGTCATTTCGGGTTATGCATTTGGAATGCTCCCCTTCCAAGCAAACTAAACTAACCTTGCTAAGTGCTAGCCAGGTGAAAGTGCTTTTCGCTAGTAGTTTTGGTGTTCTCTTCCCTTTAATCCAATTGAATCAATCGATCAGAAGAACAACAACAAGAAGGCACTGTACTTTTAATAGGCCCTACTTCCGAGACCTCTATCTCTATTTATTTTCATTCTTCCCTTTGGTCAGATACTAGAATATAGTATTTTTATTGGACATCCTCCTCACTATTGAAAATTAGGGAAAACCGGATCAGTAAACTATTGCATCTAAGGGAACAGAGCAGCAGCCTAGAGATAAGTAGGAATTCAGGTTAGCTTTTCTGTTTTCCGAATCTTACCCACCTGAGAGTCCTAGTCTCGAAAGGGTGCCTTGGCCATCCAGCCTTATTGCAGAATTGATCCAAAAGTTGTGAGCCGATAGAAGTGGAAAGATAGTAGGTTTCAGAAAGGAAATATTCCAATGGTTAGATTACCTCCATCTCGGTCAACGATGGGGATTTGTGAAGGTATCAAACTTAAGCTATCTATAGAATGACAATTTTTGATGTAGCTTCACGTCTACCTATACCAAAGGGTTTCTATAGTATGCCGAACTAGTGATAGTACCAAATGGTCAATGCCTACCTCAAAGGTTTGCATCTATAGAGTTACGAATTGCCTACTGTGAGTGTTCCTTCTACCCCAATGGTCTACCAAAACAGAAATGCCTTCCATAAGATGAGGAAATCATTTTTCTACCTTCTGCCTCTGAGGTTTCCCTTCTCTTCCAGCATTCTTGAAACCTGACAATCAAACTATTGCATATGGAGGACAAGTCAAAAGAAGATTCATTCCTTCATTACGGCGGTTGAGGGTACCTGCCGTTCAGAGATGCTATCAGAGTAGGAAAGTTAGCCAAGTTATCCTTCCTAGTTTAGATAAAGCACCCCAATCATACCAGACGCAACCCGATCATTGTATACATAACATAGTGGAATTTGAGTAAATTCTCTCTGCCTTTCCCATTTCCAATTCAAAAACCACTAGGCATAGAAGGAAATCTTTCCCGGTAGAAGGTTCTCAGTAATCAGCAGTGGGAATAAGCCCTTCCAGTCTTTTTCGCCTAAGAAGGTTTTGGAGGAGGAACCTATGGGAACGGCAGTCCTGCATCGAGATTATTAGTTGCTTATTCCCAATGATAATATGTATATACACATTACGTGTCCAAATGACTGCTCCTCCAAAATATCTTCAGGTAGAATGAACCATGATTGAAGATAGGATGAAAACCAGGGCTTTAATATAATTTTACGATCAATTATAGGTAGATTTGGTAATCCCATCATGATCCGATAATATAGATAAGGATTACTTTAATCTCACAGGATTATTTTACGTACATATTATAGGATTATTTTACGTGCATATTATCATGGTCATAAAGTATATTACTCAAACTTTGACAAAGGTACTAGGGACATTTCCTCCATTTATATTCGTAAGAAAGAACTCCCACTATTCGTTTGTATCAGCCTTTAGCGGGTCTTGGTGAATCAAAAAAAGGCGTAGATAATGCGCATTGCTTTTGAGTTCGATTTGAACTAACTAGTTTCCACGGTTCTCCAGGAACCTACCATTTTTTTGGAGTATAGCCAAGTGGTAAGGCATCAGTTTTTGGTATCGGCATGCAAAGGTTCGAATCCTTTTACTCCAGATTATGAAGACCCAATCGGATTTGTCAAGAACGAGCTAACAACTACAGGGGAAGCGGCTCAGTATCAACATACCACCTGCCTGTCTTATCAATGACAATCATCCGTTTGGATGAGGCCATTCTAAGGGTTGTTTAGGATTGGTATATGCTCTCTTCCCACGGAGTTCTTGTCCCCATGACTAGTATCAGCAGAGGCAAGACCTGTAAGCATCAAGCCATCCAAGAAGTAGAAGTTGGTAAAGATAGCACAAACAAAAGAAGAAAGGAACTTGGTTGGTGATCTTACATATGGGAGGCCTTCTATAGAGTGAGGCAAATAGCGATTTTGCTATAGATACTGGGATCAGAAAATGGTAGTGGTGATTGTGATTCTTCGCGAGACCCACTTAAGAAATAATTTTCATCTGGGTAACAATAGATTAACTACCTAATGAATTGGGGAGATCATGAATGCAAGGGACAGCATTTCCAACTCAATAGGCAAATTCCTACCGGCCAGAATCTGGAGAAGAACAAAAAAAGAATGGTTCCGCTTACTCACAACTCAGAGGGGATACCGCTTACTACTCAAATCCAAGGAATTGCAAAAGTTGTGTTCTTATATGCAAGAATAAGACTTTGAAAGAACAAAGAAGTTTGGATCCGCAAAAGTATGCTTAGGCAGTTCCTTCACTGAGCACAACAGAATGAAGAGGAATTTGTTTCATTTCAAATACTTCTTATTGAAAAGAGGGAAGGAGAAAAATGGAAATCTCCTACTCGAACAATAAGTCCTTTTGTAGAAAAGTCTTCTTTATATAGTAATTCGACCTATTGCTCCGGATCCCCGTTTACTAGGAAGATAAGAATCAAAAGGATCAAACTACCTACTAATTATTCGGAGGTGAATCATAGAACACTAAAAGCTCTGGAATCTTATGGGCCTAACATAGGTCACATCCCTCACGACATAAGATTAAAAAATCCAAACCTTCCTCTTCGGAGCGGAAACGGACGTGGCCAGAACATATAAAAAAAGATCGGCCTAGTCGCTCATAGGGACATATCTATCCGGATAGAGGATAGTCTAGATCAATTTTGAGAAAAATCTCTCTATATATAGATAGGTATCTCTGTGGATAGAGATAAAGATAGGGATCCCTATAAATCGAAATATATGGAAAAAGTGCACTTTTTGACTAATACTACTATTTCTTAGACTTTTTCAAGGAAACATCGTTTTTTCGATTTTGACTGAATTGGTCGGAGCGTAGACGAGCAAGCAGAGCCTAGGAAAGAGGTCAGATCGTCATAGAGCAGTCGACTATAAGTATAAGACTGCTGGCCTGAGAGAAGGCAATCTCTCTCGGGAAACATGGCCCAATTTCTCTTCTTTCTTTTCACACGGGCAACAATTGGGAATAAAACAGACCATGAACATGAGTTTAAAATGTAAAAAAGGGAAGAGTGCATTCTCCACTTTCTTATCTCGAAAATGCGTAATATAGTGATGTCATGTGTCTATTTCTTTGAAAAGGTGGGTCGGCCCTTAGGGAAAATAGTAGTACCAGGTTCCATTGTGGAACGGTCGTTTGCCGATGAGCTTTGTCCGCTGTAGTACGAGTGACTGGCGCATCGCATCCAATCTCTCATGTCAATGAGTCAGTTAGAAAACAGCTCCAAATGAATCAGTGATTTCCCCTTTATTTCCCTCAGAGCACAAGGGGAAACAAGATTGAGAATGAATTAAAACACATCAAATGTTTCATTTTGCCTATTATCAGTGGTCAGCTCTGATACAAACTAGGGGAAAAAGAACCTGGAACGCCTTCTTTAAGGCGCTACTATTTCTAGCGGCATAGGTACTTTATCACAATATGAAAGATGTACATACGAGGACTACGATTCCTATTTAGAGATATTCCTACGAGCGATAGACGTAGTAAGGAAATTACGTACACCAATAACGAATACGAATTACGCCTACGAGCCTACGCAATGGCATGTTTCGGCGTATAAAACTAAGAACGAGAATAGCCTACTGCCTCCACTCGGAAAAGGCAAAGGTATCCTTCCTTTTCAGCTTTGAAGTTGCAAACCGGCAGACCTTACTTTCTGAAAAAGACAGAAGTACGGAAACTGATCCTATTTCAGATCTAGAATTGCATTCAAACTTAGGCCGTTTTGAATTGACATAGCATGACCTGTGAACTCTCAGCGCGTACGACAGTTGCTTCGACAAACATTCGATAGACTAGCTTTCGAAGTGCCACGATCCTATTGAGTAAAATCATCCCCTGGGGATAACGGAGTGCAAGGCTACCCGCCTTACCACACTTTCCCTGAATGTAAGTTGCTCAGTCAACCAGGAAGATCATGGCAGCTAGACTAATTTGAGATTAGATCAGTGTCATTTGTAGCTCCCTGGTAATGAACTAAAAAAGAGACTGCTCACCGCTGAGAACAAGACGGCACAGGTTGTGGTTCTTCTCCAGTGTAGGCTAGCTGCTGGAACCCACCGTGTTCAAATCCGAGTTAGGAAATTAGACTCTGCGATATCGACCGACGCAACGCTATCGTGATAAGCATAGCCTTCGCCCCGCAGAGTGCTATATCAATGGTTCACCAGGCTCAGTTCATTAATGGCTTAGGGCCGGTCTTCAGTAAGTCAATCACCATCGGGTGGAGGGGAAAGCCCTACGTCAAGGTTAATGGATTCACCTACCCCAGTCTCAGAACTTTCTAGACTTTCTTACCTGTGTTCTTCTCAACTAAGAGAAGGGCGTGCATCTACATCAGTGGTATTATCTTCCTTTTTCTTTTTGCATCTTTGAATCCTGGTGTGTTGGTTAGTACCGAAGCCTCTTGGCTAGTACAGAGTTGTGGTTTGATATAGCTACTAGAGAACCTGGAGGCACTCTCTGAAAATAAGTATTCTTCATATGACATGTGAATAGACAACTCCTGGTATGCTCATTTCATTTCTCTTGGACCTAGATCTTCACTTTCAAAAGTGCAGAATTGATGTATCAAAGGCATTTCAAAGGAACAGAGGGTCCATCTTTGAAGTGAGAGACAATTGGTTTCAACTGTGTCGTAGGGGTTGTATTCTTAGACCTGCCAGGCGGGAGGAATCACAGTCTTGGGTATTGAGCATGTGAATCATGTTATTTTGTAGGAATAGAGATTCTCAGCCATCATATCTTGTTCACCCTTGGCCATATCTCCTTCCAAGAATGAGTTGGTTTGGGGAGATCATTAGGTTACTGAGATCGAAGTAGTGAGGCTGCTTGAGTGCCATCGAAACCCATTTGAAATTGCAATGACATATTGAAGTAGTAGTTCGTTCAGCACCCGATTAGGTATCTGGAAATAGTTCCTTAGCTCTTTTCTAGTTCGTTAATGACCTCAGCGGTTGAAATGGAATTGGATCCCAGCTTGTTAGTTAATAGAATCTAAATGAGATTGAATGGAAATGTTGGTAAACCGAGGGGTGCATCATACTTTTCAACAGATGTTGGGGTTCCTAAACCATAAGGATACTCTTTTCATAGAACAAGGCCTGCCAATCGATCTCCTAGGCTATAATCCAAGGGATAGCTTAACATGCATCTCCTAGATGGAAGTGTGCTACAATAACTTTGAGCTCCTATAGTCTTTGATCCTTGATCTGAAGAGGTAGGCAGCTATGATAAAGAAGCCAAGGGATGAGTGATTGTGGTTGGCGTGCCACATGGAAACTAGATAGGTGGAAGCTATTTTAGACGACCTTGCGGGTCATCCTAACATTGAAATGAAGTTATTCGAGCAGACAGTGAATAAAGCTATGAATGGGGGTAGCTTTACAAGGCATAATGCCAGTGTGCACTTTTCTTTTCTCAAACTGTGGTTGATCCTCTCTAAATCAGAGGTCAACATTTCTTTGCAATGAACATTTATTAGGTCTGGAGACCTTGTTAGGTGCACTCGTAGGTGAGCTGAAAGCGAGGATTCATGCGTTCTTTCTTCTCAAGAGTACGGAATGATTGCTCGGTATGATGTAGATTCTTAGTGTAGCGACCCGACCCGAATGGGTCAAGTCTCTGTGCTTAAGTGTCATCCCTGGATCGGTATGCTGACACACACAGTACTCGAGGATTTATAACAGAAGTAAATCACATGTATAAATAACGTAAATACTATTACCTCAATCCAAATAGCGGAAGTAACAAGGTTGTGGATTCCCATCAACACCAACGACAAAGTTGAGTGTAGAAATCGTAACCCTAACGTATCACTTACTCGTCGTCTGAAAAGACTGCAACATGAAACGTTGCAGCCCGAAAAAGGGTCAGCACATGGAATATGCTGGCAATGTAACACATAGAGAGTAATGAATGAATAAGCCTATACTACATGCATATATGGCTGGTGGAAAGCTCTATGGTTATAATGTTTTTGCGAAAAGCCAATATTTCCCTACTGCAAAGGAATAAATTCATTTAACTATCATGGTGGTTGTTAAACATTGAGAATGGTTGACAGCATTCTCAATCCGAATTAAAATTACTCATTAACCCAACAAAATTAATTAAAGTAACATGATGAGATCAACAGGATAATCCAAGAACTAGATACTCAAGATGTCCATATCCGGGGACACGGCTGACCATGATTAGTTTATACACTCTGCAGAGGTTTGCGCACTTTTCCCCACAAGACTCGATCTCCTCCGTTAGATTTCTCGCACCACATGATGTTTGATAAACGGATGATCGAGACATAGTCTTTCAGAAGCACTAGCACCTTACATGTGGGTAGACCGGTACGCTTACTTTCCCCTGCATCTGCTAGTCTACCAGTAAGAGTTCGCACAACTTAATCAACTATGCCAGAGCCCATAATGGCTTGTGGCTGCACACGGAAGTTTCTAGTTTGAATAATCTCATGATCCCTTTGAGCCTGGGTGGCGGTCCGAAGAAATACAGGCAAGTCCTGATAGAAACCAGGTGCCTCAATCCACCCAGATGTGTGTTTAAGTTGCCACCTTAAATAAACCATTAATTATCAAACTCACATCTATCATGGATACACTCACCCAATCCACGTCTACTAGCATAGCATGGCATAAAAAGCAAACGTAGAAGTAACTCCCAAGGGTTTGATAATAAAACAGGTAATAGGTACTACCTCAATCTACTTCCCGAGACCCTCAATTTAATTAGATCCTAATCATGCAATGTTTGAGGATAGATCTATGCATAAAACCTGGGTAGTAGAAAAGGTATGGTCAAAGTGTTACTTGCCTGCAATGTTGATGAAGATGATTCGCACTCAAAACTCTTGATAGTTCTACTCGTCACACTCCGGTCAATCTATCGTGAGCAAGCAATAGTAACCACACATAAGCAATCACTCAAAGGTTCAGAGAGAAGGAAGAGAACAACTCGAAAAACCTCAAAACCAAGCAAATAACTCTTGCAGCATAAAGTAATTTCTAACAGTACCAAAATTATGTGAATTTGGCCTTATCAGAAATTTTAGGTCAAGGGCTTTGATTTGCAAAAAGAATCAACTCAAACGGAGTTATAAAACTCAAGTTATGATCAAACGAAGTTCAAATGCTAAACTGTTTGAAATTCAAATTTTAAACTTTCAAAAACATGTTTAAGTTGTTTTACTGGATAGAGGGGATCATAACGAAGAAGTGGGCGTTGGTTTCGTTGGATTCCGACTATCGAGTGAAAAGTAGTGATTGATTTAAGAACAGGGACTAATCTGTAAATAAAATATTCACAGACGGGTCCCTGGTCGAAATAAACAGAAATCAGAAAGGCTAAATAATGAACGTTCATTTATAAGATCTAAACAGTGGTCGTTCGCTGTTTACTAAAACCTAAAAAAATAGATCTAGTCTAGGGTTTAAGAAAAACCGATCTTAAAAGAAAAACTGAATCAGACCGGGGTCGGTTTTATACCGGTTGGCAGTGGTTTTCGACGAAGAACCGGTGGCGGCGGTTACTCCGGCGAAACGACACGGCGGTGGCGGCTCGGGTCCGGCCGGGGCGGCAGCTCCGGTGGCCCTCCGACTCGGCGGAGTGAACGGGGGGATGCGGCGCAGGACGGCGGTGAGGTGGGTGGTGGCTGCGGCGGTGGTGCAGCGCGGCAGCGGCTGCAGTTGGCATCGGCGGCGGTGGCTACCGATGGCGGCAGCGGCGGATCTGGCGAGGGGCGGCAGCGAAAACGGGACCCAGGGGCCCCCGGGGTGGCCTTTTATGGAGGAGGGGAGGCGCGGTGGCGTGGGGAAGGGGCGGCAGGTGGCGGAGCGGCGCCGGACTCCGGGAGGAGTCCCGGTCGGGGACGACGGGCGAGGCGGCGCGGTGCTGGGCCTTGGCCTGGCTTCGGCTGGGCCGACCCAGTTCGGCGGAAGAAGTTTTTTTTAAACAAATTTTCACAAAATAAAATAAACCAAAAATAAATAAAAATATACTGTAGGCATATAATATATCAAAATTTTCAGAAAAAGATTTCCTATAGCGTGAACATTATTATAGCTTCAAATAAAATCTACAAAAATTCAAATAATTCAAACAGTGCTACTGTTCTAATAAAATCCAATAAAATCATTTTAAAAAAATACCAAAATTAATTCAAATTTATTTCTCTCCAATTTTCTGATGTAGGGAATCATGTTACCCTATTTTCCATATATTTTATTTTTGGAGAAAAATAATTTGAATAAAACTCAAATAACTCCAAAGTGAAAATAAATTCAAAAGAACTTTGAATTTAATTCTTTGAAACTCCCAACTCATATTTCATATGTTTTGAAGAAGTCATTTTATCTTTGCTAGTGAAAATCATTGAGTTGCATAAAGTTCCTGGGTTGGAAATATTTTCCAAATGAAATTCAAATATTTTCAACACCCCTTGTCATTTAAATAAATGGAAGAAGTCATGTCATCTTCTCTACAGGGTTTTGTGGTGAAAAGAATTTGAATTCATGAAGATCAAAAAAAGAAAATGAAAGTTTGGGAAAGTCCTTTTATTCCCTCTCATTTAACTTTCAAAAAGTTTTGAATTCACTCACTTTCAGTCTATCAATCAAACAATCAATCAAAACTATCTATTTGTTTATAACATTCCATAATTTAGAATTTTGGGATGTTACAAACCTACCACCCTTAAAATGAATCTCGTCCTCGAGATTCGGAGATGCTAGCATGAAATAGGTTAGGGTTTGGGGGTCTTCTCAAAATCCATCGGTCATCAGGGGTCTCGGTTGCTACCACCCTTAGAAGCATTCTTATGGTTCCATCAAAAGTCATATACTCCATCCTTTTGTTGATAGGGTCGGTCTTCTCAGATCTTCGGTATAATTCCTCCTCTGGCTCTTCCGGTACTGGCATAACCTTTTCCTCAATACTTTTGTCCTTTCCTCTTGGTAAGGTTATTCCGAGACTGGGTCTTCTTAGCTGACGGGTCTGGCGCCAATAACAGCTATCGATATCTCATGGTGGTCAACCATTTATGGTTTCTCCTGCAGAAAATGGGTCTGGGTTGAACCTTACCGTATGACCTACGATTGGCAACAACCGCCTTGTATAAGGGAAGAATACTTATACCATTCTAAGGTTCAAACAAGGTTTAATATCGTCGTCTCTCTTCTATAGGTAAGTCACTCAGATTTACCATCCACATATCAAGGCGAATAATAAGAGTAAGTCGGTATGGTGATCAATCCATCCCGCACCCAAATCATTATCTTGTATATGGTTTAGTGAATCTCGCATTCTAACACTCGGTCATCCTCACAAGCATTGCAGAATTTCTCTTGTCAACGAACCAAGTTCGGATAAATCCATTGATTCTGCAAGCCAAACAAACATCTATCGTTCCTTCACAACTCTCAGGTTTTGAGTTGCTCCTATAAAATCTTCGGTTGATAAAGTCGTAACTGCTTCCGGGGGTTTTCCTTCAGCAAGAGTGTGCTTGCTTCTTGGCAGGTCCTGGGGCCTGTGGGTTATGGCCCATCACATCACTTGTAAACATTGAACTTATCATCGAGCAACTGATCATTATTCCAACTTCCAACTTCCTAGTATTCTTAAATCCATCCAATTGTATTGTCTCCCTTCCTTATGTTGGTATCAAACTAAAACGTGATTACTCAGACTCATCATGGAATTTCCATTGATCCATATTTCCAACATCATACCTCCTTTATATCCAATAGTAATCCATCTCTTCAACCTCATGGGATATCCCACATACCGAGATAAAAACTTATACTTATGAAGTCCATACTCCACTTTGTGGAACATCATTATCCCTTCCAGGGTCAAGCGTCCTTACAGGGGAATATTGGCCATCTCTCCATGGCACTTCTTCAATTGGGAAACGTGAAACACATCATGAACTCCTGACAGTGCTTCGGATGACTCCAACTTGTTGGCCACTTCTCCCATACGCTCCAAAACTCGGTATGGTCCTACAAATCTCGGGGCTAACTTTCCCTTAACTCCAAATCGTTTAACTCCTCGTAGAGGGGACACACGAAGACATGCTCTATCTCCAATTTCATAGACTACCTCCTTGCATTTTTGAGTCTGCAATATTCTTCTGCCTGGACTGAGCTACCTTCAGTCTATCTTGAATCAACTTAACATTCTCTTCCAACTCCTTGATCACATTTTGTCCAAAAAATAGACGGTCTCCAACTTCATCCCTTGTCAACGGTTTCTGGCTCCTTCTCCCATACAAAGCTTCAAAAGGGGCCATCTTCAAACTAGCTTGGTAACTGTTGTTGTATGAGAAATCTGCGTAAGGTAGATTATCATCCCTACTAGATCCAAAATTTAGTGCACACGCTCTCAACATGTCCTCCAGAATCTAATTGACTCTCCCGGTCTATCCATCTGTCTGCGGATGAGGTAAACTGTGTTCCTCTATCTGATACGATGGTCCTCGGAACTCCATGCAGACATACGATCCTGGTCAAAAATATCTTGGCCAACTTCGCACTTGTATAGGTGGTTTTCATTGGGATAAAATGAGCCACTTTGGTCAAGCGAGTCAACTACTACCCAGATAGAATCATATCCCGTTCGGGTTCTGGGAAATCCGGTAATGAAATCCATGCCAAGCTTATTCCACTTCCATTCGGGTATCGGCATAGGCTGTAGTAATCTGGCTGGCTTCTAATGCTCTGCTTTTACTCCCTCTAGCATACATCACATACGGCTACATACTCGACAATATCCTTCTTCATACCAGTCCACCAGAAACGCTCCTTCAAATCCAAATACATCTTGGTGTTTCCAGGGTGAATCGAGTTGGTGAGTCATGAGCCTCCTGAAGTATTAACTTCCTAATCTCTGCATTATTGGGTATATGTACACTGTCCTCAAACCATAAGGTGTCGTGCTCATTTTTACGAAAACCTTTGGCCTTCCCTTTGCTCATTTTCTCCTTTATCTCAGCAATCTCTTTATCATCCTTCTAAGCTTCACGGATCTTTTCCAACAATGTAGACTGAACTTCCATTGCTGCAACAAAACCTTTGGGAACAATCTCCAACCGAAGTACCCTGAGATCCTCGGCTAACTCCTTTAGTAATCCCCCACTTATGAGGGTATTCATCCTGGTGTTCTTTATGGTTGTGTCCTATTTCTCCACAAAGCTTGCATGCACTTTCTCCATATCATTTCCATAAGGCTTCAACTTCTGGGACACAAATCGAGACTTTAGCAAGGTCAACTTAAATTCCTTCCAAGTGGTTACTCCTTGCCATCCATTGATGCTTTGGTACATCCTCCACCAAGTAGCAGCAACTCTTTTCAAAGCATTGAAGAGCATGCTGGGCCATATCCTTTCCGACTGCATGGTTATTCTTCATGTGATCCTCCATGTTCTGAATCCATCGGTCCGTCTCCAATTGACTCATCGGTCCAGACAATACAAGCTCATCTCCATTCATCCTCTATGGGGTCCATGGGTTTTGGGGTGGGATAAGAGAGATAGAGAGGGATGCACACAATACAAACAAAAGTTTTGAAAAGGCAGATTTTATTGTGGCTGTCGGAAAAACAACAAACAAATGACAGCTCACAATCGTCGCATCTAACGTAAGTATATCACAGGGGTTTGGTCTTCTAATGATCAATAAATCTTCAACGTCACCAAACTCTTCAAGTCTTGTTCATGTCTCCGATAGATTCTTCTGATCATGCTTGTCCTTCTCAAGTTCTTTTGCCAGATCATCTCTATTGACGTGAAGTCTCTCATGACATCCTTTAATATTATTGGAGTTCGTTCCAAACTTCTGGGTTTCAACATCCTTGGTATGAGCCATGGTCCTACTGTCCTTCAGTTCCTGAGTTCTTCACGAATTGCCTCCTTGTCAAATATGACTTCCTAAAGTCCATCTTAAAATCCTTGATGTTATACTCCAGATCCTGGCGATACACTAGCTAAGGTTAAAACTACATCCTTTGCTGATGGGTGCTCCATCAGCCTTCTACCATCCAATCCTTCCAAAGAAGTGCATGCTTAACTCAGCATGGTGGCAATAGCATAAGAGGGCGATAACATCTTGGATAGCCGTGCTTCTGCTCTTGTCATTTCCATGAGCTATCATTCCATAGTTGATATCTCCTGCCTCAGGGTTTTCTTGACAAAACATTGAGTTCTAATGCTCCATGTTCAGGTCTTTCTCCGATACACCTTGATCTCGGGTATTGACAACTTCCTTAGTCTGTCAAATTCCATAAGCGTAACCTTCCTAGGTCATAAAAATCTGGGAATTCTTCAGAGCATTTAAATTCTCCTAGTCTTCGGAGTCTTCAACTGTTGTAGTTTCCATTATCATAATGTATGGTAAAATCCTCTTCATTCCGAATGGTCTTAGTTGCCCGATATCTTATCTCCTTGGAGTGGTCTCATCGGTCGAATCTTTGAGTGGTCAAAAGGGAAAAGGGGTATGGTCTCACTAAAAGGGAATATTTGAATAAGCTCAGAAGAGAAGAGAGGTAAAAGATCTTTTTGAAAATGAAGTTGTAGAGAAAATCCTTTCCTATGGGCTTGCCAGTATCTAGGGTCACGTCCTACAGTCAACTTGGCTCTGATACCATCTTGTAGCGACCCGACCCGAATGGGTCAAGTCTCTGTGCTTAAGTGTCATCCCTGGATCGGTATGCTGCCACACACAGTACTCGAGGATTTATAACAGAGGTAATCACATGTATAAATAACGTAAATACTATTACCTCAATCCAAATAGCAGAAGTAACAAGGTTGTGGATTCCCATCAACACCAACGGCAAAGTTGAGTGTAGAAATCGTAACCCTAACGTATCACTTACTCGTCGTCTGAAAAGTCTGCAACATGAAACGTTGCAGCCCGAAAATGGGTCAGCACATGGAATATGCTGGCAATGTAACACATACAGAGTAATGAATGAATAAGCCTATACTACATGCATATATGGCTGGTGGAAAGCTCTATGGTTATAATGTTTTTGCGAAAAGCCAATTTTTCCCTACTGCAAAGGAATAAATTCATTTAACTATCATGGTGGTTGTTAAACATTTAGAATGGTTGACAGCATTCTCAGTCCCAATTAAAAGTACTCATTAACCCAACAAAATTAATTAAAGTAACATGATGAGATCAACAGGATAATCCAAGAACTAGATACTCAAGATGTCCATAACCGGGGACACGGCTAACCATGATTAGTTTATACACTCTGCAGAGGTTTGCGCACTTTTCCCCACAAGACTCGATCTCCTTCGTTAGATTTCTTGCACTACATGATGTTTGAGAAACGGATGATCGAGACATAGTCTTTCAGAAGCACTAGCACCTTACATGTGGGTAGACCGGTACACCTACTTTCCCCTACATCTGCTAGTCTACCCGTAAGAGTTCGCACAACTTAATCAACTATGCCAGAGCCCATAATGGCTTGTGGCTGCACATGGAAGTTTCTAGTTTGAATAATCTCATGAACCCTTTGAGCCTGGGTGGTGGTCCGAAGAAATACAGGCAAGTCCTGATAGAAACCAGGTGCCTCAATCCACCCAGATGTGTGTTTAAGTTGCCACCTTAAATAAACCATTAATTATCAAAGTCACATCTGTCATGGATACACTCACCCAATCCACGTCTACTAGCATAGCATGGCATAAAAAGCAAACCTAGAAGTAACTCCCAAGGGTTTGATAATAAAACAGGTAATAGGTACTACCTCAATCTACTTCCCAAGACCCTCAATTTAGTTAGATCCTAATCATGCAATGTTTGAGGATAGATCTAATGCGTAAAAACTGGGTAGTAGAAAAGGTATGGTCAAAGTGTTACTTGCCTGCAATGTTGATGAAGATGATTCGCACTCAAAACTCTTGATAGTTCTACTCGTCACACTCCGGTCAATCTATCGTGAGCAAGCAATAGTAACCACACATAAGCAATCACTCAAAGGTTCAGAGAGAAGGAAGAGAACAACTCGGAAAACATCAAAACCAAGCAAATAACTCTTGCAGGATAAAGTAATTTCTAACATTACCAAAATTATGTGAATTTGGCCTTATCAGAAATTTTAGGTCAAGGGCTTTGATTTGCAAAAAGAATCAACTCAAACAGAGTTATAAAACTCAAGTTATGATCAAACGAAGTTCAAATGCTAAACTGTTTGAAATTCAAATTTTAAACTTTCAAAAACATGTTTAAGTTGTTTTACTGGATAGAGGGGATCATAACAAAGAAGTGGGCGTTGGTTTCGTTGGATTCCGACTATCGAGTGAAAAGTAGTGATTGATTTAAGAACAGGGACTAATCTGTAAATAAAATATTCACAGTCGGATCCCTGGCCAAAATAAACAGAAATCAGAAAGGCTAAATAACGAACGTTCATTTATAAGATCTAAACAGTGGTCGTTCGCTGTTTACTAAAACCTAAAAAAATAGATCTAGTCTAGGGTTTAAGAAAAACCGATCTTAAAAGAAAAACCGAATCAGACCGGGGTCAGTTTTATACCGGTTGGCAGCGGTTTTCGACGAAGAACCGGCGACGGCGGTTACTCCAGCGAAAGGAGACGGCGGCGGCGGCTTGGGTCCGACCGGGGCGGCAGCTCCGGTGGCCCTTCGGCTCGGCGGAGTGAACGGGGGGATGCGGCGCGGGACGGCGGTGAGGTGGGTGGTAGCTGCGGCGGTGGTGCAGCGCAGCGGCGGCGGCAGTTGGCATCGGCGGCGGCGGCTACCAATCGCGGCGGCGGCGGATCTGGCGAGGGGCGGCGGCGGCGGCGAAAACGGGACCCACGGGCCCCTGGGGTGGCCTTTTATGGAGGAGGGGAGGCGCGGTGGCATGGGGAAGGGGCGGCAGGTGGCGGGGCGGCGCCGAACTCCGGGAGGAGTCCCAGTCGGCGACGACGGGCGAGGCGCCGCTGAGCTGGGCCTTGGCCTAGCTTCGGCTGGGCCGGCCCAGTTCGACGGAAGAAGTTTTTTTAAACAAATTTTCAGAAAATAAAATAAACCAAAAATAAATAAAAATATACTATAGGCATATAATATATCAAATTTTTCAGAAAAAGATTTCCTACAGCGTGAACATTATTATATCTTTAAATAAAATCTACAAAAAATCAAATAATTCAAACAGTGCTACTGTTCTAATAAAATCCAATAAAATCATTTTAAAAAAATACCAAATTTAGTTCAAATTTATTTCTCTCCAATTTTCTGATGTAGGGAATCATGTTACCCTATTTTCCATATATTTTATTTTTGGAGAAAAATAATTTGAATAAAACTCAAATAACTCCAAAGTGAAAATAAATTCAAAAGAACTTTGAATTTAATTCTTTGAAACTCCCAACTCATATTTCATATGTTTTGAAGAAGTCATTTTATCTTCGCTCGTGAAAATCATTGAGTTGCATAAAGTTCCTGGGTTGGAAATATTTTCCAAATGAAATTCAAATATTTTCAACACCCCTTGTCATTTAAATAAATGGAAGAAGTCATGTCATCTTCTCTACAGGGTTTTGTGGTGAAAAGAATTTGAATTCATGAAGATCAAAAAAAAAGAAAATGAAAGTTTGGGAAAGTCCTTTTGTTCCCTCTCATTTAACTTTCAAAAAGTTTCGAATTCACTCACTTTCAGTCTATCAATCAAATAATCAATCAAAACTATCTATTTGTTTATAACATTCCATAATTTAGAATTTTGGGATGTTACACTTAGCCAGGGTTTGGTAGCTTATGCCCCCTACTTTGCAACATAGAGCAGAAATGGTTGAAACGGCTCCCATTGTGTGTGGGAATTCTTTCAAATGTGCATGGCCTGGCGACTGACAGGATGCCCCTGTGAGTGCTATTCCATGTGCTGGAAAACCTCTTTGGCACATCTTTCGTGATCTAGTTAACAGTAGTTTAGTGACTCATGTCTTCCAGGGCTTAGACCTGCTTATTATACTAGAAACAATGGAATACCTAAAGTTGGATATAGGTGAGGTGGGACTTAAGAATGCCTTGTCTGGAACATCTCTTCAAAGCAAGAATTAGCATATAGAAAGGAAGCAGCATTTCCTTTCAGCTGCTTTTAAAAAGTCCCCGGGGATATAGCCCACTTCTCATTTCTCAACACCAGCTTCTCTTCTCTTTTCTTAAGTATAAGAGGGATAGGTACTTATTCCTGGCCGGTGGTATCATTGCCGCTCCCATCCTCAACTCCAATCTCTGAACTATTTATAGGTAAGTAAAATCTCGCCATGCCATGGGGCGATTTATTTTTTCATTCAACCTTTTAAATATATCTGCTATTAATAAAAAACACTCCATAGAGAAGTGATAACCTTTGCACAAGTGAAAGAAGCCCACATACCCACTCTCCTTTCCCTCCAACCAGAAGCAATAAAACCAAAGCTACCTGGCGTGGAGGCCTAGAATTCACTATTGGATTAATGAATCCTACACTACGATCGATAAAAAATAAAAATAAAAAGGTAAACATCTTATTTGTTCTTTATTCTCACATTTCTTTTTTTATATTGGGGATTGGGCAGATTTATGGGAAGAGTTTGCTTACTTGATCTATAATTAGCATCCAGAGCTGGCTATGGGGGTTATCCAGCTCCTGGGGCTTTTTCCATCTTTTGATTTTTTTCAGTCGTTGACTGAGATTGATAGCATCAAGATCCCATTCTAAGATGGAATGGATGCAGTCAGTTTGGTCCTCAGTGGACCCCGGAAGCTGCAGATGGAAAACTTGGGCCTTCTCCACTACCTGGGAAGCCAGTGTATCCACTTCGCCCCTTATCTTATTGATAGATTTCTCCATGGCACGGAGAATTCTTTCGTCTGGATCGCCAGTCATCCAATCCGAGGGATCCACTGCTGTAGCCGTCGAATAGGAAAAAAGTAAGGTAATAATAACTAATCCTAGTGCAAAGGCCCCACCTGGAATGAAGGTATTTGCTACGGCCTTCACAATCCAAACAAGAAACGATTTGAGTAGTAAGCGGCATCCCCTCTGAGTTGTGAGTAAGCGGAGCCATTCTTTTTTTGTTCTTCTCCAGATTCTGGCCGGAGGGCTTTGTACCAACCATTCTAGTGTGGTTGGATTCTGTTCAACAGCCCAAGGACTTTCCGCACATTTTTGGTTCTTTCCACTGCTTGAAGTGATTGCGACAACTACGAAGAAACGACGAATCCCAACTACGGATATATAAGAACCGAAACTTCTCAGAGCATTCCATCCGGCGTAAGCATCTGGATAATCTGGAATGCGATGTGGCATACCCAAAAGCCCTAAGAAATGCATGGGAAAGAAGGTCAGATTAACCCCGAAAAAAGTGATCCAAAGATGGATTTGGCCTAAAGTTTCAAGATATGTCCGACCAAAGATTTTACCCACCCAATAGTAAATTCCAGCAAATAAAGCAAAAACGGCTCCCATAGAAAGTACATAATGGAAATGTGCAACCACATAATAAGTATCATGTAGAGCAATGTCTAGCCTAGAGTTTGCTAGAACTATTCTAGTGATCCCTCCTATGGTGAACAAAAAGATGAACCCTACAACAAATAACATGGGTGTTTTGTATTGTATCGAACCTCCCCACATAGTAGCGATCCAACTAAAGATTTTGATTCCTGTGGGCACAGCTATGATCATGGTAGCTGCAGTGAAGTAGGCACGCATATCAACGTCTAAGCCCACAGTAAACATATGATGAGCCCAAACTAGAAATCCAAGAACACCTATACTTATCATGGCATAAACCATGCCTAGATACTCGAAGACCGGTTTTCTTGAAAAGGTCGATACGATATGACTAATAATACCAAATCCAGGCAGAATGAGAATATACACCTCTGGATGACCGAAGAACCAAAAGAGATGCTGGTATAATATTGGGTCTCCCCCTCCTGCAGGATCAAAAAAGGTTGTATTAAAGTTTCGATCGGTTAATAACATTGTAATTGCCCCCGCCAGTACCGGAAGTGATAATAAAAGTAGGAATGTTGTCACTAGAACGGACCACACAAAAAGTGGTAATCTATGCATAGTCATTCCAGGTCCACGCATGTTGAAGATAGTTGTTATAAAATTGATAGAACCTAAAATTGATGAAATACCTGATAGATGAAGACTAAAAAGTGCTAAATCAACTGCTCCTCCAGAATGGCTGGTAATACCACTTAAGGGCGGATAGACTGTCCACCTAGTGCCGCTGCCCACTTCTACTAAGGCTGAGCTTAATAGGAGCAAGAGACTTGGTGGCAACAACTAGAATGATATATTATTTAATCGTGGAAATGCCATGTCAGGTGCACCTATCAGAATCGGAACAAACCAATTACCAAATCCACCTATCATCGCCGGCATAACCATAAAAAAGATCATTAAAAAGCGTGAGCCGTTATTAAAACATTATAAAGTTGATGATTCCCACCAAGAATTTGATCGCCGGGTCGGACTAATTCCATACGAATTAGTACGGAGAAGCATGTGCCCATCACTCCTGCAATGGCACCGAAGATGAAATAGAGAGTCCCAATATCCTTGTGGTTAGTAGAGAAGAGCCATCGAACCATATTTGTCATTATTAATTTTAGAAATGAAAACTTTCCTTATCAAAGAGGGGCCGGGGGCTGGAAGAGAAAAGAATCAGAATTACTGAGCTACCCCGCTCTTTTTTTTTCTAATTCCCTTCTAAGATCCTCTGACTTAAACAAGTCGAGAGCATGCTCGTGCTCAGCTCTTTCGAGACTTGCCTTGCTCTTGGGGATTTCTTCCCACCGGATCCTCTGTTCCACTTCCAGGCACCTCCTTGCGGAGCTTTCCGCCTTAAGGAGATCCCGTTTGTGGGAAACAACATTTCGAAAGAAAACGGATCCTCCCTCATTCTCCCGCAGATCTTGATAAGACGCTTGGAGAATAGTGAAAGAATCAGTTGCGTGAATATGGTCCAGATAGGAACGAAGCGCTTCATCGACCAAGTAGGGCTCGATCGGTAGATAAGGCCCTACTCTTTGATAAAGCGCCACAAATTCCTGAATGACATCTTGTCGCATAGAAGAGAGCTTTTCTTCCATTAGGAAGAGCTTAAGCCGCCCAGGTATGTCTTCCAGGGGGGTATTGTGATTAAGTTCGTTTTGAATGAACGTAACCCATCCCGGATCCTGCTCGTAAAGACTCAGATAGAAGTTTAGCCCTGCTAAATGAGATAGAGCCTGGGGGTCTTGAATCTCCGGCGGGAGAGTGATCAGAAAGGAGGTATTAATCGATAGCAATCCAAATCTATTACTATCGTCACAGAAGTAGTTTGCTTCTAACGAAACTACTTTGTTCAATAATCAAATGAAGTGGCCTTTACATCAATAAAGTCATATTAAGGTAAATAATTATACAGCAAAATAATCATATCTTTGTTCAAGAAATAAAGATATTCATTATTTCTGACTAAACCTGAACTTTGCAGAGCTAATCCTGAAGAAATAGCGTGCCTTAAATATATTATAATTGGAACTCTACAAATCGTCACAGAAGGAGGACTTTCACAGAAAAACAAAAGTTGTATGCCAAAAAGAGCCAATGTGAATTTAGGTGCAAAAGGATCAATAGCACATGACCAAGTTCAAGTGTCTTCTCTTCAAGAGAATAGAGCATAATTGTAGGATTATATGGATATCAGTGCTTTTATTCAATTCTCGAGGCACTCTTCAACGATTGAGGAGATTCCCGAGGCAGTCTTAGTGCTATCGTCAGGGTCACCAGCCTACTATACCCCTTATTCTGGCTTAGCCTTGCTTAAACAGAAGAGGCTTGGTTAGCATCCTTTCTATCAGGTGCTATTCTTTGCTACCAACAATTCTCTAAGTACGCGGTGAAGTAAATAATAGTGCACTTGCTGATAGTAGAACCCCCAAGAAATCTCACAGTATAGGCCGATATCTTTGTGCAATGTCATTTACGGGTGGTTAGGCAAATAAACACAAAGGAATTGATCGATTCTCTTAGTTGATGTGCTTTCTTCCAAACCCTTTACTGGAAGATAGTCAATACTGCCTTGCTATTTATAGAATTCCTCCACTAGGTTTGAGAATATATTACTTTCTTTACCGACATGCAGGTGGAATAAGACCAGCATTATGAACTACTCATCACTGAATGTTACGTACTGCCATTCCAACTAGCCAACTAGCTATTAACTATTAAGGGGAATTCCTCCCAAAGGTCGGAAACTCTATTTATTTATGGGACTGAACTTATTGATACAGTCAGATTTAGGAAAAAAGTGCATGCATGTTTCACATACCCACTCGCTGAAAAGAGGTCAGGTCAGCAAAAACACAGGACCCAGAAATTGCATATAGCAGCGATCGAGACCACCCGCTGGGAATCTCGGCAACCCACATTTGAGGAAACCGCTACTTCAAGATAGGTTGGTCTTGATTGAAGGCATGTTTCAGAAGTTAGCCATCACCCACAAAGTTGTTCGCACTCCAGAACAATCAAGAACCAACAATGCACAGGAAGAGGCGATCTTCCTATCCTAGCACGATACTGGGATCTGATAAGCGTAATTTGGAGCGGCTGCAAAGGGTGCAATACTACTTGGCCTGGAGGGGACTAGGATAAATTGTTCCAAGTACCAAAAGCCCTAAGGCTGCAAACGATTACCCATAACGACCGATATAGATTCGGCTCGAGGTGCTACTGAACCCTGAATCCAAAGATTGATCACCTAACCAATTCAAGGTCACAAGATAAGAAAGGATGGTGCTCCTCTAACCCTGTATTTGAGTGACTGTTAAGCAACATTGGTGATCAGTTAATGGCAAACGAAAAGCTATTCAGGTAGACAATAGTCTGGCTCGAGTGGCTAGGTATGTCCTAGTCACGCCCTACCTAGGGTTGAGGAACACGTGTTTGTCCAATTTCGACAAAACTAAGAGGATGTTACGATCCCGCTATAAAAAGAATTTGAATGCCCCGTCCATGTGCGGGCCCGTCGAGCTATAAGTGAGGGATCTTATTTAAAGGAGGGATGACGAAAAGTCACGTCTCAGAACAGAAGGGGTAGAAAATGTGGGGAACCGAGAACCACCTGCTCTCTAAGAAACCCATGGAAAGTCAAGAAGTGAACGGATGCAAAACCGCTTTAGTAAAGAAAGTGGGTTCACTAAGAGGGGAGAGAAAAAGGCGGGCGACAAGAAGGCGGTCGCAGGCAGTAAGTAGATGGACGGCTCTTCGACAGGAGGTAGTAAAATTGCCAAACCTAAGAAGACCATTTCTTTCCTATCGCTCTAGCCCTACCGGGAGGGGGCTTAGCCGGGTCCAACAAACCTTATGAGTGGGTCCCACGCACTCAGTCAAAGAGCACCCGACGAAACGTAAGATGGCTCCATACTGGGTGGTAAAACACAAATGGTATGGGAAATTGTTCAGTTGCCACTGGAACCAAAAACCACTGGTTAAGTGGATCAATCCAAAAGGATTGAATCAACTTATTTATTCTCAATAGCTCAGCTCGAGGGGAAGACCCTCGAAGTATGAGGGAAAAGACCAATTGATAAAGCGCACAATGCTAAATTCAAAAATTGGTTGGTACTTTTCCAGGAAAAGAACTACTCATCCCTCTAAAGCCGAAGGAAAGACAGCGGACTAACGCATCAACCTTTCCAGAAGCCCAGGAGATAAGGAGTTAGCTCTATGCATTCCTTTATTGAAGGTAAAGAAACTAAACAGTTTTTCATACCACCTGGGAGGTGAATCGGAGTGAGGAGGCCCTCGGGGGGGGGGGCTTACTTAGATTGTTAGGTATAGTAATATAGGCATGAGGCAGGCCCTACCCAATGAGCGACCTCGTAGCAAGCATACAACCAAAGGAGACCCTGCTACAAGAAGGGCCTATTCCAAAGGTGGGAAACCAGGTAATACAGCACGACATCAGTGTGGTCAAGCCGGTAATCGAACAGATTCGGGATCTTACCCTTGTCGAGTCCGGTCGCCCAGGGTGCTTTATCCAAGGAATGCGGGCAAGGCATTACTCCGCTTTCACAACAGAACTGCTTGACTAGTTGAAACCGACTTATGCAGATGTGATATTACTAGTCTGGATTTGAGATGACATACTTGAGTCGAGTATACTCGAGTGGTTAGGCAAATAAACATAGAGGAATTGATTGATTCTCTTGGTTGATGTGCTTTCCTCCAAACCCTTGACTGGAAGATAGTCAATACTGCCTTGCTATTTGTAGAATTCCTCCCCTGGGTCGGAGAATATATTACTTTCTTTACCGACATGCAGGTGGAATAAGACCTTCTAAGCTGGCTATAACCATCCTTATTGACCAGAAAGGAATTGAGAAAGGGGATGCTATAACCAGACCATAGACATCGTTTTCACATTCACTTTTGAGCTTAGGGAAACAGTGAAAGAAGCCCTCGTTCCCGCTCTTCTTTCCCCCGACTTACCCTTAGAAGGAAAGTAGGGGCCTCGGTTTCTGCAGAGAAACCTACACCAGTGAATTTCTTTTTCGTAGGTGATCCTACTCCCAATCGCAGATTTGAATAATCAAGTCGGTATGGGGCTGCTCCCTTTTGTTACTCTGAAAATCTTGGCTTCGCTTGGACATATCTTCGAGGACCTGGGCGATTTTGATCCGTTTCTCCGCGCTCGCCGTTTCAAGGTGAAGATCCGAGTAAGTAGAGCGTAATAGGCGATCCGCCGGGTACCTATTTCGACAGGACTTAAGAACCGTTTTAATGTGTTTCCTTAAGAAATCAATAGATGGTGCTTTAGGAAAAGGGTTCGGTGGGGTGTGGCTTGTGGATGGCTCTGACCTCAACTCCTCTTTTCCATCGGCGTCTCTCCGTCCCACTTTGTTTTTTCTTGGATCATCATCTCCTGGCGTAGTGGAAGCACTCGACGAGGCCTCTACGACAGAAGAGATTCTTGCCCGTTTCTACCCGGACGATTCCATAAATGAAATACAAAGAAAAGTGCAGAGGAAAACGCATAACCAGAAGAAAAAGATATCGTGATGTAAAATGATCATGGGGACACATTGTTTTGAGGACCATAATTTCCTGCACCGTGCCTGTAGTGATTTCAGAATTCGGCAACTTAGCCTACTAAAAGACCAGTTACAAGAGCACAATGCTTTTTGTGGCTTCCTGCTCGGCAGAGAAGCCACGCTGCCAGGGTGGCCCTGTCACCCGGAGAAGATTTCTTTTCTTTGCTGATTCCTCTCAATGAAATTTTCCATGTTTCACTAAGTTACTTACGGATGTATGCATGCAGTCCGGGAACACTTTGGGGTGAACACCCATCCGAACAAGTAGGGTCAATAGTTCAGCATTTAGGCCATAACATTTAGCAAAAAACGAATCTGAAACCCAACAAGTGCTCTCCGAACCAAGCTAGATAGTCTCCTGTCACTAGGCTCACCAACCAACCTGGACTTTGATTCTTTCTTATTATTCTAACCGGATATAAAAACCATAAGGATTGTTTCCAGCCGAGAGTTCCCATATGACATAAGCGCTCTTGGGTGGGGTGGGCACTCAAAGACCAGAACAACAATATAACTAGAATAATTTAACCTAACCTAATCTCATGCGCAGTCAACTTACTTTGGGTGGCCTTTACATCAGCTAGATGTGAAGAATGCTTTTCTTCATGGTGGTTATTTACAAGAAGAGATCCATATGGACATTCCTCCAGGTTTTGGAACAAACAGACTGATGGGAAGGTGTGTAGGCTCAAGAAATCTTTGTATGGCTTGAAACAGTCGCCACGTGCATGGACAGGTTCAGGAGAGTTGTTTGTGGTATGGACTACTCTCAGTGTAAAGGAGATCATATAGTACCGGCATAGACGAATCCATATCACCATTTTGCCGGTGTATGTGGATGATATTGTGATTACTGGAGACGATGTTGAAGAAATAAAATGTTTGAAGGCAAGACTAGGAGAAGCATTTGAGGTAAAGGATCTTGGACCTCTTCGATACTTCCTTCGGATTGAGATTGTTCGGCCGAAGAAGGGGGTAACATTAAGTATAGTGAACAGGTAGCTGATTGTTTTACTAAACGAGTAGGTCCTTGTGAGGGTTTAGCAATTTGTAACAAGATAGGCATGTTAGATATCTTTAGCCGGGGGAGTGTTGAGTATTGGGCTGGGCTGTATAGTGTGTGTTAGGCCCCATGGCCCATGTACCTTGTATGTATAGCAGCACATAGGAGCAATGGAAGAGATTGATGATCACTCATCAAACAATACCCATGAAACGAATCCAGACTCAGTGAGTGGTGAAGACCACTGACCCCAATAGGAATACAGAAGACCTAATTATTGAAGAGAATAGTACAATTAACAACTAAACCTAGAGGGATCCACTTGTCACAGAAGCAGTCTATAACTAATAGGAAGCGCCTATCTCTTCCTTGATATCCGATTGATCTTGCAGAGCCGAATTATTTGAACTTGATCGACCTTAAACGCTAGTTCAATTCCAGGACGACATCATATAATATACGCGAGGCTCAACCAATGATTTTGATTAGACACTTCTCCTTGTTGAATGAGAATGAAGGAAGAGTGCCGAACGACTAAAGCTAACAGCCAGCCCGGATACCTAAACTGAAGAGGATGTCCCACCATAGCAAGATATGATACAGACCAATTAACTGGTAAGCCAACCTTCCCCATTGCTTTTCTTTCAACTAACTAGAAAAAGAAGGGGGCTCTTACGTGACTAGGCCGAGGAAACCTCCACTACTAGCTAAACTGAAACACATCATCCCATCCATTCCATCAAGTAAGTATGGGTCCCCAGTGACATATTAAAGAATGCCAACTTTCTCCCAACCGGTCTGTGAGAAGAAATGCCTAGATACTCGGTATGAGGAGAGCTCGGTAAGCAGGCAAAGAGCAGGGTTTGGTAGGCTGAGCCTCTTCTGGGGCAGGAAATTGGTCTATACCCACAGTTGCTTTTGTTTTTTCGTATGGCACTCTTAGGGTGATTTGCAAAGTTGTTGTTTCTGACTGTAGCCTTTAAGAAAAGAAGTGTGTCTGCATCGATCGCATCAAGATTAATCTATGTTATTTTGCATACGCATTTCATTCATTGGGTTGCGGTTGGCCTTAGCTTTAGTAGCAGGGTTGGCGCTTTCTTTTCAATGAGGGAATGGCTGGCGCTATCACCCATGGCACCTTCATCCTCGGCAAGAAGTGAGTAGTTGGCATTTCCGGTTTCCGAAGAAATGGATACAAATTGACCTTGTGGATCCGATGATACCACGCCTGGGAGACATTCCGACCAGTCATCTACTACAAAGGACCCTCCCCGATGTGCGCCCCTCCTTGAATTATTTGGTCATGCAATATCACTCCTCGTCGACCTTGTTCTTAATGGTATTGCTAGGTTTTTAAAAACTACCTTGAATAAGACCAACATTATGAACTACTACTCGCTGAAGAAAATGGAAAGGGTTGTATCACATCGAGATGTCGATTCGTTTTCCGCCCCAAATGAGATGGGGAATTAGTCACCTCTGTCCCTTCATCTTTTTGAAAGGAATCGAGGCCCGGCCCGGCTCGCGTCGTTCCAACAACCGACGGGGAGCACCTCAGTATACGATCGCGCGCAGTAACTGGGAGTCCTATTACACCTAAGGCCAACTTCCATTCACGAAACCCAGGTTCATCTCGTGTAGTGATTGTGGACTCGTACAAGGATATGGAGTCGACGGTTGAGGTATCAGACTCGACCCTATCTTTCGTAGCATGCATTCCCATCTGTGTTGCAACTGATTCGGTAAGCTACGTGTCCGGTGCATGGAAAACTGCCTTCGGTCTCCCAACCTTACTCATGGCAACCTTCCGTCCGCCCAACGACCTATAACGCTAGTCACTACTCCCACTGGGCTAGGAAGTAAGCCCCACAACCCAAAGCAGCGAAGAACAAATAGAATTTGCTACAAAAGCCAGCTAGCGGGGGTATTCCTGCGTATGAGAACATTGTAATGGAGAAGGTCATAGCCGAAATAGGATTCATTTTGGCTAGAGCGCCCAAATCCGCTATATATTTGACACGGGTTTGCCGTAATGCTGGAACTATGGCGAATGCATCTATCATCATTGATGCATAAATAAATATACCAATTAGTAGTGATTGAATTCCTTCTATGGTTCCACATGAGAAACCAGTACGAATATAACCTACATGTCCAATCGAACTATGAGCTAGAGGTCTTTTGACTTCCGTTTGGGCCATGGCGGCCAGTGCTCCTAAGATCATAGAAGCAATGCTGCAGAAAAAGAAGATTTGTTTTAATGTACCCCCATAGGAAGCAACAATAGAAACACGTGACATATTTGCAGAAATAGAGATTTTAGGCGCAATAGAAAGGAATGTTGTCACCGGGGTGGGTGTAAATATCTGAGTGAGTAAGTTATGGATCGTGGGCTTTTCCATCTCCTACTTACGGCAATATCTGCTTCTTTTTAGCTGAAGACAAGGGCCCCTCCTATAAGGTAGCAATTGGACCGCTCGCATCGCTCCTTGACACGAAGGCTATAAGAATCAAAGGAAATACTGGGCATAAATGACTTTGGAGTTCAAACCTGGCAAAG